>NW_022995376.1:6879422-7185315 GCF_004354385.1 Drosophila innubila
GTGGTGGGTGGTGGGTGGGGGCGTGTCTGCTGCAAGTGGAACTTTTAATTTCAATTTTTTATTACTTGAAATCTGTTTGCCAAGCAACCTGAGCCACCTTTTTGCGGCAAGTTTTTTCGGTTTTTTTTAGCGCTTTAAATGCCGCAATGAAAATGTTTTTCGGCTTCTTTTTCCCCCTCGTTTCCCTTACCTTCTCTATTATTTTTTTTGCTTCAGGCTCTCATTCACAGTGTCTGCAGCGAGTTTTTTGTTGTCGCTGCCCACAAACTACATTTATTGGCCTGGCGACAAATTTTTATTGGCCAGTTTTAGTTTTGCTTTGCGGCTGCATATGGCACTGATTTCTTGTCACCTTTTGCTCCAGCTTCACATTCTCCTCCGCGGCATCTCTGCTCTTGCCTTGCTCAAAAGTTTTGGCCGTCTGCGGGTCTAATCATATTGCCAAACGACGGAGTTCAACTTTCGGGTTACGTGATGCATTTTTACCAGACCTTCCGCACAGTCAGACACGGGATTCTGATGTATAGTTTGACTCGCTTCACTGCTCACAATTTGACTTCTGATGTGGGTATGTGTGTGTGCGACTCTAGCTGTGTGTGTGTGTGTGTGTGTGAGAGAAAGAGCGGCTGGTGTGTGTGCTTTGGCACGCCTCGCTGGCACAATGGGCTCTTTGGCAACTTGCGGCTGTAAATTAAGTTTTCAACTTACTAAAAGAACAGAAATTATTGAGGTTGTTCTGAAATTCTAAATCACATCCTTTTCTCATTTACTTAAGTGAAATGTGTTAAGTTTGCTTTTAATTTTTTAACGTCGTGTTAACGTGTCTAAAATTTAAATGAGAAATTAATGGCAACTGAAAATTTATTATCGTAAGTAAATTTACCAACTTAGTTAAAAAATCGTTGCATATTTTTGGGGATTTTTCCCACAATGTACATATAATCGCATTACCTAGCCTTTTGACTAGGTTGTATTAGAAGTTCGCATATAAGTTTAATTTAAGTTGTTGTAAATAATAACAGAATAATTAAATAAACAAAATTAAATTAAAAAATTAAAAAAAAAAAAAATAAAAAAAAAATGTACATATAAACGTTCGCCGATAAGTATGCTTTGATTTTGTTCATAACAAAATTCACAAAAAACGAAAAGTATACCAATTTGTTGATCAAACAAGTTGTTTAAATATATGTCGAATTTAAAGAAATTTTTAAAAGTTATTAAACTACTTTTAGAGGATTTTGTTTTTTATTTCACATAAAAATATTAGTAGCTAAAATAGAATTATTTTTAATATTTGTTGTTCTACTTGCGGCCATTGTGCCATTGTTTCACACTGGCATTGGCGCATTCGACATGTCAGAATTTGTGGATATTCTGTTTAAATACCGTAATGAAGTCTGCTTATACAATATAATGTACCGTGTTTGTGCTACGTGCCTTGGTTATGTTATTGCGCGCTGATCCCGACTTCCGCTTCGGCATCCGCCAGCAGCATCCGCAAGGGTGGAGACAGGGAGAGAGAGGGTGAGAAGAGGGGGGATGGCGTTAGGAGACGTGTAGGGGCTGGGAAATGGCGACGGCTCTGGCTGTGTTTTTATTTGTGCGCCGGCAAATCTTAAACTTGTTTTACTGCTCGTTAGTGTTAGTCGCTCGCTAGTCAGAGTCAGAGGGGGAGCTGAGAGGGGGACAGGGCAGGAGATGCCATGACACCCTATTGTTATAACACGTTCCACATCCATTGCCAAAGCGGGCTGAGGTCGAAGAGGTCGGAGACTGACACGAAGGCTTGCAACTGAAGTCTGTGTTTGCCAAGCAGGCACTGGAGTACACTAAAAGTAGTGGCGCCCCAGTCGAGTCTCTTCCTCTTCTACTCTCTTCCCCTCTTCATGTGTGTGTGTGTGTGTTTATGCGTGTGCCAAGGTGCATGCTAAGTGCCAGCGTGAAGTGAAAGGAGAGAGCAAAGTGAGAAGATGAAAGCAACTGGGCTTTGGCATCATCGTTTGCCTGCCCTGGTAAATGTTTGTCCAGCATAATTGCGCTCAGCATGCAGTTTTTCCCTTAGTCCTGCATCCTGGCCGACTGCCTGACTGGCTGACTGGCTGGAAAAACTTGGCACTTTTAACGCAGTCGCTTTTTCAATTTACCCCCCGTTCGTTTCTCGTATTTTAGCCTTATTTGCTGTGGCTGTGCTTTAAAGGGATTTGGATCTTGTTTACGTGCCGTATTAGTATAATTTACAACGGAAGCCATCAAAGGCTTTCACGCGCCTCAGGCGCCATTCCAAATTATATTCGTATTGCCTTGGCTAACTAATTTCCAACAACCGCCCACAAATTGTTGTTGTCTCTCAATTCAAGTGTTTGTTGTGGTAAGCCCAAAACAACAACCAAACCAAAACACACAAAACTCTCGCAGCTCTCTCTCTTTTTCTCTCTCTCTATCTCTCTCTGACTGTGTGTGAAATTGAAAACTCAACACCATTTTATATATATATATGCGCATATATGTCGCTGTGTTCGTTTGTGATTGAAATTTAATATATGTATATGATAAATGAGGACTTGTCAACAGAAAAGAAGTCGATTGTTTTAAATTCCGCGAACTGCAGAGCTTAAATTTAGTGACAACTGATCAACATTTAAGATGTAATGAATAAAATGCAAAAAAAGGAAGGCTATAATTTAAAAAATTAGGTCTGGACGAAAATTGGACGAAAACTGTATGGAAAATTGGATGATAGATTTCTTGGAATCGAAAAAATATCAAATTTTCTAGATGATAAAAATTTGAATACAGAATGAATATAGAGGCCAAACCATGATCAAAATGATATTCCGCTTGAAAATCTGTCAAATTTTTATAAAGTTATGAGAGATCAAAATTTTCGAAAAATATGGAAAATTGGATGATAGATGGCTTGGAATCGAAAAAATATTAAATTTTCTAGATGATAAAAATTTGAATACAGAATGAATATAGAGGCCAAACCATGATCAAAATGATATTCCGCTTGAAAATCGGTTCAGTTTTGATCGAATTATGACAGTTTGAAGTTGGTCCGACTGCTAAAACACTTGCTAAAATATCTTTTAAAATTATTTGTGAGTATATTTACATATATTACTTAAATTTTCCGGCCATATTTCTTAGATATTATTAAAGCAATGAAGTCAGTTCTGGAATTTATAAAGAGTTCATTTAATCTTATAATAAGAACTTGGTCTTATTTAAAATGTTCTTAAAATCATGATGTTTTCTTTTAATTTAAGAATTTTATTTTCTCAACGCATTTTTTATACCAAAAATCTCAGTTCTGAGACCAAAATCTTGAATTTAGAACAATTTTTTTATCAGTGTATATATGTGGGGAATAGGTATAACACAAAATCTCACGAAATTCATTCGGAATATCATTATGATCATTATTTGGTCTCTAAATTGATTCTGTATTTTTTATCATGGTATATGATATATAATATTTATTTGTTGTTATATTTATTGTATCCATAAAATATAATTTCTTTCATAAAATTCAATTAGTTATTATACTTTGTTCTACTGTTATACTTTCTTAATACTTAAGTGCGATATTTGATCATGTAGTTATATTTTCACTTGTTTTACTCAAAATAACTTTTTTTTTAAGTTTAATTTATTTAAATGATATATAAGTGATATATTTCTCGTTGATCATTCATAATATAAGGCAGTCTTAACTGTTTTTCATACACAATTGTCACAGCAATTGCTGTGACTGGCCATGACAATTACAATTACAGTTTCGTGTTTAACCATAATAATCTGCTCAGTTATTTGTGTAATTAAACAAACAATAAACCCCTCAGTGGAAACCTCAGTGGAAAGCCAGTGGAAGAACTAAAGCCGTAGCCGAATATAGTCGCTCTCACACCGATTTTCCCCTTTCCACAAAACCTCAAAGTCGAAACCACTTGGATGTTCTTGTTTGTTGTTTGTTAAATGTTATTATTGCTATTACTGCTGATGTCTTGTTGTTGTTATTCTCAATGTTTTTGTTGTTGCAGTCATTATAGTTGTTTTCCGTGTTTGTAGAATGCATGAGAATTAAAAGGAGTTAATCAACTAACTAAACTGCATGTTATCAAATATAGAGTATGTGTTGACTGATTAAATTAGGACCGAATAACAGATTCGATAATGATTGACCAATTTGATAATGATTGACGGACTAATTAATTGGCCATCAGAAATCAGAAGAATAAAGATACAAGCTTTTACCTCAGCTTGAAAATTATATAAGAATAGCATAATAGATCTGTTGTCTATCCTTTAAAAAAATTTCATAATTCTATATTTAATATAAGAATAATAATTAAACTTACCTGTTAAATTCGGTCAGCATAGCAACAGCTAAATCCACAGAGTGGGATATATATATATGTATATATATATATGTGGTTGTATAATTGTACAAATATTTACAATGGTAAGCAAAGTGTTTATGGCTTAGTTGAAAAGTTGTGGGCAAAATTGTGCGCAATTTTGTGGCAGCGTTGTGAAAATGTAATCAACATTTTCCTTTTGCTCAATATAATCGTAATCGTGCGTGCCTCGGAGGCAACTCCAATTCCGACAACAACAACAACCAGAGTAATTTGCTTTGGCTTGCCACAAACATAAATCTAAATGTGCACGTGAATTAAAATATAAAAACAAAATAAAAGCTAAAAATATAATAAGAATTATTATATTAAATCTTTTTGAAGGGGGCTGCATAAGATTTATAAACACTTTTATGGCTGGCAAACAATAGACAGAAATTATTGTAGGAATTGCTTGCGATTAAATTAATAGGCTGACATTTCATGACAGAGACGCGTTACAGTTTCAGTTTCAGTTGAGTTCGCTTCACTTAATAACTCCATTAAAATGCAATTTAAGGTATAATTAATATATTTGTATATTTCATATTTCATTTGTCATTATAGAGTTGTATATTATGTATATTTGTATATGTATTTAAACACTAACTAGCGTTCGGTTAAATTGTATATCACTTAAATTATAATTATATAAAATTGCTTGGTTAATTAATAACGCATCAATACAAATTAATTTCGGGCAAATTTCCTTAAATGCACATTTGCTGTATCAATTGTCATTTTCATTATCATTTTTATTTCAATTTTAATTGTTATGTTATTTATTTAATGTTTCGCTGTTGTCTGCTATCGATTGTCCTATCGATTATTTAATCAAAACTAACTGCGAGCCAGCATGCCATTGATCATAATGTTGGCCAGCGCATTGCGTCGCTTGCGCCACGCCCCCATTCCCTGGGCGTGGTACTGGAGCTGTGTGTACCACTGTTTCGTCCTTACTCCATCCTCGGCCTGTGAATTAATAATGAAGAGATAACGTGAAAAATCCGTTAGAATATTATGATTGACTCGCCATTTGACAGGTGACCTGTCGTTATATATAAAGCTATGTGTGTATATATATGTGTGTGTGTGTGTGTGTGTGTGTGTGTGTGCTCAGTTGGCCATAACTAAACGTTTCAATTTATTCAGCGCCAACTTTTCGTACGTCTTTCAACCATTTTGTTGCGCATCTCTGCTTCGCTTCCTTTTTTGCCTCGTTTTGCTTTATTTTTGGCCCCTTTTTTTGTGTTAAATTTCAATAAATGTCATTCATTTTGGCAGGCACTCGACGTGCGTTGCCTCAACGCACTTCAAAAGGCGCCTCTCGCCCCTCCAGGCAGCCTGGAAGGCAGGCAGGCGGCTTAGCTGACTACGTTTCTTGGTTAAAATTTGCATGGATGAATCGGGACTGGGGGAAGGACGGGAAGGCCCTGGAGAAAGCTCGTTTCACATTAGACAGGATTTGAAATGGATTTCTGCATACGCTTTTGTGTCTCGTCTGTTATTAAAAACGAAATCTCTAACATATTAACTGCTGTGTATTGTGCGACGCTCAAAAGTATGCTATAAAAATGTTTCAACTGCAAAAGAGACGGATTCCTTATATGTGTGTATCTGTGTGTGATTTCAACTCTAAATAGGTATGTAAATTCATTTTGTTTATGCTACGTCAGCTATTATGCTGATAAAAAGAACGCTTTCTAAGTTCAAAAATATTTATCTTAAATATTTCATTTTCAATATCAAGATTAAGAAAGATTTGTGTTTTCTCTATTCATTACATTACATTGCACTACTTAAGTACATTAATTTAGAATGACAAAATATTAACTTGTCTAAAAGTGACTATTTTTTTTTATTGAAAATTGGCTTTTAAAGTCATCTATTAACTGGTTCTAGACGTGCAGTCAGAAAATAAGCGTCTGTTCGGTTACCTGTGAAGAGTGTTAATTGTCTTGTTGCTGCTCTATTAACTTCATAGGAATCATCTGTTTGCAACATTTACAATTCTGCGCCGCATTCTCTTAACTCCCCTCCCTCCCCCCAACTGAGAGCATGCAGCAAAAAGTTGTAACTTGTAGAACGGCAAAAGGCAGCGCAAAACTAACGAAGCCCAAACATTGCCGGTGTGCAGTCAAAAGGTAAACGCTTCTCTAATTCAAAAGCCAAGTGAACTGGCACACACACCAACACACACACCAACACACACACACACATACACTCACAGGCAATCCCAGACAAACCGAATCAACGAAACGAACCGGATGCCTGCAAAAGGGGCCAAAAACAAAGCAAAAGTAGGCAGCGGGTATAGAAGCAGGATCAGGAGCAGGAATAGGGACAGGAGCAGGGAGAAGGAGTGGAAACGGAATCGGGATGTTAGATATGGCTTGGCGCATGGCGACTACTCACTTTGAATATGAATGTGTCCTTCGATGAAATTTCCTGCACTTCGAAATAATCATCCCAATCCGCTTCGCTGCACACAACACATCTGTCCAGATACAACGGCTCCCGTATCAATGTATAGCGTCCGCACTTCTCCTTCACCAGCAATAGGGAGGCCTCTCGAATGCCAGTGTGCTTCGGGAAATTCAGTTTATCCGACATGGCCTTCTCTGCCCTATAATTGGCACTTGGCTGTCGTTGTTGTGGGAGAAGAGCAAAGGAAAAAAAAAAAAAACCAATGGATATAAAAAAAATTGTGTAAAAACGAAAACTAAACAAAATTACAACTAGAAAATGGTCAAAGTGTGGGCACAGTTTGCAGATAACGCAAAGAGAGAGAGTGAGTGAGAGAGTGAGAGAGACAGGACAAAGCATGTCAGGCAGCCTGGTTGGTAAATGCCGCAGGAAGCAGCTGGTAAAGGAACAGGAGAGCTAAAGCTACAGGACCAAACCAGCTACAGTCCGAGCAGTAACAATGCTAAACCGAAACAAGAACAAAACATTCTTGAATTGAGCAATTGTCGAGCTGAGGCATTTTGCAAAAATTTAGAGCACGGCATAAAAACCAAGCAAGTGACATACGCACTGCGTCGGCATCGATGTGACACCCCCAAGTCCTGTTTATTCCCTTCTTTCATTGCTTCCCTCTCTACACTCCCACAATATACATTGGCCTCTTGTGGGCCACTTGACGCCATCGGTTTCTCTTCATCTTTTTTTTATTTTCCGGGTTTTGCTTCTCGTTTATTTTTTGTCTGCCTCGGCAACGAATGTAAAACTCGTTTTGTTTTTAGGCATCAAAAGCAGATAGTTGCTTGGATAAGCACTTTTCATTACGGACAGGCCCCGGAAACGTTTCCGTTCCACTCGTTGCCTCAATAGCCATGCCACAAATCCTGGCTTTGGCTCTAACTGTGGCTATGGCTCCTGCCCTGACTCTGGCTCTGACTCTGACTTTGGCTCTGATTTGTTGAAATCTTTTATCGCACGGCAAACTGTTGCCATGACATCAGCACGAGAGAACCGCAATACCATGCCTCCTAATACCGTCCATCTACATCTCCATCTCCATTCACATCCCATTCTTTTAGTCAATTCGTATCGAGAGGTAAGACTATTAGGTGTAAGCGCCAAACGCTAATTGCCCTCACCTCATGTCAAACGTCGTTTGTCGCTTGTCGTTTGTCGCTTGTCAAACGTGACCAGGCGAAGAAGCAGAAGCAGGAGAGACATTTCTCTTACAGTACGCTGGAGATGGACTCGTGATTTGCATTCTACTCATTTCTCACTGTCTATTGAAGTAAACTCTAGAGAGTAATGGAAGTTATATGGCTTTAGGGTGCATTTGCCCTTAGTCAGACTAGTCGTGACACGAGAGACTCACGTGCCTCTTTAATAACCAGCAGGAATCGTAACGACCGCGTGAGTCTCTTAGAATGGAACTTACCTTAATTTTGCATACAAGAGTCTCATGTCATTCTATTCATTTCTCACTGTCTATTGAAGTAAACTCTAGAGAGTAATGGAAATTATATGGCTTTAGGGTGCATTTGCCTTTAGTCAGACTAATCGTGACACGAGAGACTCACGTGCCTCTTTAGAAACCAGCAGGAGTCGTAACGACCGCGTGAGTCTCTTAGAATGGAACTCACGTTCATTTTGCATACGAGAGTCTCATGTGACTCTTCACTATATAGGACCAATTGTAAATCCCTAGGCTCATTTCTTATTCTCATGTTTATTAGAGATTTTGTTTCGATTTTGCTTTAGTTCTTCTGCCTTTCGCTTCTCACGTGGCTCTTTACGTATCAGGATATTTTACTTTATCCCTGTGCTTTATTCGTTATGGTTTGTTAGCCGGCGCCATAGAGACGCACAAGCACTCGAACGTACTAAATGGCTTAATGTTTTTCCAATTGAAAACTTCTCTGTTTTATACAATATAAATGCCTCGTGACTCACGAGCCTCACGCTAGCTCCTCTAACTAGAGCTCTCGTCATTTCTCTCTCTGGTCTCTCTGCTTTCTTCTTCATCTCCCACTCGTAATGCCTGCTCTATACACTTCCAGCTCATCTCTTCATTTTCACATACCTTGCCATTGGTCACCAGCAGCGCATTGACTGGGGTCAGTTTGATGGTGCGCGCCTTCTTCCAGTTGCTGTCGGTGGGCTGCGTGTAGAGCAGCTTACCCTCCATGGCGAAACGGACCTCATCGTGATTCCATTCGAGTATGTCGATGGCCATTTTGCGCAGCTTGATGTTTATCATATCAATTTCGCAGGAGGCGCGACGATTGGGGCTGGAGGAGCTGATGCGACGCCAGAGCTTGGTGGGCACATCCTTGGCCTCCTGGTTGATGTGATTCAAATGCAATTCAATTTTCTCCTGCGCCTGTTTGAGCAGCTCACGTCCGTCGAGGTGTGCCGGCGTCACCTTGTACAGTCGCGCCAGTAGCAATGGATACTTGGTGACGCGCTGCACGGGCACCTGGAGGCGAAAGGAGGAAGAGGGGATGTAACAGACGTTCAGTGGTGCGTGATGAATATAAAGCATGGTATATGCTGGGATTGCTTACCATGAGAAACGAGTTGAGATTCATGCGACGCAGCACGGCGTTCTCCATTTGCGATACCTTGAGGAAGATGCGCAGCAGTTCCTTTTCCTTTTCGAGATTGGCCAGGAGCAGGCTGGCGCCCGCTTGCCGCACACAGTAGCTCTCGAAGGCGTGCAGCATTTGGGTAAAGTCGAGAAAGATGCGTCCAATGTTAACCGTGAGTAGATCATCATCGCCCTGCTCGAGGGCAATGTCCAGGGCATCGCGCATACGCTCGGCCAGCGTCTGATTGTTCTCGAGCAAGTCTTCCGTGTTGAGGAAGATTGCGGAGAGCTGCTCCTGTGTGAGCAGACCGGCCACGAGCATCGGATGACAGAACTCTTCCAGTATGATTTGCAAATCGCGGCCATATTTCTCCTCCGTCTCCACAATCTCAGTGATGATCTCCTTGCGCTCCACACGCTTCTTGCCACACTTGCGGCACACCAGCGGGGCATACAGCACGCCCGTCTCGCTCAGCTGCGTCTCCACAGCGCCATCGCAATCCTCGCACAGATGCAATGGACTCACCGCTGGCTGATACTTGCTCCTCGAGGATTTGCTCGTCTCCGAGCCGACGCCCGAGTCCTGACGCTCCACATCGCTGCCGCTCTTGCCACAGATGAAGGTGTGCGGCGGCGGGGAGAGGGAGCTCATATTGCTGTGGCTATCGTCGCTACTCACACGCTTCTCCAGCTCACTGAGTGTGTCGGTTGCCTCCTCCTCGATGATCTTGGGATTGTTGCTGTAATCGAAGCTCTCCTCACGCACCAATCCACGCTCCTTGGCATCCACCAGATAGGAGAGTATGTCGTACTTGGAAGCTCCCTCAAATATCGAGCGTGCCGCCTTCTTCTCCAGCTCGGCATCGTTGAGGGGAGGTGCTGTCAGTGGCAATGGAGGCGGCACCTCGTTGATCTCCTCGTAAATGGGATCCCCATTGAGCCGGATGGACTCGTAATGATGTTCCGCTTCCGTGTGCGTGGCATGCTCAATCTCCGCCAGTGTGGCATCCACCAGCAGCTGATAGAACTTGGCACGCGTTGCGGCATCCACATCCTGCTGCTCCTCCGACTCTTGCGGCACTTGCTCCTTACCCTCCTCCTCCTCCTCCTCGATGACGCCGGCGGCTGTCAACTCGCTGGAGCAACTCTGATAGCAATCGGATTCATTGGCCGCCGCCTCGAAGTCAAAGAGCTCGTAGTTGTGGGCGGAGGCGAAGCTATTGGCGGAGCTAATGCTGCCACGATTGGACAGACGATCTGTCTGATCCTCTTTGGTTGCCACCACAACGGGCTGCCGCTCGAGACGCACACGTTGCAGCGACACGCTGATCAGCCGGTTCATATCGTCGTGATCTTTGGTGCCGCTCATGTCGATGCCCTGTCGCGTCTGCTGCAGTCGCTGCAGTGAGTTCTCTATCAGTTCCGCCACCGTATCCGTCTCCAAGCCATCGGCCACCTGTCCCAGCATGGGATCTTGGAGCAGCTTGGCTATAAAGCTGCCCGTCGGGGAGTCTTTGCTGGTGGACTGGGACTCTTGCAGCTTCTTGCTGCTGCCCACTCCTCTGGAGGTGTCCGCAGTGGGAACTCTTAGGCCACAAACATGTGGCACCAAATTGCGCTTGACTGCCTCGACGGGATTACGCAAGATCTTCAGCAGCTCCGTCTCGTGCGGCACGAGATGCGAGGAGGGAGAAGACAAAGGCGAGGGGGAGCTGGAGGTGGAGGGCGAGGACAAAGGTGTGCTTGGCGGTGGTGGTGTAGCTGGCGTGGAGCTAATTGCTGGCGGTGTATTGATGGGCGTGGTTGTGGTAGCTGGAACCCTCGTTGGCGTCTCCTTATCATAGTCAAGTCTTATCAGAGTGCGACCACGTCCACTGCTGCTGCTGCTGCTCGATGTGGAGCTGCTCGAGGTGGATGAAATGCAGGAGGCGGAACGCTGCAGATTCACCTCGTTGCCAATGCTGCTTCTAATTGGTATAATGGCGCCCAGATTATGCTGCTGACTGCGCAGCGTGTTGAGTAGATTGTGTTGTTGTATCAACTCCTCGGCACTGCTCACATTAATGCAGACACTGTTCGCCGTCTGGCTGTTGACCACCACCGAGGATTGGTACAGTGGTTGCGCTGCATCGGCACTGAGGTTCATTGTCGAATAACAATCATCGCCATTGATCAGTATTGATGTCTTCTTGGGCGCCACATCCGCTTCCATAGAGTCGCAGTACCTTGTGCTGCTTGGATTACGTAGTACAACATTGTGCTCCAACAGTTGCAGATGCTCATCCTGTTCGCTGTGCGAGATTTTAAGGCGATGCACCTCATGGGCGCCATCACTGCTCTTATTAAAGGGCGCCACTCGCACCACAGTCCTCTGTGGCTGCTGTCGAGGAGTTGACTTATTGATTTGGTGTGGCTGCTCCTCTAATCCGTTTGCGGTCTTTGGGGGCGGCGGTGGTGGCGGCGGCTCCGTGGGCCGCCTTTGAAATAAATCTCTCGAGTCGTTGCGGTTGCTTTTTATGCGCAGCGCCATTGTGTCCTTAAAATTTAAAATGACATTCTGCGGCCCATTGCTGGCCCTTGGCTGCAGGACCTGGTTCGAGTTGGGTTCCTTGCTGGCGTAGGTTTGAGAGACGGACACGGAGACATTGGGCGCACCAGACAAATGCCTTTCGCTGTGAGCGCGTCTGATGGGATTTCGCGATTGTGTCGTTTGTGCTGCACGCTTTTGACTTGCCCGCGGCATCAACTCCATCCCTTTTCCACCCTCGTCACCCTTATCCACTGGCAGCTTCAGCTTCTTCGCTTTGTCATCATTGTCGTTGTCGTTGTTGGTCTCTGCAGCCTCAGCCTGCTCCTTGTTGTCGTTGTTGTTGTTATTGTTGCTGCTGCTGTCGTTGTGCTCGTCATCATCGTCATAATCGCGATTTGCTGCTGTCGCTGCTCCTGTTGTTGTGCCTGCAAAGAGTAGAGATGGCAGTTGGTTGTGGTGAGTGGCAAGTGCTGAATAGCGTGTCGCAGCTACCAAAATGTTGCTCTTGCTGTGTAAACCCAAGACAGCTCAGGCAACCCAATGGAGCCTCCAAAAGGGGGCTGACAACTGAGGCAGCAGCCAAGTAAATGGCTGGGAAAAGCTGGCCTGGGATTTTAGCTGCAGTGTTGACTTTTCTAGCCTTTTTTTTTTGCAGACTATATTGATTTTAAATTAATTGAAAGAAAATTGGGTTTTAAGCCCGTTTTGTTTAGTCTTATGTCTGCATTATTTTTAGCTGCAGTGTTGACTTTTCTATCTAGTTCAGTGACAGACTTTAACCTTTTGCTAATGCTTATTTCATTAACTCTAGACATTTATGCTTTTAAAAATATTTAGAAGGACAACAACTATCCCGAAACAGCTAATTTAAAATGCTATTTCAATTAGTCCATTCGGTTCCAGTATCATTACGTTCAGATTTAATATTTTCGTAGTTTCAAATGGGGAATTTTTTGAATACAAAATAGAAGTCAAGAACTAGAGAAAAATAATTTTTTTAACAAATTTAATTAAATTTAAATGCAGAATGAATTAAGAGGCCAAACCAAGATTAAAATGACATTCAGCTTGAAAATCGATGCAGGTTTGACAAAGTTATGAAAGTTTGAAATTGGTCGAAACTTTGACCTATCAACTTTACAAGTCAAAATTTTTGATCGATTTCACATGATTTTTTACAGAAAAATGAAACGTCTCAGAAACAAATTTAAAGTGTTGTTTTATACTAATTACGATATAAGGAGTTGATTAAAAGTGCAAACTTGAGATTTAAAATTTTCAATTTTCAAAATTTCAAAGGGGGGACCCTTAGCATCGAACCCATGATTTGGACGAAAATAATTTTTTTTACAAAATTAATTAGATTTGAATGCAGAATGATTAAAGAGGCCAAACCATGATCAAAATGATATTCCACTTAAAAATCGGTTCAGTTTTGACAAAGTTATGACAGTTTGAAGTTGGTTCGACTTTGCATCTAGCAACTTTACAAGTCAATATTTTCGTTAATTTGAATGTAAAGCAATTCATCTTTAATTAAATTAAGTGTACTAATTTTCAAAATAAAATTAAAATTTTAATTTTTTAACTTTATTTACTTTAATTCGTTTTTAGCGGTTTTCTCGCTAAGCTAGTTGGCATTGATTGCTCTAGAGGCTTGCAACGTCATGCATGCAGATTTATGCGCTTGTGGCAAGCAAATAGTAGCCAGTAGTTACAGCCACTAAATTGCCCCGCCTCTAACGCCTCCCACTGCTGTTTTGCCCCCCGCTTGCCGGCCACGTTGACAGCCACTTAAAGATGTGCTTGCCAGCGATAAGGTGTTTTGTTTTGGTTTTCGGTTATGGGCTGTCGGTGTGACTGTGGCTTGGCCTGCCCCCTCCATTATCCGGCCCAACTAAGTCCAGTTGAGAGGCACTTTCCCCGCGGTCCCCCTCTCTCCGCGCTGACAATATGTACATATCTTTATTTATGGTAAATTGGGTGATTTACGTTGCGGCCGATAAGCGTTGCCTTTCAGCGGCTAACTGCCTTGTCCTTGGCATCAGCTTGGCTTCAGCTTGTCCTCTTCTGGCCTGGCTGGCATTTTGGATTGCCAGTGAGCTGAGCTCACTCACAAGTCCTTGACTGTTTCGCCGGGTGCCACAAGTCAACGCTGCTAAATGGCGATGGCATTATTTTTGGGACAGTGTTGGCTTTTATTGTTGTTGTTAGTCGGGTTAAGAGCGAAATGCCAGAACGACAGGCTGCTTTATGCGTCTGTCACCGCGGGCAGAACGCGACAAGGACAAGGACAAGGACGAGGACAAGGACGGCAGCGATATTCTCGGCAGCAAACAATTTGTGTCGGAATTAAGATAATAGATTACATTTAAATGTTTTTTGTGGAGACTACAAAAAGGGTTGTCTTTGTGTATAAAAATTATTTCAAGTTTGAGTTGCGCTGCTGACGTCAACCGCAAAACCCAAAATGTCAGCGATAAGCAGGCAAATACAGGACATTGCCAGTCAGTCAAGTTAGTCACCCATTAACACCCACTCACCCACACACACACACACACCATGTCCTTGGACAACGACAGCATCCTTATCAGGTCTCTTGTCTCTTTGCGTCCATTTTAATGAGTGTGAAAAGTGAGCTGGTTTTATGGGGTACACAGAGGCAGACAACTCGTCCACATCCACCCTTAGATTTTATGTTAATGAGTGTCATCAGCACAGAGATTTGAGCCTCTCTTTGCTGTGCACTTTGAACCCGAACGCGGCTCAAATAGCTCAAATGTTTGGCCATAAGCAAGCATTAACAATGTACATTTGTCCGATTTGGCTGAGCAGCTTTCATCCATCGTTAAATTAATTAATTGTGGCAACCACTTGAATTTCAATCGACTATTGACGTCAATCCTTTGCATCGTCATTTTTTTTTTGTCGGTCTCCTTTGTGCTCTAATCGCATTTCGGAAGTTAGTTTGCTATGCAAAATAGCGACAAATTACAACAATAACAACAATACACGAATACGACAAACGAAACTACAATTACAATCCAAATGGCACCAAAGAAATTGCCTGACTAATAAATACTATTAATTATTATTTACTATTAATAAATTTAGAGAATAAAGAGTTGACAATTTAAAATCCAATAATGCAAAAAACTAAAACTGTAGATTGAGAAATTAGCTAAAAAAATCTGTATTTATGATTTAAAATTAAATGATGCATAATATAAATTTCAAGTGAGTTTAAGAGGACTGAGAAAGTAACTGGCAGCTTATCTCTTAATTTCTACAGCTTCATCATACCCACTTGACACACTTTCGTTGCTGCAGGATATCAAAACCAAAGCGAAACAGTGTAAAGCGAAATCAACATTCCTTTTATTTGCTATACTTTTCTCATTTTTATTTTACACTTGTTTTTCTACTCCTTTTTCTGGTGCTGTTGCTGTGGACGTTGCTACTACTAAATACCACCTGCTTAGCGCAGCTTTTAGCACAGCCACTTAATGAGATTTTGTTGAAAATAACGTTTGTATTATTGCTGTTGTTGCTGTTTTTGTCAGCGGTTGTCTTTGAGTTGAAATATTTAATTAACACCTTTTGTACTCGTATTGTTAGTATTTAGGAGTTAGAAATTTGCCAAGCATTCGTTCGACTTACAAAGGACCTCAAGTAAATCTGATATTTGACAAGCTGACAGGAATTTCAAGTGATATATGTCCTTCTTATTATTAATCATTCCGTTGTTGCTACGCTAATTCAATGTAAAATAAAAAATAATTAAATTTACTGCTTAAAAACTCTCGAAATATTTGTAAAAATCATTTTCAAAATTATATTGTAACATTTTTTTATTTTCAATAATTGTTTACAAACAAAATGTTGTTAGTTTGGCCTCAAAAAATGATTACAAAACTTGTAAAAAGTTTTTGCATTGGCTAAAAATCATTGCCGAACTATAAATATTGCAGCTGAGGTTATTATTATTATTGCACACACACACATAGACACATGTAATAGCACAACTATAGCTGCTGTGGGCGGCTTGATAGGTAGGCGTGGCAATGTGCAGTTGAGAAGAAAAAGTAATTAAAAGCATTACTTGTCGGGATTAGTAAAACATTTTAATTTAGTTGTTGCACAGCAGCAAACCGACAGATGTAGTAAAATGAAAGTAGGCGGACTGACTGGTGGGCGTGGCGCATCAGTGAGTCAAACTGAAATGGGTCAATAAATTCGAGCTTAATTTTATTGCTCTGCGCGCGCTTTTTCACTATTTGCCAGTGCGAAAAACAAGAGCGAGAGGCAAAAACGGAAAAACGGAAAACGAAGAAATATAAATCGCAATGGTAAACAAATCAAAATAAATGAGTAACAAAAGCACAGGGTAAAGCAAGTGAGCAGCTTTTCCTTTTCCCCTTGCATTCCTGCTTTGCTTCCCTTCTTCTAAACACTCCTTTCTTTCCATCTCCCATAGTACCTTACTTCATACTCAACTTGCTGACACGCTGACAAACTAACTCAAGTCTCTCGGAGAGAGCCTGGCAAGCTGCCGAACAGCATTTGGAATTGCGATGGCGATGGCGATTGAGATTGGGATTTGGTTTCGTTTTGTTTTGGATTGAGATTGGGCATGGACATGGGATTGCTATCGCAATGTAATAATATGGCCAACACAAAATGAAGGCAGGACTACAAGCATTGTTTTTGTGTACATTTTGGCTCATTTCAATAAGAAAATCGCAAGGCGAGGAAAAAATTTACTCGCCGTAAAAGTCAGAACATGTTATTGTCAGTTGTTAGGGTTGTTGTTCTTCTTTTTTTCTCGTTGTTGTTGATGATGAAGAGAAGAATGCTGGGAATAAAGCATATAAACTCGCATTAGAAATGCACGAGTTGATTTCGAGTTTCATTTTGGCAGTGAAATAAGCAAACAATGCCCAGCAACTGCAACTGAAACAACAGCTATTGCAATTGCTATCAAAGTTGCAGCATAAGGTAGCATCAACAACAAAAGGGACACACAACAATTTTTGGCAGTGCAACACTTTACTGCTGTTTGTCGTGGCACGTTTCGCCGGCCTTAGCAACATTCATTTCCTGCTCCTTCAGCTGAAGATGGAGCTAAAGATGCAGCTGGATTTGGTGTCCTGCAAGTTGCCTTGTGCTTTGTCTTCGAGCTGGGAGCTGGTGCATCTTTTAAATGCGCGTAAACTACTTACAGCAGCATCCGACAGCGTTGCTTATATTATATTTTCCATTTTCCATTTTCCATTTTCTGAACAAAAACAAAACCAAACGAAAACTGTGTTGGCAAACATATTGCAAAATGTGCAAACAGCGAGCATAAGAAGCGTTGAAAATCTTTTATCAGTGAAATTATTTGCCCAGGGACAACGGACAAGAAGAATGAATGCGCCCAAATGGCAAAAAGAAAATAACTAAAAGCAAGCAAAATAACTGCGGAAAGTGAGAGAAAGAGACAGTGAAAGATTGAGAGAATGAGAGTGGATGTGGCACACAAAAGCAACTGGCCAAAACAAGGTTGGCCCCAACTTGCAGGCCAAATGTGTTGGAAAATTTCTTACTGCACGGTTATAACAACGTTGCGAAAAGCGTTTTTCCTTCGCCAGCGTGCTGAAATCAGCGCCAGCTCCAAGAAGTATGCTACACTTTTCTTTAATGGCAGTCGCGTCGCTTTTATGTCAAAAAGAATTGAGGGAAAAACCAAGTCCAAGTGATTACAGTGGAGGTAAAAGAACAACAAAGTATAAATACTCTTTAATTTAAATTAAAAAAATTAAAATAATAAAAATAGTAATAACAAATTAATGATGATTAGAATAATAAATGAATAATAATGCTAATCCTAATGCATTAGCTGATGATCCTCATATTGGTAATGATAATGCTAATGTTAATGCTAATGCAAATCCAGATGCTAATGTTAATGCATTAGCTAATGATTATGATATTGGTAATGAAAATGCTTATGTTAATGCTAATGGAAATGATAATGCATTAGCTGATGATCCTGATATTGGTAATGATAATGCTTATGCTAATGCTAATGCAAATCCAGATGCTAATGATAATGCATTAGCTGATGATCCTGATATTGGTAATGATAAGGCTTATGTTAATGCTAATGCAAATCCTGATGCCAATGATAATGCACTAGCTGATGATCCTGATATTGGTAATGATAATGCTTATGTTAATGCTAATGCAAATTCTGATGCTAATGATAATGGTCATTCTAATGTTAATGAAAATTATAATACTAATGATAATGATAATTCTAATGCAAATGCTAATGTAAAAGCTGACAATAATGCCAATTGTAATACTAAGGTTCAAGTTAAAACCGATTTTGCTAATAAAGCTAATAATAACGTTAATGCTGATGAAAATATTTAAGCGTGGTAATAATAATTTTTCATTATATTTATAATTCACATAATATTGATTTTCATGAAAAAACTAATAAACATAAGATTAGTTATCTGAGAACGCTATTAAAAAATCCTTTTACCCCATATGAAGGGCATTAAAAGGAGGTAAATGAGAAAAGCGCTGCAAAAGGAGCAACCGTAAAAAGGCCGAATTGCTCTGGCCGAGCTGCTCTGCTGTTTTTATGACCAGTATTTTTTGGGGGCGTGAATGCCTCTGCTGCTTTTGCTGCTTTTGCTGCTGCCTCACCTGGCTGCGGCAGACAATGCTCTGCTGCATTATTTAAAGATGAAGCGGCAGCAACTGTGGCAGTGGCAGTGGCAGTGGCAAAAGGCAACGCGCAAAATGCAATTAAAGCGCCGCTGCAACGACGGAACCTTTCAGAAATCTACTCGTAAAATTTGCGCATGCATTGGCAGACAAACACAACAACAACAACTAAGAACAACGACAACGACAACAACAAAAACTGACAACTAACAACAATAACGAGAGGAAAATCAAGAACTGAAGCTGGAGCTAAGAGTACAAGTTTTCAGACAACTTCTAAAAATACTAAAAATACTTAATTTAGCTGCAAAATGTCGCTGGCTTTTGTTTTTCAGCGCGCGTAGCAACCTTACAGTACCCGAGGTGCAACTACCCCTCGTTTCCCTCTCTCTTCCCTCTCTCTCTTCCTCACTCCATCCTCGCCATTCTCTTTAGCTACACACGGCATCAAGAAGCGCTTTTGCAGCCTGCCTTTTTCAGCTGCTGTACGTGCAAGCTGTGCATGTGTGTGTGTGCGTATTTGTGTGTGTGTATGTGTGTGCTAAGTGCAGTCATGACTTTGACTGTGTGTTGTGTGTGTGTGCATTAGAAACGCTTATGACAAACGGATATTAAGTTCAGCAGTCACGTAGCTCAGGTAAAATTCTTTTACGATAATTTTTTGTAAAAAAAAAAGAAGAACAGCTACAACGAGAAGAGGAAGCGAAAATTTCAGCTGCAGCATGTGAAGTTGCCACGTAGAAAGCATCTTTCAGAGTTTTAAAGCAGCCAAAAAAGCATGCAGCCAGACACTGGCTAAGATAATCACTATAAAACACGAGAAATTAGCTGAAAGTGAGACGTGTTAAAGAGAAGCATCTGAAACTTGAATGAAATAGCTGAGTTCATCAAATGCATGACGGTTATTAAAACCATTGAATTATGCAGAATTTCTGGATATATCATAGCCAAAAGCTGAATTAGACTGCATAAAATATGACTATAACATAAAGTGACTTTATTAATAAATAAATGCAGCTCTGTTTAGTCTAAGGGTCGACTTGAAAATACACTGATATATACTGAAGTATTATTTTCATGTTAATTTCGTTTAGATTGCCAAACTGGTTTTGTTGTTCTCAAATCTATTGCACACAATTACTGCGCTCAATTTTACGCTAATTGAAAGGGTATTTAGTACAGTCAGCCCTTTTATTATTGCCAGCCTGCTAGCGCAACTAATTTGATAGAGAGTCCACTCGACTCCTCCACATACACTAATTTAGCTAAAAATGTAGTTTATTTTCAAGTGTTGTTGTTGTTATTACTGCTGATATTGTTGTTGTTGTTGTTGTTGTTATTGCAAGCTTGGCTCAATTATTTGCGATTTACATGATTACATTTTAAGCACAATTTATGCACGCAAGTGGAAAATGTTGTTTAGTTGCAGCTACGAGCAAATGTTACGTATACGTAACGTAAGCCGCCAGCAACGTCAACAAGCAGCAGCAGCAACAATAACAACAACAACAATGAGAGCAGAACGAGGGCAACTTTTCGAGTTTCGTGTTCATTTGCAATTTGTGCAGGGCAAAACAATTAAAGTGCCCTAAACGTTACATATGTTGTAGCCAACCCACACCTTTCACTATCTTTCTCCCTCTCTCTCTCTCTCTCTTTGTATCCTTCTCTCTATCTGTCTCTCATTGTCTCTCACTCTTTCTCACATTCTCGCACTTTCAGTATATATATGTATATTAATATATATGGCCAGCTTTAAATTGCTGTTAACAATTATGTATTTTAATTGTTGACTCTGTGCTCTGACTGTGATCATAATATGCCTGTCTCGCTCTCACTTGACTGCCACCAGAAGGTTGATGCTGTTTAATAAATATTATTTAATTAATTCTCCAGCTAGTCGCAACTTTCAATTGCTTTCAGTTTTAGCCAGTTTTAGTCAGTTTTCAGTTGTTGTTCTCTGCTCTGTGTTCCTATCTGTGGTCCCCTTTGGGTCTTTTCGGTTTACAGATTTGAAAATTTCTCTCTTTCCTAGTGAGGTATGTGAGTGTGTGCAGTTTTTGGCTTGAGTATTTGGTATTACGATTATTGCTGCTTTTGGTTCATTCTACAATAGTTTGCACTTTGCTCAGACATTTGCCTCCCAATGTTTATTAAATAACATTTGATGCTGCCTTTAAAGTGGCCACTCGACCCCACAAATTGTCGGCAATTAGATGTTTTTCAATACATAAAAAAAAAGAAGAGCACATACCAAAAATTGCCGCGTTTTGTGTGTGCTTTCTTCTTGAATTGCCAGCAATTATTTAATGGCCCTCTAATAGCTAACATCCGAGTGGGGCCATAACAGCAACGGCAGCAGACATTAACCTGGCAATAACAAAAGCAACTGGACAGCGTTGGGCGAAGGGGAAGAACGAGCAGAAAGAGGGGGACCTGAGAAGAACATGCTTGATATCCGAGTACAAATAAAAGCACACAAATTATTACAAACCGCCCATGGGCTATGCCTTGGCTGTTTGTAGCCCCTCTCTAATTGCCGTGTGCCATAAAAATGTGACTCCCTCCTCGCTTTTCCCTTCCCCTTCCCATCAAACCATTCACTGCTTTATGTGTCTTTGACTGGCTCTTGTGGCATCCAGAAAAGTCGCTCTGTCTGTTTATATTTTTTAATTTCTGGAGGCAACAATAACGCGTCGAAAAAGCATAAATTCCCGTCAATTAATAAGGAATTGTTGCAAGCAGCAGAGCGTGTGGCAAGCAGCAACAAAATTGTACCGCGCGATTATAACACGTGTGTGCGACTCTGTGTGTGCGTGTGTGTGTGTGTGTGTTAGTGTATCCTGGCAAGGACACTGGCATGGAGTATGAGAACGTTGCGTACTTCGCCTTAATTGTGCACTAAAGAGCGACGGCAGAGGACGAAGCTAAATTACGATGCATTTAATTGCTCGGATTTGGGCGCACAGATTTATGTCTGTGGCACTAAGTGGCCTGCTTAAGGCTTAAATGGCCGACGACGTGAGCACCAGCCACGACCAGGACGACGACAACGACCAGGATAACGACGACGACGACGATAGTAAAAGTGAAAGCGTCGCGCCATACGCCATACGCAGTCAGCGATATGAGGCATGTGGCATGTGGCATGTGGCACCCGCATATGTGGCAAGAGAGGCCAAGGCACCTGGCACATGCCCACTTTGATGTACGTGCCAGGACACCATGGCTCTAACTGGCAAAAGAGCTGCAATGGAAACTTGACCAAACCTCTGTTTAACCCATTGAGGGCAAAGGTCAAGCTTCAGCTTTAAAAGCACAAAGCAAGGGCTTTAATAAAGACCACAAGTATCTGCTATCAAAAGTTCATTCTACTCTTATTTTTTTTTAAATTCCTAACATTTTTCTCAACACTTTACATAGATTTATGCGCAGTCTGGCAGCCATGGGTTAAAGTTATTAGAATTGTTAGTGTGTGTGCGTGCTAGCTGCATGGGGCAAAGTGTCGCGTTGGATTTTAATTGGACAGCGTGAAGGAAGCGTTGCATGCAACAACATAATTTTAATTTAATAATTTCCCGTGTGCATTCCGCGTCGAGTGTCCGACTCGAAGGACTCGAACCTCCGAGTATTACATATGCAGGACGGAAAATCAGTTTAGGAATGTAAATTGATTTTGTGGTAATATGCAATTTGTGGCCCGGACACCAACTATGCTGGACATCACTGCCTGCCTGGTCAATGGTGCGTATGCGTAATGTTGGGTCAGCATTTTAATGCGCAAACTTTAAGATAACTGCGCCGGGCATAGGACAGAACATTGGCCAGCAAATTTAAACAACTTAAGGCAGGACAACAAGAGGGAATGCAAAAAGAACGAGAAATAATTTCTAGAGACTGGAGACATTTTTCGGGGACCGTAAAAACTTGCTAAAAATAAACAGAAATTACCCGGCCGCAAGTAAATAAAAATGTTGAAGCAGAAAAGCTGCTCAAAGGCATTGGCTGAAGAGTGGTGTGTCGTTCTAGTGGTGCGGAGTGTGGTTCGGAGTGGTACGGAGTGCTATGGAGTGGTGCATGGTGCGTGGCGAGGCACGCACAGGACCCTCAACACTTTGGGTTTCGCCTGTCGCTTTGCGCATGAGAAATTTTTGCTTTTTAAATTCTTTAAGTAATGCAAATTAAATTTAAATAGCAAATAGGCTAGAGGCAAACAAAACAACGGTAACAGCAATAGCAATGGCAACAGCAAAAGCTACAGCAAATTAAATGCCCAAGTGGTGGTCCATGTCCCTGGTCCAAGGACCAAGGACAAAGCAGCTGAAACGTTCAAGAAACAAATTTCAAAGACAAATAAGCGCCGAAAACAGCAGCAATTAATTTGCGCCGCGTGTGTGTGTGTGTGTGTGTGTGTTTGCTAGCAGAACTTTGAGCACAATAACAACAACAACAACTGGTAGGGATCTTTTAGTGGAGACAATTGTTGGTGCTGGGTACGTGGCAAGTTGAAAGCTTTGGACAGGCACCGCAGCAACTTTTGGCCGACATTGCGAGAATCGAGCAGTTAGCAAAACTGCACGGCTAACTGTAAAACACCAACAACAACAGCAACAACAGCAACAACGACAACAACAACGACAGACAAGCGACAGCCACAACAGCTACAAGCAACTTAAGCTCAACAACTTCAAGTTGTTTCCTAGGCCAAACAAAACGCACCCACACGGCAGCAACAACAACAACAACAACAACACACAAAATGCTGAAAAGGACATGGGTGGAAGTAACATCTTCTGCCTTCTTCGTTAGTTGCCATCTCCGAATTTTCACACATTTCCCCCATTGTACATGCGGTTTAAATTCAAATTTGTTAGCAACAAACAGACAATTAATTTCGCATATAGCAAAGGACGCGCTAAAGTCGCGTCTTGTTTTGTACTGTCTGTCTTCCTCTCTCTCACTCTGCTCTCTCTGCTCACTCTGCTCACTCTGCTCTGCCTTTAGGCAGCACAATGGGCGACTAAGTGGCGTGGCAGGACAGCGTCTACACTTCTTTGGCTTGCCTTGTCCTGACTCCTTAACTCAGACATACTCGTAAGTAGATACATGTAAGCATGTTTTACCCTCCTCCATTTCCTTTTGCCATTTTCATATTGGTGCGAATTTCTTTTGGCATTTGAATTTTAAATGTTATTACTCTGTTGCAAATTGATCAGTGTAGACATCAGAAGAGTCGCCTACTGCTAATTTATTCATTGCGCATAATTGTTTGCTAAAAGTCGCTCTCTTTTGTATTTCGATTTAAACTTGGAATTGGGCAACTTTAAGGCAAACTTTAAGCCTGGCCATAATGCTAATGCTTTTGCTGATAGCCCAGATGATGAATTCTGGTCAAGACCTTAACAATTTCTCAATTAATCTTCACTGTTTGCACGCAACTTTACGCAGTTTGCATAATTTGTGTGTGTGAGTAAATTTCGGGTGTGGATGGGAATTTGTGCAGCTGTTTCAGCTGCTTATCATAGTTATTTGGTGTCCAGAGCTAGTCCCGAGGTCATTTAGTGCGTAGAGTTGATTTCCATTAGCAAGTACATAGCTTAAAGTCAACTGCTCAAGGACTCGTTGTCTCTGGATATGTTCGTGAACTCGCATAACTATAACAATTGGGGCAACTGTTCCACCAACTCTCTGCTCGTCTTCTTCTTCCTGCTCGTTGTTGTTGCGCGTTAAATTTCAGTGCAAACAAACCTAAGGACATGTCAAGCGCAGTACGCGTATACAAACAAAAACAGGAAAGCCACACACAGCCACACAGACAAACACACAAATACAGAGAAGGACACAGACAGCAGGACTCGACAAACGTTTATATGTTGGAGGTGTTGGAGTCATAGACAAAGATTAAATGACGCTCATCATTCATATGCCAGCGACACAGTGAAACTGAGAGAGGGAGCGACTGAGAGTGAGATGGCTATAGGTGTGAGGGGGAGAGCAGTTGCAGGTCCTGTAATGTAGTGCCATAATCCTTGGCGCAATTTTTGTGGAGCAATATGTCGTAATATCCGCTGCCTGTTTTTATTTGAGCTGCATACATTTCCATGGCCTACACACACACATATATATATAAATAAATACAGCTACAGTTTGTAAGGACATATGAGCCTGGTGACAGTACGCACTTGGGCCAAAACGAAGACCCAGTGAAAAGTACTAAACGTGGCTATGATTTAAGGCTTTATTATTTGCCTGGGCAAAGGAGCAAAGCAGCTGCAGGTAAGGGTATTATGTTGGTTAGGCATACTCGATGGCTTGACGTGACCGTTTTCATTGTGCTCGTTTGGGCCAGGCCAAAAACGGAGCTGCCAGGCTGGCTGGCATTGTAGCCACTTCATCAATTATTCTTAAGCATAAAATATTTGTCACTTTTAGTAAATTTATTGTGACAAGCCGCACCACACCTATCCACACCTAACACAGAAAGAGACAGCGAGATACACTTGCAGAGAGTGCAAGAAAGAGAGAGTAAGAGAGAGCTGAGCCGCGTTTATAAACGACTCTGCATATGAATCACGTGCGTAATGGCAAACAAGTCCTTTTTGGCCTGCGACTTCCTCTTTCTCTTGCCATGCACCTTTCTCATTTCCTTTCCCTTTACCTTTCCCTTTGCCTTCGCCTCTTACACTTTTTCCTTTTCACATTTCGCCTCAAGTGGACAGCATTTTGTTTTTACTCGTATTTCTAGTTTGTTGCCACTTCCGCGACACGTTCTGTATATGCCATAAACACACAAACATATACACACACACACACACACACACACTCGCACACATAAATATTTTCTGCGTATTTGTTGCTTTATTTATGTGCTTGCCTTACAGTTGAATTTGAGTTTTTGTGCGCGGCTCACGCTACGTATACTTAATACAAAAGTCACCTCAAGCTCACACAACGAACTCGCTGCATTGAATTAAAAGTGGAAGTTGGTGTCAAGTGACAGCAGAGCGGAAGCTTTCAGGCACTTCGTCAAATGCAACAATTTGTGGCAGCTACACAAAAATGTTAAAACAAATCAGATAAGAGGCGCTGCGATTATAAATATTTCTTCTACTCTCTCTAAGTGTCAAAAAAGAAAACGAACTGTGCTTGAAGTTGCCGACATGTTGCTTTCCAATTTTCATCATCATATCCGCAGGAGTCGTGGACAGGTGGACAGTTGGACAGGGGGTGTGGCAGGATGAAGGCGTAGGCATTTGCGGGTCAAAAGCAGTTACAAAAACCCATTTAATCCCACGCTAAATGGGCGCAATGTAAACTGTTGACATTTCAGCCTCGGCTGCATGACACTACACTACAGTGGGCCCCCCTTTTTTGGGGGCGTGGACATTGCGTTATACAATTGTCCTTGTTGTTGTTGCTGTTGTTGTTGTTGCAGGACATACACGTGCTGCCAGCCAGTTGACTGAAGTGCACTCGCCTCTAAACAGCAATGTAGTCGTCGCTCGCTCGCTCGCCGTGTGTTTGTTAAACACCTACACAAATGGCAATGTCTCCCTCTTCTCCTACCCCTCTCCTATATTCCCTCCTGCAGCTAGCAGCATCAGCAGCTTGACAAATATTTTTGAGCCCTCTGAAAAAAGAAGAAAACCAGGAGCAGCAGCAGAAAAAGGATAAAGGAGTGAGCCAGGAAGGGCAACTAAATGAAATGCCAGCACATGAGAATTGCAATGTGGTGCACGGTGCAGAGTTAGTAGGTAACAATGCTGCTTGCAACATAAACAGGCACCAGGGGTGGGGGACGGGGGAGGGGGAATGGGTTACTAGCAACATGGCCGCAATCACGTGCCAACATGCAGGTGAAATGCAAATAATTTTTGTTTTCCCCTGTAACGTTGGCAATTTTTTTTTTTTTTTTTTTTTTTTTTTCTGCTCTTCTTGTTGCCGCTGTTGTTGTTGTTTGTAGCTGTTGTTAGTTGTAGACACACAGTGTAGAAAAGAATCTAAACAGGCAAACATGAGACAAGCGACACAAAAAAAAGTAGCGAAATAACTCGACAAGTCATGAAAAAAAATGAGAAAAACCATATTAAAATACTTTCCCAAAGCATAAAGAAATGCAAAACAAACGAATTTGAAATGCCCTTTGAAACGAGCGTAGATTATAAGCAAATAAGGGACAATAATTTAATATGGAGGTTTCAAAGAAATATGAATTGTGTCGAAAAACTCATTCAAATCTTACCGTGATCAATGGAAACAAGTTAATACTTATAATTATATGTACGGTCATAAATAATGTGATCCTTTTTCGCGAATTTATATAAATGAAAATAGTTATACAAACTAGTTATTCAAAACTAATATACAAAATAGCCAGATATTTATTATAACAATTGATGAAGCAAGTGTATGAATGATTAATAAGCTCAAATATGACTAAAAATAGAGTGCAAGAAAGTTATAAACATATTTTTTTATTTTTATATAACATCAGGTCTTATTCTTACTTTTTATTGCCAAATACAAATTTATTTAAAATGCCTGTCAGTTTCTTTCATATCATATTATTCTCTACAAATTCTTTTAATTACTTTTAAAACAATCACAAATTTGCATAGTTTTATATAGGGAACATAGCCAAAAAGTGGCTTATCATGTGCTGTAAAAAAATGGTATTGTCTCTGTTTAGGATATGCTGCATATTTGTAAAATGAATTTTCTTCAATGTTTGCCTAGTTGTTGTTCGAAAAAAAAGCAGACACTTGAAGCCGCCGTTGCAAGACACGCCCACTTGTTTTGCCAACTACGTATGTATGTGTGTAACGGAGCTTAAAGTGAAGTGTGGCAGTAGTACCAACTGTTGTTGTCGTTGTTGTAAAAGTCAGTGAGGCATCCGTTGCATATACAGGTCGACATATAGGACTCGTGGAACTAGTTGCATTTTTATAAACGCAGCGTTAACTTTTTGCCGCACTTTTTATTTTGTAGAAGAGCAACCACAGTAAGCCACCGAGCAGCACATACCACTCAAAAACCATCCAACTACCCACCCTACGGCCTGGTCTGCTGGCATGCTGCGTGTCTGCTGCTGTAATATTTACTGACGGTATTGCGAGTCTCCATTTTCCCGCTATCTCTCCCTCCCACTACTTCCCCCCTCAGCTAGCCAGCCGTAGCTGCCGCCGCAGCTCCCGCCGGAGTGCTGTCAAGTGCACTTGTCGACGTCATGGCTATTTTGCGCGGCACAAAAACCAAAAACGAAATCATGTCAAAACTGATTTTTTGTTTGGCAGTGCCCCCTCTAAAGGGGTGGGGGGGTGTTGGTTGGGCGTTGAGGCATGCCACCGCCGTTGACTGAGCCGATTTACTAAATATTTACGTTGCAACCAACGGCTGCCACGTCTGCCCCTTGTCGCTGATTTTCATTTATTGGCTGCGGCTTCTGCGGAATTTCAATATTAGTTCCGAAAGATATGCGAGAGCAACAGTTTTATATAAAATGGTAAATACATATACTATATATTACTGGGCGTGGCAGGTACTACTCTCACGTAGCATTTCAAAGTGATGTTAATTGATTTTTCAGCACAATGCACCAACAATCGACGTCAACCTGAAATATTTTTACCAACTCCCGCTACAGAATTTGACGTGACGTT
This sequence comes from Drosophila innubila, assembly GCF_004354385.1. NCBI lineage: Eukaryota > Metazoa > Arthropoda > Insecta > Diptera > Drosophilidae > Drosophila > Drosophila innubila. The sequence continues at coordinate 6,907,788 of NW_022995376.1, forward strand.
GCGACAAATTTGACAGGCGCGTCAGGCGTTCCGCTATTTGTATGCAACAGACAAAAAGTAAAATAAATTTAACACTCGCTTTTATTTTTTTGGTGTTTTGTATGCTGGTAAAAGCCATAAATTGCATGATTTTCGTCTTGTTGTCAGTTTAAATAATTCCCTAGAAATGCTACGATTTCAAATGGAATATTGGGATTTTTAAAAATTTAATTTGAAATATGTTTGCAAAAGGTTTTAATAAAAGGTACATTTTTAAAGAAAACAATATTAAATTTGCTTATGGTTCACTTAAATAAATCTGATTTTCTTGATTTTAATCTTTAATTAATAGCTTATGCCCTAAATATATTTCTGTATCAATCTAAAACAACCTGTCAACAATCATATTTAAAATTTTAATTATGCAAAAAACACAGGGTAATTGAATGTCAAGAAATGTTACGTCCTGTTTGCAGCCTTTTGGCATCTTGTTTTGTAAGAGTTTTTTGGCAAATGACACGCTGAAGGATAAAGCCGATAAAAGGCGAGCAAAATCAACAAAAGTCTGAATAAATATTCGACTATTTGCTGTGTTGCACACTTGGCGAAATGTTGCCAACATGATTTTGCCTGTTGCAGCAACGGCGACGAGAATAACAAACGTGTTAATGACATTTCTGACGTTTAGGCTGAAACTGACTGTCTGACTGATGTAACGCACTCTCATACAGTTGTCAGTCAGTCAGCAGCTGCTTTGATTGACTGACTGACTGACTGAGTGAGTGAGTGACAATCACAGCTTGCAAACAAAACTGCAGATGGCACTAAAAACTATTTTTTTGTTGAATTTTCATTGCTCTGAAAGTTAGTTTTCGTATGCAGTTGATTGATTGATGATAGAATACCAATTTAACAATAAAACTTAATAATCTGCTTTTCTTTAACCAAATTGCATGAATTGGATTGCCTTACAGTGCTTAAATTAAACTTGAAAACTTTGTCTGTCTCTTCAGCTCATTTCTCAGGTAAGTTTGCATTGAAGAAATTGCCAATCGATGTGCTTTCTCATACGGTCTACCAGGTCACTTCCTGTGACCTCAGACACACACACACACACACACACACACACACACACACAGATAGACATTGATAAAGACAAAAACCCCAACACGTTCACAAATGCTACAGACTCAGTTGGCCAATCAAAGGCAAAAAACCACAAAAGATGAAAAAAAGCAAAGAAATATAAAACAAACCCAAAAAAAGGGGGAAAAATATGCAAGTATTTTATATACTACACATGGTTCTCTATGTCTGCCAATGGATTTTATAATTTCCACTCAAGTTGCAGTTGCAGTTACAGTTACAGCCACTGTCCGGTCAGTAGCCCCTGAGCTGGACTGGACCAGGCCAACCTCACATCAAGATGGGAGAAACATGTTCCTCCACTCACGTGATGCATGCTTTGATTTCTTTCGTTACGTTTCATTACAACAATCGTGCCGTGCAGTCTTCCTCTTTTTTTGTCCCTTACAAGAGCTATTGCCATCTCTCTCGAATCACTACTGAAACTCTTTTTCTCTGTCTTTCATTCGGTGCTTCAGTTTTCATTTATTACATGTGGCATTAGACACAGTTGTTGTTGTTGTTGTGAAAAAAATGCATCTCTATATAAAAACTGACTGACTGATTGATTGACTAAATGACTGTTTGATTGACTAACTGACTGACTAGCTGATAGATTGTCAATGCAGAGATTTAAGAGAAGCAGCAAGAAATAAGAGTGCCAAGATAGAGTTAAAGAATTAATGTAGCTTAGCTGTTTACAGGGTATATTGTAGCATGTCATTCAATAAGTTCTCATAGCAAAAGTAGCATAGAACGTTGTGGCTTTTGATTTCCTCTACCATCGATGTGTCGTAAAATTCTCAAGAGATGCAACAGAAAATTTCATTTTGTCAAATACAACGACAAAACAAAAGCCAACAAAAAAAAAAAAACATCAATAAGAAAAGTGAATAAAAAAAGTGTATGGCAATCAGAAAATTGTAACTGGACCAAGATTTTTTGGGGGTGGGGGGTGGGCTTTGTGTCACTTTTATTATTATGCCAAATATTTTGCCAACAAAAGCTTCGTTCAGGTTGAGAGCACAGATCCCTTGGAGGGAAGAAGCAAGAAGGAATGGAAAGGGGAAGGGGAAGGGAATGAACTGATAGATTTTTACTTGGGCAGCAGCAGCAGTTGCACTTGACATGCACTGTGAGAAATTGACAGTGACATTCGATATTTTTATGCCGCAACTCAGTTGGGTCCATGTTGCATCCTTAATGTCGGTGCATTTGTCTGGTTCCATTTACTTGCAACAGTGCAACTGTGGCTAACTTTGTGGCTGTATCGCATATGTGTGAGGAAATTTAATTTATTTTGAAACCAAATCGATGACAGAGACAAACAGACAAACAGACGGACGGACAGACGGACGGACAGACGGACAACAAAAGGCGCATAGAAATCGACAACAGTTGCCCCAAATGAGCGTATCCTTTTGTGGCAAACTTTTGGCTTAGAATATATTTAAGCCACAAGCTTTTATGATGGCTTTGCCGTTCAGAGTGAAAGCCAAAATGAAAGCTGCAGCATGTGTTGCAAGCACCTGCAAAATTAGTTTTCATTTGCATGTCTCGAGTGTGGCACAAAATGGCTGCCCCTTTGCCCCATGCATTTCCTGCTCATGCGTCTAATTGCAAGCAATTTTTGCACATGTTTTTCATAACTCAACTTGACTCTGACTCGGACTGAGACTCTTGAGTTGCCTCCGCTCTCTTTGTTGCAGCAACACAAGACTTCACTTGACTTAAATGTCACTTTAAAACAAACAAGTGATTTGTTTATTGTTGTTATTTAAATGATTTTTCAATTGTTTGTTAGAGTTTCCGTCAGACGAACGTTTTTTCACCGATACTTTTGTGAAAAAAACATCATCTTTTCACCGGTGCTTACCGATGGAAGTAGAAAACGTTCCTTTTCCATCGGTCCTTTTTTAGTGTCGGTCAAATTAGAGTGTGACCAGATGCTGTGAGAGCAAAATCCAATGAGATTTTTGTTTCACAACCAATGTGAATGGCAAATTCACCGACAGTGAAAAACGCTCGTCTGATGGGAAGTTAAATATTTCGATTGGGTTGATGCGATTTTTGAATGTCAATTTTGTATGAATATGTGAATGAGTGAGAGTCAAATAAAATGAATGTTTTATAAGCAACACGAGACGACATGTCACGACACGATGTAATGCAAAATGCGCATCAGACATTTGTATGCATTAGTCTGGCAAAACGAACATTTTATGGCATTAAGTTGCAGCTGCAACAGGAGAAAGGAGAAGAAACTGAGCAGCTAGAGCTCCGCCTTGTTAGTGGGCGTTGGGTAAGAGGCAATGGCAAATGGCTTTAACACAAATATGCATGTCGGCGCAGGCAAATTCTTGCATAGAATTGCACTTAAATGCAGAAAATGGCACAAACATAAAAGTGCAGCACGCAGCAGCAAGAGAACAGAGGAAAAGGATAAGCTTAACGAGAGAGAGAGAGAGAGAAGGAGAGGAATATAGAGAGAGATGAGAAAGAAAAGCTGGAGAAAACCTAGAAATTGTGGCCAGCTTGAGTGGAGAGTCAGGCAAAGGGGTGGGGAGGGGAGGAAATGGAGCTGGAGCTGGAGGAGCTGCAGCTCAACGCTCTGAGCGCTTACGGAGCAATCCAAAGTACGTCATGAAAATCAGGAAACAGGATATATTAAGTTTGAGGAATGGTCGCTGGACACACAAACGCATACATATGCAAATGTTGTCGCAGCAATTGGACAACTAGCCCTAAAGCCAGCAGCAATTGTTGTTGTTGCTGTTGTTGCTGCTGTTGCTGTTGTTGCTGTTGCAGTAGCAATGGCAGCGACGCCGACAGCGCAGTCGTAAAAACTGGCCGTTGGCCTGTCGCCTGCGACAGTTTTTATTGCAGCACATAAAACAGGAGCAACAACAGGAGGAACAGCAGCAATAGGAGCAACGGCAGCAACAATGCCAGCAACAAGGACATGACAAAGTTTTCCATGCGCCTGTTTTCCCTTCTATTTTGTTTTACGTATTTTTCGTCTACTTTTTTTTTTTTTTCAATTGCCAACCACATTTTCTATTAGTGTAAATATGCAAAGTACATGAAGACATGAGGCTCCACTTCCGTTATGAGCGTAAGCGAGAAATAACCATAAAAATGTTGAATGCCGAATGTAAAATGCAAAGTGTAACTTTGTAGTATGTGTATCTAGAGGAGAGAGACAGAGAGGAAGCTACTGCATTGGCCACAGAGAGAGAGACACAGAGAGAGAGAGACAGAGAGGGCATGAGAATTGCTGCTGCTGCTGCTTTTGGCATTTTAAATTACATTTGTGGGTCATATTAAAAATCTTTTCATTTCATTTCGTGTGCGCGTTTCTTTATTTTTCATTTACACTTCATTTGGCTGAGCTGCTGCTGAAATTTAAAGCGAATGCCATCAAATTAATAAGACGACGATGTCGGTATAAAAACCATTTGGGAACAGACAAGAAATACTAGCAGCATCATTTGCAATACAGCAAAAATCGATCGATTCGATGCCAAAAAGCAAAGAGCAAATTTTCAATAATTAAATAACTGAAGTCAGGCAACATTTCAATTTGAAATTAAGTATAAAAGCTTTGATTTGCAACTTTCCACTAGAAAAATCAATACAAAATTGAAACAAAGTCACAAAGAAACAGACGGCAAAGCTTCTAATTATACATACTATTTAATTATAAAATAAGTAAGTAGAATGAGATATTAAGCTGCATGTTTGCTAATTTGTATAGAATCGAAAATATTATATAAATTTAAAGAGAGAGAAAGTAGTTTGAAATGAAGAGATAAATAATAATAATTGTAACACATATATAAAAATAGTTTTTCTTTTCAAATAATTTAAAACTTTTCCTTTGTCTGTTATTAACACCAAAATTTATTAAAATTGTTGGCAGTTAAAAACATTTTTGTGCAGCCAAAAAATGCTTTGAGTGTTGACTTTTAAATTCTATGAGAATAAATGAATTTGCATTAATTGAAAATTGCCTAAAATAGTTGCCAGCATTTGTTAAATTTTCAATTTAAAATCGATAAAATAACGTAAGTTTAACAAATGTAAACTATAACCAGTTGACTGAGAAAGGGAGATGGCAGGGAGGAGAGATAGTCCCAACTTTTTTGTTGACCATTTCTGCAATTTCAATTTGCAGGCTTATTCAAATGAGCTGACCTTCCGTGCACATCCCCTCTGTGTGTCTGGGATACGCTTGCCACAACATTTCTGCTTATCAAAGACAAATATGAAATATTAATAATGCTCGGCGCACTCAAAGCGGAAAGGAGAAACTGGAGGAGGACATTAAATATGATGGCGTTGGCGTTGTCGTTGACGGTTGTCGTTCTTGTTGTTGTTGTTGTTGGCAAATTCGTGGCACAGAAAAATGCAAATTTCACCGACGACCGGACTAAGTCTATCACTTTAATGCCTTTCACTCTGATTTGGAGCCGCGACCCACGGCAAAATGCAACACGTGCGCTATAAATCACCTTGAGAGCAGGCCAACGTTGGGTTAATGTTAGAAAGCGGTTCACCAGTTGGGTGGGTGGTTCAATTTCGTTCGGTTCTGTTCAGTTTGGTGGTTCACGAGCACGCAAACTTTGCTTAAAGTGCTTGAAGGCGTGCGGAGCCATTTCAAAAATCAAATCAAAAATAGTTTTTCGAAAAAAGTTGCAAGTGCTTAAACTCTTGGCCAAGGCGACGCGACAAACAGTGCAACAAATTGCAGTCAGCGGCAATTGCAACGCCAACGCCAACACCAACATCAACATCAAGTCGAAGACTCGACCCGAAGGAGCAACTTTTGTAATTGTCTAGCAGAGACACGTGGGCGCCAAATGCATTAGACTGAGTGTGGAGTGTGTAGTGGTGGCATGTTGCAGGTAATAGGCAGCCATAATCATCAACATGGCCATTGTGGCTGCCACCAAGAAGTGTGCTGGCAACGTCTTGCCAATGTGTTGGCATTGTCTTACCAAACTGCCTGCTGCATGGCTGAAATAGCAACGCATTAGATATGCCACATAACACTAGGCAACATGACACAGGCATTTACCAGTTGTTGCCTAGTGTTCTTTGCGGCTCTAATGACACTTTGAGCTTAATAAATGAAGCAAACTAAAAGTGTTTACTAACTTACAAAACATAATCATTAATTTTGTTGCGTAGTGTAATGCGCGCATTCAACGTATTACTTTTATTTTTCCTATGCTATGTCAAAATTTAATTGAATGAAAACTTTTTGTGTCGACTGTTAATTTGCTTTGAATGAAGTCGAACATGAGCAGGCTGCTCTCAAGCGTCATGCCACGCCTCTCAGACACACACACACACTCACACACACTTGTGTAAACATGCAGACATGCATAGTTTGAAGTTATAGCTCTTGGTTTGCCATTTGCGGGTGCAAATGTCAAGTTGACTTTGCTCCTGTTTCTGTTTGCCGCGCAGCTACGTGGCATTTATCTATGTATATGTATATGTGTGTCTGTGTGTGAGTGAGTGTGTGTGAGTATGTGTTGAAGGAGTTCACTCGGCAACTGGCCCCACTCTGCGCTTGATTATACGAGTAGTGTTAACCCCACTGAACTTTCAGCAGGTGCGCCAATGTCACCGCCATTTCAATTGTCCAACTCTCTCTCTCTTCCTCTCTCTCCCACTCTCTCCCTCTTTGAGATAGTATGTGTGTTTCATTTGTTTGCTTAACTATTCCATAGTTGTTAGAATATTTGTATAATGCATGAAGTGGCGGCAACTTTGCGTATACGTAATATAGCACAGTCAACTGTAGACGTTGCTGCTGCTGCTGCTGCTGCTGCTGATGAGCAATTAACAAACAATTGCAACGTTTTTAGTCAAAAATCAACAGTTAGTGTGAGTGTGTGTGAATGGCAAGAAAGAGAGCACAGACAATGACAAAAGAGTGACACAAAGAAAGCGTACTTCAAAGGCAATTGGCTAAGTGAAACATTTAGTTAACTTGCAAGTAAAATGGATAATTACAAAAAAATATATTTAAAATATTTTTACAAATCTGTTCAATGAATAAAAATTTATTTTAATGCTGCATTTATAATTTAAAATAAATCATTTGCGTATATTCTCAAACGGCAACGATTTTTCAATAAATTTCTAGTTTAATTTAGTTATATTTTCTAATTATTTTTTTCAATAAATATAGACTTTAACGGCAGATAGTTGCATAACATTTAGCATAGTTAATATGCGTATTTATAGTGTAGTTAAAAAAAAAAAACTGCTCACATTGCATTTCTTTTTAGCAGCAAAGCGCGCGAATTTTTGCTCATAATTAAAAGCTAACAAAAGCCAAAGTTGCCGCGTCGCACATAAAGAGAGAGCGCAAATTGTGTAACTAGTGGCAAGGGCAATGGCTAAGAGTAGGAGTGGCGGGGGTGGGGGGTGGTCGGACAGTAAAATTGGCAGATGTTGTTGGTGGTGTACTTACCCGCTGTTAAAGCGCTGACAACATTTGCACTGACATGCGGTAATGTTGCTGCAGTTGCTGTTGCTGGTGTTGCTGGTGTTGCTGTGGCTGTTGCTGTTGCTCCGGCAGCAGTTGTTGTTGCTGTTGACCCAGCATGACTCATAGTCGACGGCGACAATAATAATTTGGAGGCAGCAGCCGTTGTTGAGTTTGGTAAAATTTCAGCAACTTGGCTGCTACTGCTGATGTTGCTGTTGCTGTTGCAACTATTGTCAAATATTTGATGCACAGGCGGCAGCACATCTTCATAATGCAAACTATCTGGCATTATGTGCGTGGCCAGCGCTGTAGCTGTTGTTGGCTCAGCGGAAGCTGTAAAGTTATGCTCATCATCAACGTCAGATCCAAATGCTGACAGTGTCGGTTGCTGCTGTTGTTGTTGCTGTTGCTGCTGTGCTGTCTCTTGCTGTGCTGTGGCTGCAGTATTTCGTTTGCGATTGTAGTACTCATAGTTTGCTGTTGCTGTTGTTGTTGGCACATCAGCAGCAACGTTCATCTCGCTGTCATCAGTTGTCGCCGTGCATGTTGCTGCATCCGTGGCCATGGCTATGATTTTATCCTCAACCATAAATTGCACTTTTTTACGCGCACTCGACGTTGTCGCTGCTGCTGTCGTTGGCGTTGGCGTTGTTGGTGTCGGTATATAGAACTGTGACTTGCCAGAGGGCGTCAGCAGCGGCGCCGTTGCCGGCGTTGCTGGCGAGCTGTCAGCCATCAACAACAACGGCACCGAAGCCGCATGCAACTCCAGCGTGGAGGGACGCTTCAGTATGGACTTGATGCCAGGTGGTGTGGGCGTCACAGTGAGCACTGTATACGCATCCATAGCGGAGTTGGAATCGGCTTCATCAGCAACAGCAGCAACAGCAGCAGCAATCACTGTGGTTGCAGCTGCCGCAGCAACATGGCTTGCTGCTGTCGACGTTTCCAAGCTTAGCGGCTCATCCGGTTTCTTATTGCGTGGTGGACGCTTAGGATTGCTGCTGGAAGCAGCAGCAACTGGAGATGTTGCTGCTGACTGCGGCGCCTGTGGAGGTGTCGACTTATCGCTGGCAATGTGTATGCGCTCGTAGCTGTCGCTGGAATCAGTTGCATCGTTTTGCTTGTCGCCCAAACTGATGCGTTGTCCTGCAATTGCTGCCACATTGTTGTTGTAGAACTTGCGTTGCTCCCGCTCCCTCTGTTGCTGCTGCTGTTGTTGCTGCTCCTGCTCATCCTCATGCAACTGTGCATCGGCCACATCAAAGTCATCGTGTGGCAAGGATTTGGGCTTAACTGTCGTCTGCTTGCCGCTTTCGACTGAGATCAGATCGTATGGATTCACATTGCAGCGTAAAATGGAGCGACGTTGTGTTGCATGATTGCTGTTGTTGTTGCTGTTGTTGCTGCTGTTGGCAAGTCCGCTGCTCTGCAACAGCGACTCGTTGTCCTCCATTAGCCAACAGTCAGCGGGATCTGGTGGCGGCACTGGCGACGTTGGCGTCGACTTGTTCAGTGGCAAGGCTGCTCTGGCTGTTGGCAGCGCTGCTCGCGTCCTTGTGCGTCCACGTTGCACTGAGGATGTGGCAGTGCCAGTGCCTGTGCCAGTGGCAGTGGCTGTTGTGTCGCGACTACGTGACTTGTTATCCTTGCCACTGGCTGGTGACAGTGGCGACTCCGCACTCGGTTCCGGCGACAAGAGACGCGTGCGTCGCATTAGGTCATAGGGATCCTTTTGTGGATCCAGTATGGTGGGACGTGACTTCTTTGATGTGCTCACCACACGCATTGTCGCTGCCATTGGTCGCCGCGAATTGGCAGCTGCTGCTGCCGCCGGTAGACGCACAGTGCCACCGCCACTGATGGTCGCCAGGGGAAGGCGGGAGCCCTTGCACTTCTTGCACACGCTCGCCTTCTTCACGTCACGTTTCGTGCCGCTCAGATACTCTGCGCACGAACAGATCACAACTGCCAAGGCGGTGGCAGTCGGTTCCTCGCCAGCTGCGGCAAAGATGGCTGCCGCATGTGGATGCCCGTAGGCGTAGGAGGGGCGGGCGGGAATGCCACGCACAGTGCCATAGATCCAGGGCTCCGCATACTTCATGGAGTGCGACAGGGCGCTCGGCAGGAACTCGTAGCCAGGCGGCGGAGCAGCTGGTGGAGGTGGCAACTGATATGCCAAATGTTGCAGATGATGTACATGATGTTGCTGCTGCTGCTGTTGCTGTTGCTGGTGATGATGCAGTTGCAGTTGCTGCTGCTGTTGCTGATGTTGCTGCTGCATGTGCAGCGCCTGCTGCAGCTGTTGCATCTGCAATGTCTGCATGCCGCCGACTGTTGCTAGAGAAGCGCTCTTGTTGTTGTTGCTGCTGCTGCTGCCGTCGCTGCTAATTTTGAGCCGCTGACTCCAAGTCTTTTTTGATTTATCATACATTGGCCCGTGCTGCTGAAAGTTGCATGGAATGGGTAATGGGCAGTTTCAGTAGTTGCTCAACTTTAAGTTGCAAACTTTAGGCTTACCTTTCAGTAGTGATTGCTGCTGCTGTTATTGCTGTTGCCGTTGCTGTTGCTGTTGCGCTCATAATCCCCAATTTGAATTAAAGGCTTTGATGTAGTTTCTCTCTCGCTTGGAGCTGTATCTGGTGCGGGTTTAGTCCGAGTTTTTTTCCCCCAGTTGCCGACTGCTTATCAACTGTTGCTGCTGGCCTGCAACAAAATAAAAAAGAAAAAAAAAAGATGTGACAGAAAATTATTAAAGCGCAACGACCAGCGGGAAATCCGTTTAGAAAAGTTTATTATTGAAAAAGTTGAAAATGCGATTATATGTGGAAAGTGTGGCAACGCTGGGGGGAGTATAGGGTTGTTGTTTTTGCCTTTGGGTCCGGTTGGCAGCAGCTGCCGTTATATTTGGAGTGATTTAATGAGACGACCCTTAGCTGCTTAGTGCTGATGAATAGCTCAGATTAGCATGACCAATACAATGGTTTCACTTTACACACAGTCTTTAAAGGGGTATTCCCAGCAGCGATAACTGCTTAATTTTGCAAATGCTTTAAATTAAAAGTGCTGACTTTTGAAGTTCTTGTCAGAGAATGCTTTTTTCACTGACACTTTTTGTTGAAAGACAGTCAGAATTACAGAATCGTGGGTCGAGTGAAAAAACGACCGTTAGATGGAAACTTTAATGCTATTCTTTGTGCAACAGTTTTATTCATAATTTTATCAACTTCTGTCTCAAGAAAACGGTTTTCTACTATGAATTTACTTTTTTTTTTTTGACTTTCACCCACTGTAAGCAACTGGCGTTTTCGTTTATTGGAACAGACTCCTGCAAATTAATTGCAGCCTTGTCTTTGTTGCCTTGGATCCAATCAACATTAAAACTCAATTTGGCGCCCTTAATAGACAAGAAGCGCCACACAAATCCTAAGCAATTTTTTACAATTTTCTTTATCCAGCTAGCTTCTACCCTCTCCCATTATGCTCCCTCTATAGCAACTCCCCAGCACTCAAAATACAAAATCAAATAAACCAGTCAAAAGAATATAAACCGCATTCAACTGCTCGAAACTGTAACACTTATATTTTTGGGCTGTACGAGAGTGAGAGACAGAGAGAGAGAGAGAGAGTGTGAGTGAGGCAGGGGGATGTAGTAAGGGCAGTGTAAGTGGGGTGGGGCAAGCTGATTGCTGTTGTCCAGCTGCTGTTGTGGCATCTACACGCGTTGCCCTTTTGAGCGCCGCGCCGCTCAACTTTGTTTTCATTTTCGCGAGTGAATTTCTGTTGTCATCGTGACCACTTTTCACAATCAACTGACTCTCTGGACACAACGAAATCTGCGCAACCGGCTTACAGTTGAGTTGTTGCATTACTGTTGCACCCACTACAAGTTGTAGTTGTTGTTGGTGTTGTTGTTAGTGTTGCCATTGTTGCTGTCGACGCTTGCGGATATTAATCAAACGCAACCGCCTTCGACTTCCACTTGGACGTTGTCGTTGTCGTTGTCTTTGTCTCCATTTTCGTCTTCGTCTTCGTCTCTAGCTCCATCTTCTTCATTCAACTGCAACTCCATCTCCGGTATTTGGTGCTGTCCAGGCGTTGGCATACTTTTGCTTAGTTATTGCTAACACCATCCATTGTTGTTGATATTACTGTTGCTGCTGCTGTTGTTGCTGTGTTGTTCCTTTGCTTGAGGTGCCTCCAGTGCTGGGCAAACACGTCGCCGCGCGTTGAAAAATGTTGATAAATGTTGACAATTTTTCCGGCAACCACTCGTGATAAATCTAATTTTTCTTTTGCTCGCCTTTCAGTGCGTTGTTGTTGTTGTTGCTGTTCTTGCACTAGTTGGCACCCACGGCATTGTTGCAAGTTGCCAGTTGCTGTTGTTGTTGCTGTTGCTGTTCTCTTCTGTTCTGTCTGTTGTGACTGTTGCTCTTGCAGTTTTGATTACATGGCTGCTGCTCCTTGTTGTTGCCACAAGTTGTTGCCAGTTATTGTTGTTGTGTAGGTGTGAAGTAAAATTAAAAACGTGTCATTTTTTGCTTTATCGCGTGGCGCCCCATTTACGAAAAATGTTGCCATGACCCAGCCAAACAACAACAACAACAATAGCAATAACGATTGAGACAACAAACACACAAAATGTCTGAGTGAAATTTGAGCCACTTTGTCTGATGCTGTAGTCATGGCTGATATTGTGGTTGCAAGCAGTTCTTTGGTCAGGGATTGTGGTTCAGTCTCCTGGGGGCATTGCTCTAAATATAAGGGAAAAACATGCAGATGGAAAAGGGAGAAGGGAAGAGGCTGTGTGGCAGTTAAGCTAACTGAATAATGCACAGGTAAGTGTCTGGCCAAGAGAGTTGGCTTCGTGCGCTGTTTACTCTTCTCGTGACACGAACTTAAGTCGAGGTGTAAGTGTAAGTAAACCTAAATTTAAATATTATTAAATGAAAATGTAGGTTTTGTCCATTTGATTGCGGTATCGGAAATAATTTTTTTAACGAAATTAATTAAATTTAAATGCAGAACGAATTTAGAGGCCAAACAATGACCAAAATGACATTCCGCTTGAAAATCGGTCCAGTTTTGACAAAGTTATGGAAGTTTGAAGTTGGTCAGACTTTGGAACTAACAACTTTACAAGTCAAAATTTTTGTCAGATTTCACATGATTTTTTACAGAAAAATGAAGTGTCTCAGAATCAAGTTTAAAGTGTTGTATTATACTAATTTCTATATGAGAAGTTAATTAAAAGTGAAAACTTAAGATTTAAAATTTTCAATTTTTAAAATTTCAAAGGGGGGACCCTTAGGATCAAACGCATGATCTAGAGCAAAATAATTTTTCTTAAAAAATTAATTAAGTTTGAATGCAGAATGAACTTAGAGGTTAAATTAAACTCAAAATGACATTCCGCTTGAAAATCAGTCCAGTTTTTACAAAGTTATGGAGGTTTGAAGGTGGTCTTTACTTTGTCCAAGCAACTTTGCAATTCAAAATTTTTGACCAGTTTGTTATGATTTTTGTACAAAAAGATACAATCTTAGTATTTTTTATTTAAATTTGTTAAGCTGTTATTTAAAAAATATTTTATACATTTAAAGCCCTGCAATATCTTATTAATATTTAGTTTATATTTTCGACTTTTAAGAAGTTTTCGTTTTTTAAATCACATCTCTAGCTCTGCTGTCAGCTTCATTGTAATGTGAGATGTACATTTTAATACTGATGTAGTGAGTGTAATTAGACTAATTGCAGTCAAGTATTCGGATTTGGCTTTTGTTGCGCACAAATTGTATTTAATCTTGTTAAATTGGATGCCTATAACTGTAATCTCATGCAGCGGCGAAATGTATTTGCATAACGTATAAATTTTAATTTAAGCGGATTTAGCACACACTTCAAACCCATCTTCCGTCTTCCTTCCACTGTTAACTCATTCTCCCTGCAACTTCTCAGCCAACGACATTCAGCCTATAATTAAGTACTGTGATTGTCTTCTCTGGTCTAAGTTTAAGCCGTTTTTCTTTAGCGTTCAGTTCAGTCGACTATACCGAACTGGCGCATCATAATTTTTCACGCTCAATTGGCTGCAACACCCTCACTTCTTTCCCCCCCTTTCTGTTCCCTCTCGCCACTTGGCCATTTCCTTTTTGGCCAGCACTTTTTTTTGCGCTGCATTTGCGCCAAATGCAATTTGTCATTATAAATTTACGTCAGTTTAGGCAAAGGCAAAGGCAAAGCGACTTTAGTCGAGTCACAAAAAATAGTAAAAAGAAAAAAAAAAAACAGAAGTAAGTTTTCGCCAAGCTGGAAAAACTACTACTGCATTTTTCAATATATTTTTCACGTGACTCTTTGAACAAAAGTTCTCAGAGCTGTAAAAGTTTAGCAAGTTGTTGCTGTTGTTGGCCGCAGATTGATGGTCATCTAAAAAAGCAGTTAACGTGGCTAAAACAAACGTCAGATTAGAGCTGTCGCTGTCGTTGTCGCTGCAGCAGAAGCTAATTAAGTGGTCTGCAGGTTAAAGTTTAATATAAATGCAACGTATCATTTGTCAATTAACAGTCGTACCCTTGCCAATATCTCACAAGTTGAAACATTTAAAATGCAATTAGAGTTGTGGCTTACAAAAGACGCTTCTGCAGCAGCAGCAAATGCAGTTGCCAAGGTCTAAATTGATGCGGTTACAGTTGCCGCCTTGCCGCATGCCTCTTGCCGCTTCTCTCTTGCCTCTTGCAATAAGCGGCTTAAAAACCAGCGGCAACATAATGAGCTAACAAGTAAGACCAAGACCACAAGGAAAGGCGGGGAAGAGAGAGAGAGAGAGAGAGAGTCGTGGCGAGATCAAGGCTAAGCAATGGATGTAGCTGACGCTTAGGTAACTAAAGACACATCAAGTATACGCACCGTCGACGTCGTGTTGCAGCTCTGTGTAAATTAACAATTTCATTTAGCTGCTTGCGAGCAACTTAATTTATTCAACTGGCGCCAAGCAAGAAAAATTGTTTAAGCAATGAAAAGACTGAGTGAGTGAGTGAGTGAGTGAATGAGTGAATGAATGAAGCATCCGCGGGCAGCAGCAGAGACGACATAATCACCGCTTTGGAGCGCCCAATTCGCAAGCAGCTAAGCACGGATCAGGCTAAGTAAGTAAGTAACTAAGTAGTTGGCAAGGGAAGCAAGCAGAACGAGAAGATGAAGCTGGAAGAGTGTCTATAATTCCATGTGCACACGTTAAGTGAAATGTGCAGCAGCTGCTTAAAGTGCCGCAACTGACGTGTGCAACATTGAAGCTGTTGCCATTGCAGCTACTGTTGCTGGCGGTTGCCAAAGGACACGACGCAGCAGCAGCAGCAGCAGCAGCAAAAGATGAAGATGAAGTGGCAAAAACGACTGACAGACGGCAGGGTTGAAAGCAAGTAAAGCAAACTGGCAGCTGGCTTACACTTTATACATATACATATACAAACTTACGTAAGTATATTGAAATTAATTTATTGAATTTTCTAATGAGTTTCTTTTAGACAGAGCTACAGCATGTTGCATCGTTAAACTGCCATCAATTGTGTGAAAACAAAGCAACAGTCAACAGATTTATGTTTAGACATATTAATTTATGCGCTAAGCCTAAAATTGTTAAGTAAATTGCGAGCAGGCGACAAAGATTTATCACTGGAGGCCAAAAACTGGAGCACGAACTGCAACAACAGCAGCAACTTTAAAGTAATTTACTAAAATGCATAGAAAGAGACGGCGCTTAAGAGTGTGACAGAGAGAGAGAGAGTGAGAAAGAGTGGGAGAGGAAGTGGCATGTATATGCCAACTAATTGAATTTGCTGCTTTGTGAAATGTTAACAAGTTTTGCGGGTGCTGCTCCTAGGCATGCAAAACTTTGGCAGCAACACACATTAAAGTGCAGTGACAAATGCAGCAGCAACAGCAACAACAGCAACAACAACATGTTGCAACATCAGCCATTAAATTTGTGCAATTAACCAGAGTCAGAGACAGACTTCAACTGCATATTAGGCCATGTCTGAGGTAAGGCAGCAACTTGCTCTAAACTAATTAAAATGCATATTCTGACTGCACATAAATGTGAAAACTTTCGCTTAACAGCAACAGTAACACTAAAAGTAACCAGAGAGAAAGAGTGAGAGAGAAAGAGTGAGAGAGAGGGAATGATATGTTGTAGTATGCGAGTTTACCTGGGAAATAAGGATGGTTAAACAAATAAATGACAGTCAGGCTCCACAACGAGGCACAAGACACTGACTCCAGACACGTTGATGACAGTTTTGCCTTGGCCAGGATACGGATTGAGTGGAGTGTGGTGGTAAGGGTGCTGCAATTTGTATAACATGCTGGGCAGCAGCCAGCAGTTGGCCAACAACTTTTGGACCCTTCGTCCGTCCATCGTATTTGTTAAAGCAAAACTTTTTGTAAACTCATTAGAGCAGTCGGCCAAGCAACCAAGCAACCAAGCAACCAGGCAACCAACTAAGCAACTACGCCAACCAAACGGGGCCGAAATGGGTAAGTGGTGGTCACAAGTTTTTTGAAAGAAAACATTGAGGCAGGCAGGGCAAAATCAGTGGGACAGGACAAGAAGAAGAGGACAGGGCAGGACAGGACGGGACAGGCCAGGACAAAACAGGCCAGGACAAACAAAAGGCAGCAACAGCAGGAACAGAAGCGGCTGTAGACCCGGCTAAGATAAACAGGCAACTTCTTATGCAGGCCAAGAGCGAGAGCGGCTTACTGTCGCTTTTCATGCGGTTAAACATGCCCGGTGGTGCAGTTGAAATTTTATTTATTGCATTAACTTGAAACCGCTCGCAAGACAGGAGAGAGCAGTAGTGGGAGGAGGACGCTGAGTCATAATAAACATAATGAAAATGATGCTCATAATGAAGCGCACTAATCGACTCTTTAGTCAAGTCGCAGATGTCGCTTTAACTTGCAAGTTGCAAACTATTCTGCAGTTAGTTCTAACAACCATATAAGCAATAACTGTACACTGTTAAAAATGGAGTTTGTATTGAAAATCTTAAACAAAAAAATTCTAAGATTAAACAAGATTTATTAAATGAAGAAAATCACTTTAAATATGTGTAATTTTCTCTTTATAATAAAAATATATTTGAGATAAATTTTCTTGGTTTTCTGCCAGTGTATCCTGCCATTCTTTGAACTTTATCTAACATTTTGCTCAACTTATAAAAAGGCAGAGGCACACTTGACGCTTATTGCATCCTTATATAATGCAAGTTGCAGGAAGTTTGGACGATTAAGCCGATGGAAAAATGCAGTTGCATAAATAAATAAATTTCGTTTGAAATTAACATATGAGTGTCGTGACAGACAGATGTGTGCGTGAGGCAAGAAAATTGATTGTGTGGAAAATTTTATGTGTGCAACAACATTTTTCATAGCATACTTTTGAGTGCTTTGCAAATTGCCAACATATGTAACAACAACTGCGCGTGATGTGAGTGTGTGTGTGTGTGTGTGTGTGTGTGTGCTTAAACAATTAATATACAGCTACAACATACAGTTATTGTTTGAACTTTGTGTCGTTGGCAATTTCAATAATAAAATTGACTTACTGCTACGCATTATGTGTGTATGATTGTGTGCAACCCATTTATTTATTATGCAGCATTTATTTATAATTTTTATACCCTGCACACATTTCAAATGTATTCAAATAGGGTATATTGGTAGATTTCATCTGACAGATATATGTTCGATTTTTATAGTATTCAATGGGAAAATGTTTGGTATAATATTCTATGACACATAAATATTTAATTTAAATATTAGCTTTGTGAAAGTAATGAAAATTATAAGTCTAGAAAAACTAGATCTCGCTTTAGGGTATGCAATAGTCGTGCGACTTTTCTGTTTTAAGCTGTAGACTGGGTCAGGTATTTATTAATTTTACTGGAGTGCAAATAATTATGTTGGTTGTTAAGTTAAGCGTAAAGCACTTTGTGAAAATGATGTGCAATTAAATGCGACAGCGAGCATATGCGACACGCCCACTATGCGGCTTGTGGCAAGCAATTTTTCATACTTTTAGTAGCACAATTTTTAAATATTACTTTTTTTTACAACATGTAACTATTTTCTTTTGCAAAAGTCATCCCACAAATTGGCAGGTCAGTACGCAGGTTGCAATAAAAGTGCACTTGCAACCGATGCAACCGCCCTTCCCCAATGGCCTAAAAATTGTGCATAAATTAAGTGCCAACGAAGAGAGAATGATCGAGAGAGAGAAGGAGGAAGAAGAGTTAAAGAAAAGTTCACTTGACATTTCTTGACAGTTTTGCGACTTTCATTTGACACATGTCAAAATGTTAGAGAACTCAATTAGTCGCCACCACAAATGTCCTCAGTTGACTAGTTTGAGGTTGCCCATTACTGTGGTTTGAGTCTCACAAATAGCACATAACATGCAGTGTTTGGCGGTGAGCTTCGTCAGGTTTATTCAATCAAAATACGAGATGTTTTTTAGATACTTTAAAATATAATTTCTTTAATTTAACATTGATTATAATAAAGAAAAGCATTAAACAGCATTAAATGTGACTATGTAAACTTATTTAAGAATTATGTATATATTTTAATATATGTATTTTTAGATTAAACAGGCTTTATTTAAAAGTTGTTAAGTACATTTTTCAATTTGACTAGAAAAACATTAAACAGCATTAAATGTGACTATGTAAACTTATTTAAGAATTATGTATATATTTTAATATTTAATAAAATAGGCTTTATTTAAATGTTTTTAAGTACATTTTTCAATTTGACTAGAAAAACATTAAACAGCAATAAATGTATACAAACTAAACTTATTTCTGAATTATGTGCATTACTTTTTATGCAGTTCCCGCCACTAAAATCTACAGAAGAATGCCCCAAACCGCCTTCGGCTATGCTCAGGTCATAGCCTTGACGAAGGGTCACGTGTTGCTGGCCAAGTTAACAGTTGAAGCTTACAGTTCGGTGCTCTCCATGTTCGGATTGGGATTCCGATAGCCGAGGGATTTCAATGTGCGCAGACGATGAATTTGATGACGCAGCTTGTGTTTGAACACAATCTGATTGTTGACTGTCTTCAGCTCGTCGACGGTGGCGCCCTTCAGATTACGCACCGTCTTGGCCAAAAGCGTTTCGGTAATGAAGTACTTGGCTTTGGACAGTCGCATATATTCGACATTGCGACGGGCGAGTTGCTCTCGATACAAATAGAGATGATAGCCAACACTGGGTGATTGTGGCAACCTCTGACACTGTTGCTCCTTCTGCTGCTGCTGCTGTTGTTGCTGACTGTTGTTGCTGGATTCGTTAACAAGTTGCTGGTAGCGTGACATGTTGCAGTTGCAAGGTGTTGAGTTGAGAACTTCACTGAATATCTGACGATTTAGTTGCAGTTTGTGATCTTCTTGTTGCTCCTGTAGCTGTTGCCACCGCTGTGTTTGCTTTGCGTTTGATGCTGACAGTGGCACTTGCAATGCTTTTTAAGCCCAAACGTCTTTCACCCTCTCAACCCCTGCCTCTACCTGGCTGACCTGCTTTTTAGGCCAACACAATGACATTAGCAGCTACCTAGTATCCTCGAGAGATGCTCTACCTGTTCGCTTAGCGTTTTGACTTGTGCTTGGCCGTAATAAAAAACAATTCATTCTTAATCTGCTTGTCGGCCATAAAGTTTTCGTATTTTGCAAACATGTTCATTCTTAATCCGATCACTAATCCGGCCAGCTCTAGTTCTAGAGCAATTTAAAAAAATCACTTTTGCCCTATAAAAAGATTAAATATCATCATGTAAGTATTTTCCCAAGCAGCTGTAACTACACACACCCGACAAGCAACTGCATGTCCTTTTAGCCAAAGGGTAACAACAGCCAGGATTAACGAGCTCTCCGAGCAGCTGCACAATTTTCGCGAAATTTTCATTAATGATCTACGTCAACTGCTCTGCAAATTTCATATTTTATTTCTTCTTTTTTGGCCATGAAATTGACAGTAAATTTAATTCTTGAATATAATCAAAATGGAATATATGACTTTTTTAGCCAGCAAGCTT
Source organism: Drosophila innubila (assembly GCF_004354385.1). Taxonomy (NCBI): domain Eukaryota; kingdom Metazoa; phylum Arthropoda; class Insecta; order Diptera; family Drosophilidae; genus Drosophila; species Drosophila innubila. Next base: position 6,927,500 of record NW_022995376.1, read on the forward strand.
GGCTTATGCTAAGCTCTGTAATCCTTGAGAGATTTATGCGCTCTTAATAATTTTTTATTTTTGCGTGGGTTATGACACAGCTAGTTTTCAGTTTTAAATCACAAGATAAACTTTTATAACTGCCTTGTCGGGGAACAAAAGATGAATGAAGAGTGTCGCGAATTTTTCAAGACAAGTTTTTCCTTTCTATATTTGCTTTTCTCCCATTTTTTGCTATTACTTTGTTTTTTTTTTTTATTTTGCATAAACAATCATGTCAATTTCGTGATCAAATAAAACAAAGTTCAAGCTACTTTTTTCACACAAAATAAATACGGGCGAAAAGTGGCAAAAAGTAAGCGTTAAAAGTAGAAGAAGAAGATGCAGAAGAAGCGACGGCAGAAGAAAGTGATAGACCTCTAGCAAAATTATGGCAAACTTTTGCTTTTTAAATCAAACGAAGCGAAACGAAACGAGGCGAACTTTGCAAACTTCAATGTTGAAATAAGCTATTTTCGCGTTTAACTACACACACACACACACATAGTAAGTATGGGCGTCTGGAAAGGGTATAGATATAAACATATAATAAAAAAAAAGATTGAAAAGTAATTGCATTCAAGAGCGCTTGTAGTTAAAAATTTATAGATGTAGAGCACAAGAATCTGGACAGTTAAAATGATGATGCTGTTGCTGCCAAGAGTGAGCAGAGCAGAATTGAAGAGATGCAGAGCGAGAGAGAAGAGAGAGTAGACAGGAGAAATGTGGGGAGATGTCTGAAAATATTGAAAATGCAATTCCTGCTGTGCGGCTGTTCTCTGCTGTGTCTGACGCCTTCGTCGCAACGGTAATTGCAGAAATTTTAGCGCGAATAAGCGGGAAAGCGAAAGAGAAAGAGACAGAGCAAAAGAAAAAGAAAAACGCCAACGCCAACGCTTCGTTCACAGTCGGCATTCAAATAAAAGTAAGTTAAATTGAAAATGAAATGAAATCAGCTCTTTAGCCCATTGCTTCATTTGCTTGGCCATCTGCTGCTGCATCCTCTCTCTCTTCATTTTCCATTGCATTTCCATTGCAATTTTCCATTTGCATTATTAACAGCATGAGTAAAATTCAGCCATGTGAAGTAGCATTTGATTTTCTTTTCCTAGTTGGCCAATGCCACAGTGGAGCCACTATAACAATAGCCAAACTAATTATTGGTTTGATTGTACAGTTTTTAAAATTATTTAAATATATTATTTTCTATTTTTTTAATTTTTAAATCATTTTATTTTTTAATCATTTCATTTATGAGTGTTAATTGCAGCGAAGCTCTGCTGTAATTGACTTTGAAAGATACGCAACTCAATTGCTAAATTTTATTGTTGCACTTTGTGCAATTTGTGTGTTTGCTCATTTGGTCAACGTTCGATGCGTTGACGTTGGCATCGACGTCGACGTCGACGTCGCAGCCAGCTGAAGCAGCGGCAATAGCATGAGCATTTCCCAATAATTTTCACTTACAAAACTCATCGACAGCACAATAAAATTTTCATTAATTGCTTTCAACACATACACTCACACGTCATATGCACTTTTGTGAATGAGAGGAGATAGAGATAGAGATAGAGAGAGAGAGAGAGTGCATAAAGTAGAGTGAGAGTGAGAGAGATGGGAAAATGTAGCTGTTAACTGCACAAAACTGACTGCATGCCTCCCATAACCATGCCACGCCCCCTTTGGCCAGATAGTTTGGCAGCTTGGGCAATGGCAAAATATGAATGCAAACATTCAACATACGAGTACGAATACGAGTATTCATACTCATACTCATACTCACACTCGTACTTCCTTCTCTTAGCTGAATATCTCATATCCTTGTCTTTGCCTCTTGGCCTCATTTAATGGCTTAATTTCAAAGCACAAGATTTTCCCCAGTTTATCCATGTATATATTTGAATATGCTTGTGTGTGTGTGTGTGTGCTTTGAAGCTGGCCAGTTTGTTGAGAGCAGCATCAAATTAAAACATTCCGAGTTGAATATTTGAATTGAATTTATAGGTGCATTTAGCAGTTTTGAAAGTTAATCTCAACGTTTCTATGTTGCCAAAAATGAACAAAACTGAAATAAAATAAGCTTAAATTGTTAGCTTGTAAACTTTGGAATAACACTTTTAAGAACTTTAACTTTGAGTGTGAAAATCTTTGACTTTTGTTTTTCTATTGTTTAGTGATAATTCTTAGCTGTATATTTTGGCATATGATCTGATCAGATTTCCTATTTGATACTCTTTAATCTGCTGACAAAGTTGACCGAATCTGTCAATTTCAATTAGCTTTCACGCCCATTGTACGACAGCTCATCTGCTGATTATGACACTAAACAACACAGCACAACACAGCACAACATGAAAACACACACACACACTTATCGCATAATCAAAATGCCGTATATCATGATATTTGATATGCAGAGAGTCCGACAAGTTGATTTGACAGCTAAGCGCTGAGATACTCGCAAATTGTTGCTGTTGTTGTTGCTGTTGTTGTTGCCCCTGACAGCGAATTTTCCGGTCTCTACTGACTGAGCGTTAATTGCACAATAGGGAAAGGGGTACAGATCGACGTAAATCAAATCAAATGGCAATTAAAGTGCCATTCGATGCCGAAGCACTTTAAAATGCAAGCGGCATGCGAAAAATGCAGCTGCCAGGCGACAATTGTGCAGTGCAAAAAAAGGTTCGAAACGAGACTGAGAAACGTAATCGTAATCGTAATGGAAATGGTAATGAAAGTTGGCAAAGACGACAGATTCTGGTAGCGAGGGGAGGCAGGGGAGTGGTAAGGGGTTGGCAATTAATTAAGGCAAACCTCAGCGACGCTCGAAAGTATGCAACACACGAACCGCAAAGGCAATGAAATATTGCAATCAGCAAAAGAATGAAAAGCCACTAAATGCACAGAGAAGCCGGCAAACATGCCCCTCTCTTTTTTCTCTCTCTCTCTCTCTCTCTCTCTCTCGCTTCTCTGAAAAAGTAGCAGCAACAACAACTGTTGGCTCCTGAAGCTGTTAGCTGTTAGCTGCTGGCTGCTTGGCTGGTTTGGTTTGTGGCACCCGCTTGCCAAAATTAGTTTCTGTGTCAAAAGTTTGAAATGAGCAAGCGTCTGGCTTGGTCCTGGTCTCACAACTGGAAAGCTGGAGAGCTGTAGAGCCGGAGAGAGCTCTGTTGCAAGTGCTAGAAAAAAACTGCAGCAAGCGAAGCCAAACAAAAATAAAATGAAGATGGAGAAGTTGAAGGAAAAACTCGTTGAGAACGAGACACACAGCGACAAACGTTGAGAACGAGAACGAGGACAAAGTTTGTCGCTGATGTAGTTAAGAATTGGCAGCAAATGCTGCTTAATTTCAAAAGAAACTTTACGTATTTGTCATGCGGCGCACATTCATTGCGGTGTTCATTTGAGCGCTCATTCAGGCAACCCACAAGTTGCAGCTGCAACAGCAACAGCAGCAACAACAGCAGCAACAACAACAGCTTGCTTGCTTCATCAAGCGACTTCTTCTCTACTTCTTCTCTACTTCTGCTGTTTTTTTTTTTGCTCATATTTAATAATTCATCAGAATTTCGGCGCACGCAATGAAATCTTTGAGCGAGTCAGCCTTTGACGTTAATTTGCGGTCACATTGGCCTCTTTTGCCATCGCATTGGCCACTTGTGCGCTTCATTTCCTGCGGCCGACTTCCATTTGACTTGCAGTTTCCGTTTCCGTTTCAATGACGCTTTGATTGGCCTTGCGGTCTGCGCTTGACGTTTGCCATTTACCGCTTCCCTTCATCCCTTCATCCCACATCCCACACTTGACGCTCCAAAATGAACTTTATTTTTAGCGTTAATTATCATGTTGTATGGTTTTCTCAACTCAACCACATTACAAACTTTGCTCCGCTTCATCGACACTTGACATCATTTGGAATGGACTTGAGTTACGATTAAAGTGCAAATGTTTTTCATCTGCTTAGAATCATTAAATTATGCAACTTGTGGTTGAAATACCCGTCAAATGCTTTGGAATCTCATAGAAATAAAACACGCAGTTTTAAGTCACCCAAATTTAATGCAAAAATTTTCATTCCCATTTTATTTCAACTGCTTTGAGTTAGGTTAGATGACTTCAATCCAATCCAATTGCAACCAGTAAAGTTCCAGTTGTCTTAATACTAGTCAATGAATATTTCTAAAACTATTCTAAAAACTATGTGTTCCTTACACTAGCTAAGAATTTTCCAGTAAGGTAAATATAAAACTAACGCAGGAATTATAAAGATCTTTAATATATATATGCTGCTAATAGCATCTTGATTTGCTGTGATATTGAATAAGAGAATATCATAAAATTTCAGGATGTGTTTAAAACAAATAAAATTAGTGTGTTACTAATAGTTACTATTCTCGTTTAAAAATGTGTTCTAAATTTTCACAATATTTTCTTTGCTTCTTTTTTATTAAATGTGTTGAAAAAAAATTGTTTCGATCTCAAAAGAAATAAAATAAACCTAACTCAATCGACTTAACATTTGATATTAAATAAAGAAATACACTTCGAAGTATTCTAATACCCAATTTATTTTCTATTTACTTTTCACACTCAAGCTCTCAGTTCTAGCCTCTAGTTCTCAAATAATGACTCAAATAAAGTAGAGGCTATAAAATAGTGATAGCTTATATAACTTATAACATCATTAGACTCTGCACACTCTGCTAATGAAGTGTTAAACTAATGTTAATGCTGTGTGTGTGTGTGTGTGTGTGTGGGAGAGTAGTTAGTTATTGTGATTGTTGTTGTTGCCACAAATAATCATATCTATAATTAGCTGTTAATACGCTTAAATGCTGGAGAGTGGAAACTTGGCATTACGTGTGATTATAACGATTTTTGCTTACCTCTAGAGATTTTCGGCTAGCTGAGTGTTCAGTTGTTGTTGCTATTGTTGTAATTGTTGTAATTGGTAGGTGTTTAGCTGTAATAAATATAAAATAAAATGATATATCATTATTGCTGCGTTGCGTTTATTATGATGGTCTTTTAATTTATATTGTACTGCAGAGGGAAATGTTTCCATTGTGCACACGTTTATGGTGCGAATTTTAATCTTTACACGAAATTTGGCTGCACACGCAAACGCAAACGCAAAACGATAATTTTATTATATAAATAAATGTATATAAATCTTAATTTTGTTGTGTTATTTTGTGTATAGATAGAAACACAATCATTGCTTGATTTCACGCCTATTATCGCTTGGCTGAGTACTGCGGGAGTGGGAGGGGGAGGGTGGCGGGGGGAAGGGGATGCAATGCGTGGGTGCGAGTTGCAATTTCTTTTTGGGCCAATAACATTTCCGGGCCCGGGCAGCAAAATGTTGAAATGCGAATTGTGAATTGCTAAATGCATTCGTGTGTGAAAATGATTTTAAAATTGGCGCAAAGAGCGACGACAATCAAAAGGCGTTTTGAAATATCAAATGATGGGGGAAACACAATGAGAAGCGCTCTTTTTGTCTCCACACTGCTAAACGTACAATTTTGACAGCTTTTAATTGTGCAGCGAGCTGTGCAAGATTTCGTTTATTTACTTGAACAACAGCAACAAAGAGCAGCAAAAACAACAACACGATTATATCAATGCAATTACAAAACGCATCATGTCAGGGCCAGATTCAAAGATGCAAAGATTCAGATACAAATTGAGGTGGCAAAGTGGTTGCAAGTTTTACGCCTCAGCTGGCAAAGGAACTGGCGAGTTTTACGGTTTACCTTGAAACAGGTGCAATTAACGCGGCATAATTTCACTTTAAAGCCCTTCAGGCTGACGTGTGAGCTATCATTAATAGTCCAAAGTGAGAGTTTTCTAGCCGCAGCTTCCCTAATGGCTAAAATGCCGACTGCCAACTGCCAACTGCCAACTCAAGTGAGGCCTTCGCATGAGTTTTGAATTTGTGAGCAGTCAGTACTTACGACTGTAAGCAGCAATTTTCCTACTAGCCCACACTCTTGCCTCCCGTGCAACGTGCCACACAAGATTTGCAGCAAGTTTATGCAAAAACTTAATTAAAACAAAATGAAATTCAACTTAGCCGCATTATGCAAATGCTTAGCATTTCAACTGTGAGCAACTGTCAGTTGACTGTCTGTGTATGGGTGTATGGGTGTGTTAGTGTACGTGTATGTGTTTTTGCAATTGCACTAAAAAGTTAACGAAGCATAAATCGTTGTTATGTCTCGCTATCTGATAAGCCACAATCAAATGCAATCAAACTAAATTCAATTTTATGGCCAACAACTAAAGAGATGCCGCTTAGAAGCTCAACTCAAGTGAAGTCAGCTGGAAAATAGCAACAACAACCACAACAACAACAACAACAACGATGACTAGAAAAAGATTTTGCTTAGCAGCTGCGTCTAAACACAAATTAAAATCCCACTGCGTCTCAGACCGAAACCAAAAACCGAAACCGAATCCGAAACTGATGCTGAAGCTGCAACTAAAGCGTCTGCTTGCCAAATAATTTGCAAATTTGATTAGCTATAAAGGCAAAGTAAAGAAAACAAACTGAGACTCAGAAGCGAAAGGCCACAAATCAGCTAGAGGGAAAAGAAAAATGAAAAATCTAAGAGTAAAATCTGCAAATCGCTGTGGAAAATCAGAAGAAAAATCACGCAGCAAGCGTTGCTGATTTAGCCTTTTTAAGTATGCAAACTCAAAAGTCTATTGGCAAGTAAAGATAACTGCTAACTTGTACCTATACAGTTGGCCAAGAAAGTGCTTTGACATAATTAAAAATTTACAAATTTTCGCTTGCCAAAATAGAATTTATTTTCTTTAATGGTTATTTAATATTTAATTATTTTTGGTTGTTTCTTAGAACAAGTTAATGAAGAGATAATTATTTTTTTAATTTAACTTTTTCTTAGAAATAAAAGATTTATAAGCGCATTTTTATTTTCTCAATACACTTTATGCATTTTCAATAACAAAAGTATTCATTCTTATAAATATTTATTTATTTTAATTCTTACTTTATTATTTTAGGCTCTAGTTCTTAAAAAAGTTAAGTAATAGGAAATGAAATTTATTGAATTGAATTTTTTTTGAAGTAATACATAATTTGTGAAGTTTTATTTCTCTAACAAAAAGTATATATTTCTTAAGGATATTTATTTTAATTATTATTTTATCATTTGTTGTATAGTATTTTTAACACGACAACAAAAAAATAAATTTCTTCCAAATTAACAAACAAATATGTAAATTTAAATTTTATCAATATACTTTCTTAACTAACTGTACATAGATATATAGGAAAGGATAACAGCCACCACATGCTGACAACTCTGACAGGCATCAAAAAGCCACGAAAAATAAGTTGGAAAAAGACGATTTTGGCCAGGCCAAAGATGCAGTCGAAAGCCAGCGAATTGTGACGCTGAGATTGCGGAAATGTGGATGACGACGACGATGGCGACGACGATTGTTGCTGTCTGCTTGGTGGATATGTATGTGTATGTGCCACTTACTGTTGCATGCCCCATGCTTCCCCCACGGCCCTATCAATTCAAGCGTAACGAAAACGTTTTGCACTGCATTCGATTCATGCAGTTTTTCGGAGGGCAACTACCCCGCTCTCTCCCGCTTCCTAACCTTGCTCTCCTGTCCTGCCCGCAGTCTCTCCTCTTTCCTTTTCCTCCCTCCTGACAGCTTCAACGCTTATTGGCATCATTGACTTCGACAACAGGCGGTTACACCGCAGAACTGAGCCGCCGCCAACCGCCAGACGCTTTTGTCTGTCTGTCCGTCTGTCTGTCTGTTTGTCCGTCTGTCTGTTTGATCTGCCAGCTTGTGTTTTTTTTCGAGCGCCCTTTGTCGATTCTTCTTCTACATTTTTTTTGCCTTTATTTCTGGCGCAAGCGGAAACACAACTTGCCAAATTTGTGTGTGTATGCGAGTGTGTATGCGAGTGTGTGTGTGTGGATGTTTGCTTAACATTGTTCGATATTTGGTACAGCATCCATCTCCGCCTGGCGGCTTCTGTTCATTTCTTGACTTCGATGTTTATCTTCAATGATTTGCGATTTTCCGGCAATTTACGCAAAAATATGTGACGAAATTTCTCAGTATCTGTTTGAGTGTTTGTGTGTGTGTGTGTTTGTGTGCTCAACTGCAACAATTTCGTTTTTGTTTTCGTTTTTTATTTTGAATTGTCTATCCAATCCCCCTTTCTCTTCGTTTTATGCTCCCCCTTTTGCTCTTAATGCGTTGCGCGCGTGATGTCAGCTCGAAATTTACCAAGGAAATTAGCGTACAAAAATGTTGATGGCAAATATTTGCGTAGCAGCAGCAACAGCAACAACAACAGCAACAACAACAACTGCAACAACACTGACAACCTCAGCATCCCACGCTTTTCAATTCGTTTTACGAATTTGGGTGATTGGCTTTGCCATTTGCTTTGCAGTTAATTGAATTTGAAAGGTGAAAGGCTCCGCATTTCAGGCCAAAACCAAATTTCGTTTTGGCGATAACAATGAAGCATTTGCTTGTCTGATTTATAGAGCTCCGACTCCGACTCTGACTCTGAGTCTGAGCTCAACCATCGATAGTCGGTAAAAAAGGGATGCAATTTGATTAGCGCATAGCATCGCGTAATTGTAGATAGAGTCTGAGATACAGTCTGAGATAGAGACAGAGATTGTGTCTACGGCTTTTAGCCTCGACTGAAAGATGGTTTTGTTATTCAAACTGTGGCAAATTGCATGGAAAAGTCATCAATAGCAGGAAATGAAGGAAATTCAAAGTGATTGTTGAACTAAATGTACTATGATTAACTGAAAGTCATCCACACAATTAAAGATCAACACAATGGAGAGCATTAAATACAAATAAATAATTTCGAAAATTTAACAAATTTAATTTTTATTCCCAGCATTCCTTTTAATTTAATTGTAATCGCATTTGACATTAAATTAACTCAATGTGACTATGAATATACCACACAGTTGAGCAGGCAGCCAAACGACTAAAAGATACCCTGTTTTTATTTTCAATTGGTAAAAACTGAACAACAAATTTATTTTAGAAGATAAGCTTAATTTAATCTAGCTTTATTTGAAGTTTTCAATATTTATTTTAACATTTAAATAAATGCTGTGCGGTTTCAGCATACCCATTAGAGCGCACAGGGTATAGAATATTCTGTGTAAATATATTGCCAAAAATAAAAAAAATATTAATTGTAAAAATTAATTACTTTCAACAACAAATGGCCAAAAGGGAAATGCTCGCAGCCTTGCAGTTGCCTCGTCAGCAAACAAACTTCATTATTAACATCATTCTCAGCCTCATCGTCATCATTGTCATCAACATTATCACTTTTGTCAGTTTGGTAATGATCATGTGATGATTTGATAATTAAAAGCAAACATCAAGCGAAAGAGAAAACAAGATGAAACGTTCAAAGTAATGAATGCTATAAAAATACACACACATACACACACATATACACAGATACAGCAGATTTTATACTTTTATACATGTATAAAAATGTCGCAATTTTTAAATGCCCCAAGCCAGACAGAGAGGGAGAGCGAGAGAGAGGAGAAGAGGCAACAGGATGCGGGCTACTGACCGATAGAGCGAGCTGTGCTTCTGTGCTCTCCTGTCCTAGTCCATGCTTAATTAGTTAGTTAGTCAGTGTGACTAACAGTAGCCAAGGTCCCATGGACAGCCTGTCGAAATGTGACAGCGATAACAACTTTCAGGTGATTGCCAATGAAGCTGGCTAAGATCGGGGCGAGTTTGGGGAGCTTAGGTGTGTTTGGGAACACGTTTGGCCGGGCGACAAGGTTGACTTTGGCAGTTGATGAACTCAGTCTGCCGCCGGCCAACGCATTTTTCATATAAGCGACTGATCCGCTTTACAACTTGGCCGTTACAAGCAGACAAACATAACGTGTATTCGCATTCGAACTCGAAATCGAATTCGATGCCATACATCTTACTGTATCTGTATCTGTATCTGTCAGATACAAACGGACAGGCAACAGAGACCAGACCTTGTGCCAGTTTACGATTGCGCGCAAGAATATAAAACAACAGCAACATCTACAACAGCAACATGTACAACAACAACAACCACAACAACTGCAACAACCGCTGGCAAATTGATTAAACACTAATCGCCGCCATTTTGTGCAATTATATGTGTGAGCAGCAGGCGGAGGAGGCTGAGAAGGAGGAGCAGCTAAAGATGGGGAGTAAACTGATGGGGGGCAGTGCAGTCAGTTGGCTTTGGTTTTTGGCAGGGATTAAAAATAAGTATGTTTTGTATATTTATTTCAGACTAAAATTAAATCTTATTTTTCTACAAAAATATTTATTATTATATATATATTTATATTTATATTTATTATTTATAATTAAAATTCAACTTTTTTCGATTTTTGCTATAAATATAGAAAACAATTTTTCAGTTCTTAAAAAAAATTCAATTCAATATATGTTGAGCCAAAATAAAAAAACATTTGATTTCAAATAATTACAAGAAACAACTTATTATAAAATATATATATTTTTCATTACGATTTTAATAACAAAATATTGAAAAAGGTAAAATTGTCATTAAAAAAAATAAAATGCTATTATTTTATAGCTTTTTTATTGGCAAATAAGAGTTAAAATTAATTTTAATTATAAAAATATCTCTTATTTTGTATCCCTGGTTTTTGTGCAAGTTTTTAGTCGGCGTCGTCTGAGCAATTACGTTGGCGGTGGCGTCGTTCATTGCCTCGTGCCGTCGTCGTCGTCGTCTTCGGTGTCGCCTCCGCTTTCGTTTGACGGGGCGCGGTGCGTGCAACTGTTAATTGAGTGATGGCCAAGACTGCAGCAACAACAACTGACTAGCAGCAGCAGCAACAGTAACAGTAACAACAACTACAACGACAACAACTACAAGCACAACAAGTTAACGAAAAAATCTCGTTTGCCTAATAGCCGAGTTCAAGTTGAATGGCTCAATTTCTCAATCAGTCAATGGACGTGTTTGCGCTTGCGTCGACGTTGTTAATTAACAAAACTGCCAAATAAATTAATCACGAAAAATTATCAAAAATACTCGTACTTTCATACAAACGTGTGCATAAAAAAGCTACAAAAATAAGCATGGAGACAAAAACAAGGCTCTTAAATTGCAAATATAATAAATATATATTGTCGAAGTTAACACACAGCGGGAGAAGTTTTTAATTTGCAAAGAAAAGAAATAAAACTAAAAGACATAAGAAATTAAGCTGCACTGAAAGTCTAGCACAGTGAAACTAAGGACAAAATTGAATAAATAAAATAAACTAAAAAAATTAATGCAATTTTAAATTATTATACTGTCATATGTTTTTTATTTTTTAACAACTTACAATTTAATAAGTCTTAATTTCTTTCATATAACATATTGTGTTCTCTGCAATTAAATTTCCTTTTACTTTCAATTCCACTTAAACGAAGCTTCACTGTGCAATCGTCAAGCACATCCGCTCGTTAATCTATACATAAACTTTATTTATAAACAACACATAAAAATAAGAAAAAATACTCGACACAATTGAAAAGCGTATCACTTGAATTATTTTTAATTGTCAGCTTGGCTCTGAGAAATGGCATAAACTGAGCATGGACATGGGATACGGATACAAAATGTTTATGACCACTTAAGTGAGCATAAATGTTTTTTGGCTACCGATTTTCAGTGGCTGCCACTTAAAATCACTCACAAAGACGCGCATTCCACATAGAAAAAGTGCCAGCTTTAACGAGCCACATTTAGGCTGAAGAGTTGGCCATCTAGCTGGCCAAGTCAAGGTTCATGAACCCAACGTATAACGTATGGAAGGTAAAGAAAAATTCTCACAGAGAACGCGACGACGCGACGTCAATTACATGAGAGGCGCTAGCGATGGTCATGCTGATGGTGTTGCTAATGGAGTGGCAGAAATGCTGTGGCAAGAGGAAGAGAGAGAGAGAGGGCAGATTTAGAAATTGCCTGCCTGGCCATGGATACTTACAACCAGACAGGCTTAACTTTAAACCGCACAGCAAGACGTCGACAGTCGACATCGACATCAGGACGTCAGGCTTTTTGGCCACTTGACTTGACTCGGCAACCAGGCAGTCAGAGAGTCAGCCAGTCAGCCTGTTGGCCAGGCCAAGTAATTAAAAAGCCAAAAGCAACAACAACAGCTCGAGTAGCAGCGGAAAGCGCTACAAGAAAATGGAAAATTACTCGCATATATAGACTAGCCAGAACGTTCTACCTTTAACTCATTCTCTAACTCACAACCTCTTGCTCAATCTCTACCTCAGCATCTAGCTGTATCTCAGGCAGCTGCTACTCTCCGAGCTGCCTTCACACAGACATTGCTCATTTCGTCGTTTCGTAATTAATTAGTCTTAAAAGTTAAATAGCCCAAATGATTTCGGACAGTTACAAAAGGCCGACAGCTAATAGAAGAGGCTGTTGCTGTTGCTGTTGCCGCCAAGAGAGCTACAGATACTGCTAACAGAGATACAGATACTTGTATTACTTACGAGTAGGTTTGAGTTCAATGCGTCTGTACGTTCGCCTGTTGGCAAATGAAGATAAGATACGCGTTTGACAGGCCCGGCTAAGAGTCATGGCCAAGAGTGTAGAGTGGGAGGAACAGATGGAGAACTCTAGGAATTGGCTAGCTGGAGACGACACAGCGCATATTTGTGTAAATTTTCGTATTTTTATACCAATTGAGTTGGCTGTCAGTTTGGCACGCATTGCCCGTGTCTTTCTATCTCTCTATCTCTTTCACCCTCTCTCCTTCCCCCTCTTTGTTCAACTCTCTACCTCTCTCGCTGTGTGCAGCGTTGAGCAGAGAATTTATCTAATGCCAGAGTCAGAGTCGGAGTCAGACTGTGTGCATCTGTATCTGTATCTGGCGTGGATACGTGCTATGTGAATGCTTCTACCGCTGTTTTCTCTTCCCCCTGCTCCCTCTTCATCCTCCCGCTTGCTGCCTTATTGATTGAGACAGAATTTATTGGCAGTGCTTAACGTTTTAAGCAAACATCGTTGTGACTTTTTGACATTTGCCAGCCACTAAAAATGACTCTTGATTCTGAATATGAAATGTGCGCTTAAAGCGCTCTATTTATACATGTGTGTGTGTGTGTGTGTGTGTTTGGGGGTGTGTTTGTGTGTGTGTGCCATCTCGTTAGCTTGGCATATTTAAATATATTTTGTTGCAACATGCTCAGCTGGCGCAAATTGGCAAAAATCAACTCAAAAATTGCATTCTCACACAAAAGGCAACGCCCTCGAAGCAACCACTCAAACCACCCTCCATTCCCCATCCCCCAGCCCCCAACCCCACAGCAATAGCTGCATATCAATTTCATTTTACTTTTCATATTTCCATATTGCCATATATTTGCCAATTTATTTTACACTTTTGCTGAAATTGCCAAGCACTTTAAGTGCGGCATCCACAAAATGCACCTGCCGCAAACATTTAAATAAAACAAGAAAGTTCAGCTTAGCCAGCAAAAGCGACACAACGAATCATAGATACGCTTACTAAAATTATCATATTTTTTTTTTGAGTCGTAAGTATAGGGAAATAGCTTTAAATTTATATATAAATAAATACTTGTAAATTCCATAAATTTCAGAAATGTCTCAGACAAGCTGTCTGCATGCTTTGCATATTCATTGCCTTGCATTTATATCCTTTATCCTTATGCGTTGGCCAACGTTGGGTTACGAGTATGGCCAATAAATGCATTGGCAAAACGCACGCTTAAAACATTTGCATCTGGAGTGTACTTCAACGATTTTCCCCAATGGCTTTAGGGTTGAACTGGGGGACTGTGAAGGGGTGGGGAGGAGGGGAAAGTAAACTCTTTTCAGCCCATGTGCTTGACCGACGCATTGCAATTTGCAACTGATTCAACATTCAAGTGGTACGAGTGCATTGAAAATAGCTGCAAAAATTCTTGCCTAACAGCAGGCGCTACACCCCCCAAAAACGCTCTCTCTCTCTCTCTCTTACACCCCCTGGCCAGCACAGTGGGACAAGTGAGTGGGGAAGCGGCAAGCTGTTGCTGGACTTGCATTATTTATGATCATGTCTAGACCTAAGTGACATATATGAAAGCTACGCCCATGTCTTAATTGCATAATAACACAGATAGAGACAGAGAGAGAGAGAGACAGAGAGAGAGACAGATAGATGCTGTTGATATTGCACTGGAAATTCTATTATTTATTTTTTTTTCTTGTCATACATATATGTTATTTGCCAGCAATAATATTGTTTGTGTATGCACGTCATTTTACGTAAATATTTGGCCAAGATAAATTGCAGTAAACAATTTGCAACAATTTGCTGCAGAGGCAGAGGAAAAAGGAGACTTGTGCCCCAGGCACACAGAACAGCAATTATAGCTCATAAGTTGCAAATTTTTAAGGCTAAACTAAATCTATGGCTTTCTCGCTCACTCTCTGTGACTTTCTCTCTCTCTCTCTCTCTCTCTGTCTCTGTCTTTCTGTGTGTGTGTGTGTGTGTGTGCACTTGACCAAAAGCAGAGAGATGCAAAGTTCATGATAAAATTACCAACTTAATTGCCAAGGCGGGGCCATAAGTCAAAGCCAAAGTGAGCCTAGCCAAACTTGGCTTAGAGTACTCAGCTAATTGGTGCAATATGAGCCAGAGCAACGTCATTAGACGGCAACTGCACTACACTCAACAACAACAACAACAACAAGTTGCTGTTGAGTCAGCGTCTCTAGTTTTTGTTTTTGCTATGCTGCAATCGAACGAAAATAGATGAAACAACAGCAACAACAACAACAACTGCTGTTAGCCGAGCCTGTTAACTGTTGGCTGTTAACAAACTTTTTTTGCGAACTGTTGAACTGAACTGGTTTTGTTGTGTTGTGTTGTGTTGTGTTGTATTTGGCTTTGGCCAGCGAAAGCAAAAGTTGCAACCTGTCTCCATGCCACAATGCCAAAATACACACACACACACACACACACACACACACACAGAGAGAAAAACAGTAAAACAGAGGCACGAGACGCCAAAGTTGCATTTGCATGGCGCTTGGCCAAATGCTTTCAAATTGGGTTAACGACACTTCAACTTGGATCAAAAACTAAAAGAAAGAAATGAAATGCACTTTCATGGCAAGTGTCGCCATGGCAACTTGCAGCATAGAAAGTGAAAACTGAAGCAAAGTTGTTACAGATACAGATGCAGATACAGTTGCAGCTTGCAACTTGCAACAACACACAAATTACATGAGCACAGATATGGTTTAGTTTTTTGGCCAAAAGAAAGTGAAGTCAACGCATGTTGCAGCCTCACAAGTGCTGTCAATTAGTGAGTGGGGAGAAAGAGAGAGAGAGAGGGAGAGAAGTTGCAACTGCAACATCGAAATGATGTCAAATAAGATTATGTTGCTTGGATAAACATGAATAGTACTTGCCGGCACTTTTGATTAAGCACATTTATTAGCTACACACACTCGCACACTTTACAAGCTCATTAGATGCACACAAAAAAAATATAAAAACTTGGCTTAATTCAACAGAAATTGAGGCAAGTGCATGATTGCATAACATGTGTAAGAGATGCAACTCAAATTGAGATACAAGATACGAAATGTGAGCTGCAAATGTGAAATGGAAATGGAAATGAAGATTCACCTGGCTGCAAAGTGAAATTAAATGAACTCTCTGAAGTCGAGACGAGTCAAGGAACCCATAAACCTAAGCGTTGACATTATGTGGAGACTTGGAGAAACACAAAGAGAAAGAGAGCGGTAGAGGGAGAGGGAGAGGGAGAGGGAGAGGGAGGCAGCGACATGCTAATTATGCTATATTTATGTACATGCCGGAACTATGGATGTGCATTGAAGTGCATGATGCTGTTGATGTTGCTGTTGCTGTTGTTGTTGCTGTTGCTGTTCCAACAGACTGCAGGCTTAAACCTATGCCTGCCCCGCCCTTCATCCTTCATCATACGCCCTGTTGTCCCGTTCCGTTGATGTGTTGCCATTTTGCGTTGACTTTGACAAGAACGCGACCATCATGGGCCATTATCGTGCGCCTCATCAGCAACCTCAACAGCAACAGCAACAACAGCAACAACAGCAACATCAGCAGCAACAACATCTAACGCCAAAGTCATTAAACTCTCGTGCAGCATCGTGAGTTCCAAACGTCGACTAACGACTAATTTGCGC
Organism: Drosophila innubila; assembly: GCF_004354385.1. Lineage (NCBI taxonomy): Eukaryota > Metazoa > Arthropoda > Insecta > Diptera > Drosophilidae > Drosophila > Drosophila innubila. Next base: position 6,943,788 of record NW_022995376.1, read on the forward strand.
ATATGACAGAGCGGCATGCCAGTCGTCGTTCTGGGATTTGCCATATGCCATATGCCAGATGCCAGATGGGTTGCTCTGGGTCTGGTCTGTACTTCAACTGGGAATGCGACTAAGACTACACAGAACGAAAAAATTGCATATTTTAAACTTGATTTACGTCAACTACGATCTACATATTTTAGTATTTAACTTTTCAGTTAAATTTAGGCGCCGTAACGATTATTTATTATTTAAAATATTATATAAACTATATTATTATTTAAAATTTAAAGCTATTTTTCATTTTTTTAAATATTAATTTTTTAAATACAATTAATTTTGCAATTCTTACTATGGTTTTTAGTGTACTTTAAATGTATCATATAAAAGCTATTGAGCTACACATCGTGAATGTTTTTAATTTTGGAAATACACTACTTGGTTGCACTCATTACATTCAATTTTTATTCTGAAAGTTTTTTTTTTTAATTTTCATTATAAAAGTTTTTTTAATTTGTATTACAAAAATTGAATAATAATTTTAATTTAAGATATAAAGAAATAATTTTTTAAATTTCTTTACAAAAAATATATGTTATATTGTGATTTCTCATCAAAAATTGAAATTTAATTATAATTTGATTTTATTGAATAAGAAAGCTAAAAGTTATTTGATTAATTTAAAAAAACTCTTATTGTTATCCCTCAAATCGGATCTAAAATGAAAGGTTAATTTTTAATTTTATTATAATTCAAACTTGAATCAATTTCGATTCTAGCTTGAGTTCCGAATAAATATCTTACTCATTTTTTTAAGCAAAATTTGCTAATTGACTTGAAATTCTTTTTGATTATATAGGTTATAGATTTTTGGGACTTAGTTGATGAACTTCTTTAAAGTGCTTGGATTTTGAGAATAACAAACACTTGATTCGAGTTGATTCGCACTTAATTACATAACGACTTTTTTCTCGCTGTGTAGAGTTGGAGTTGGAGTTGGAGCTGGGGAACTGTGATGTCAACGTTGTCGCTGTGCATTGCGTTCGCTTATTGGCAGCTCTCTTGACTTGCCTGGGATTGCGTTGTGCGTCTGCTTCCCATTGAGTCTCTTCATTCCTCCCTCTCTCTCTCTCTCTCTATCTGTAGTTGCTGCTCTGCTTGATTTGTTTGGCCCGCCTGTCTGGCGCTTGTATTTGCCCTCTCGACTGTGGGCTTTAAGCGCCCATAAACGCCAGCTAACATAGGCCTGTCAGCCACTTATGCGTTTTAAATGATAAGAAATGTAGCAGCACAACTTGGCCATTTGGTCACAAAAAATGCTGGGAATATGCAACGCGTTAACACACACGCACACACACTCAGACAAACACACAGGAGACTGTCACACGCGACGTATGCGCAATGCCTCGAGGCGTTGGCCCAAACAAATCACGCCACTTACCGAGCAATTTATTAATAAATACTTAGATATGCATATGCACGCCCATTTGTGGTTTCACATTTTGTTAGTTTTGTTTAGTTTAATTATAGTACACGCAACGGTAAATCAACACCAACACCAGCAACAACAATTAAGTTGCTGTAACTGCACCTGTGGCAAGTACAAACTGCACTTAATTGCTGTAAAATCACGTGTCAGCCCATATAAATATATATGTATATCAAAAGCATAGGATATGTGCTTGCCACATGCCACCAAACATACACATAAGGTTGCCACAAAAATGCCCTTCGCGAAAATGAAACAGTGCAGAGACCTTGCAGTGATTATATGCTTTCACTCTGCAAAAACATGAAAAAAAAGAAAGAAATAAACAGACTGAAGAAGTGCGCGGACTGAAATACCCTCTAATAACTATATTTTTTGTGAGATTTTTATCTTAAAATTATAATGACTAAATTTGTTTAATGCTAATGTGAGTCAGTCAGTCAGTAAGTGAGGTCAAATTGTTTTTTCTATTATTTAAATTATCCACAAAATAGTTTATTAATTTGTTAGATTTGTTTTGACATATTATATATAATAATCTTACAAAATCTCTAGGTTTATTTCAAACTTTTGGATAAATAATAAATAATAATTAACAGAATTTGTAAAATTTTAATTTAATTTGCATAATTTATGTCCTTAAATTTTGAATTATTTTATTAACACTAAGCTATTACATTTTGCTTGAGTAAACTAATAAATATTTATTAAATTTAATATAATTTTTTTTATTAATGATTGATATATAAATGCTATCTCACACGTTCCTTCACTAACATACTCTAAATATCATCAATTGAAAAGCATTTCTCCCTCCAGGGTATGCAACTGTGAGTACAGTCTCGCTTGTGGCCAGGTTGAGTGTCATGAATAACGGTGCTCTGTGGATCTGTGCAGCTTGTGCGCTTGCGATGCACCTTCGGGCCAGTCTAATTAAACACGACACTGAAAATGTGTCCTCTGCTGTCATTGACACGTGTGCACAGCGGCAATCGCAACAACAGCAATAATACACAGCAACAATAACAATAATAAAACTGTAGCCGGTGTCCAGCCGGATATGTAGCAGCCGATAGGCCGTTAATACACAGCATACACAGCACACACACAGAGACACACACCCACACACACACACACACTCGAACGCACAGACAGAAGCCAGAAAATGCGTCTGCTGATTTTCCGTTTACCAACAGTTGCCGGTACACTTCTACATACACACAGCTGCAGAGATTCACGCACGTGATTTATGTGCGTGGGCGCGCATTTTAACGCGGCAACGACACAACAACAACAACAACAGCAACAGAGGTAAAGGAGGCGCCAACAATATCCACAATGCTCGCTGCTAAAGCCGTGCTGTGCCGACAACAACAACAACAACAACAACAACGACAAGGCATTGGCAACTTTATTGGTATTCGCATATTTTACGTGCACTGTCGCTGCGAATGGCAATGGCGACTCGATGCTGGTCAATTCAATCAGGATATAATTTTATGCGTTACTTAAACACGCAGGATATGTTAATATTGCGGCACAAGCCCAGCGGTCGCAACAGCAACAACAGCAACAACAACAACAATGTCAACAACAACTACTACAAAAAATGGCATCTCTTTACGGTTGAAATAACAGCATAGTTGCCGTGGATACATAACTGTGTGCATGCAGCTGTATAAGTATTTATACATACACACACATGTGTTGTGCGGCTGCATGTGTGTGTGTGTGTGTGTCTGTGTTTGTGTTTTCATGATTAATTAATTGTATTTAAAGCATAATTGCCTCTAGCTTTCATTTGATTAAATTTTCAAGCCATGTCTATGTGTGCATGCATGTGTGCGTGTGTGTGTGTGTCTGTGTGACATAATCGTCAGGTCAATTGGCTTTTTGCCTTTTAATTGCAGCTGCAATATGTTCAAATATATTCAAGTTTAATGCAACCCTTTGACCATTGTGCGCTTAAAAGTATGCAATGATAAATTTACAACTCTCATATTACTTCAAAGCTTTCATTACTATTACAAATATTAAAATATTTGAAATTATTTGTACAGTTTAATTGCAAGCTATTACCCAACAATATGCTGCAATAGATTTAATAATAAAGTCATGTCTAAACAGGTCAGCTTTGTTAATTATTTAACTCGACAGTGGCGTGTGACTGACTGCTGGGGGGAATATTAGTGTTATTGCACAGCGATAAGCCTCTAAGGGCTTCAGGGGTATATAAAGCCTGCAATTTTCCCTGATTTGACAGTTCAACTTGAAAAGGGGTTTTTATTCTACATTGTCGTTTGCACTTTTGGGAATTCTTTTGATATTCCATCGGGGTTGTGCAAGCCTAGTAAGTTTTTAATTTTTCAGTATTCAGGATCTCATTAAGTGAATAACTTACAGCGTACTTGGGACTATAATATGATATCCATCAGCAGCAGTCAAAAAATTGGACACCGGTAAAAATTTTCCAGAAATTTTTAAAGAAGGTACATATAAAATTGTTTTATCACTGACTGATGAAATTAAAATGAATACGACCTTTATTGTAAAGATAAGATCTAAGCTTATGCCTTAAAGAGTTCATAAAATTTTAAAGAACTACTTGTACCAATAAATACAAAAAAAAAAAAAATTAAAAAAATACATGTTTTTCTTATAAAAGAAGTAGATTTTAAAAGTGTCTGGTAATTAATTGAATAAATTAATCTATAACTTGTTAAGCCTATAGCTTATTAATAATGACCAATAAGGTTATGATGGTTTCGGGTAAATGGATGCAGTTGGGCGTTAGGATCCCTTTGTATGGATGCGACGATCTCAGAGACTATAAGCGTTAGATACTTCTTACTTGCTATGTATATAGGGTTCCTGGATTATTTACGCAGATTATGATTGTTTAAATTTCGGATGCCACACTCCCTTTGCCTTCAAATCTTAACTAAAATTTTTAAAAATTATATAAAGGCATATGATATTAGAACGAGAAAGCAGCTTGAAGTGCCCTAATAGTTGCAGTTTATTTTGAGTTTCAATTCATGATGAACCACCGTATTCTTAAATTACTTATTATCTCTAACAAAAAAAAAAAATCTAAATATAACACATTTAATTATTGAAATAATAAAATATATTAAATTATTTGTCTACTTTAATTGGGAACAGTTAAAAAACATAATACAACGATAGATTATCCAATATAATCATGGCTAAACATGTAAGTTTTGTTAATTATAAAACATGCTAAAGGCGTGTGACTTTGGGTGTATTATTAGTGTAATTTTAATCAGCGATAAGTCTCTTCGGCTTTAATGGGTATATAAAGTTAGCTTTTTTCCCTGATTTGGCAGTTCAACTTGAAAATGAGTTTTCATTCTACATTGCCGTTTGCACTTTTGGGAATGCTTCTGATATTCCATCGGGATTGTGAGAGCCTAGTAAGTTTTTCAATTTTTGTTGTGTTCAGGATCTCATTTTAACTCATTTAAACTAACAGCGGTCTTGGGACTATGAACTCATATCGATTAGCAGTTCCACCAGCGACGAGAGCAAATTTGCGATTCAATCCAAAATAGAGCATTCAAAGCGCTTTGATTTAAGCTTCACACTTATAATTGACTGGAAGTTCGAAGCGAAAGATGATGATCTGGTAATTATTACGCAATAATGGGCTTTCTTAATCCCTTGGAATAATGCATTCTTGTTGACAGTGGGATATGAAACTGTTTCGCAGCCCGAGTGGTGAGAATGATTTCAAGCCGATGGCCTATGAGATCCCTAGGATGTATAACATGGAGGCTATGCAAAAATATTATAAGGACTTCATATATGGTAATTTGGGACACTGCTCAAATATTCCGAAATTTGAGGAAATCAAGAACCGTCAATGGCCCCAAATAAAATATGTATTCGAACGTTGTGTGATCCCCGGTATAGGCTTTCCAGAAATTCTACCAGATGGTACATATAAACTTGTGTATACTTATATTGGTGAAGCCGAATGGAGTGTGACGTATGTTGTACGGTTGAGATCCAAGATATTCCCTTAAGGATACCAATAATACCAAACCAAGGTTATCATAAGAAACATTACAAATTGAATATTATTTTTGAAAAGTTTAAAGAGTAGTTATTCAATTGATTTATATATATTTTGACTGTGGCTTGCAACGACAACTAATTGAGTTTTTTGTTAATTATATAATTGCCTTTTATGCGGTTGCAATTATTTCACAACTTTTTTGTGCATTATAATTATTATTTATTTGTATGTTTTATTAATTTTTGCAGCTAATTTGCTTAATTAAATTTGTTATTTCTGTTACGTGCGTCGACTTGCATGATGATTTAATTATTAATATTTTTACATGTATTTGTTGTTGTTTTTTTGCTGCTGATTTCACGCCCAGAAGTTGACGTGCCAACTGTCAGTGTCCATCTTTCCATCTTGCTTTCCACATTCTGTGCATAATATAATCGATGTCAGATAACAACAACTTTTTGGCCAAGACTCGACTCACACGCATAGGCCAACAGGGTATGGGTATTGTAGGTTTGGGCCTGGCTCAGGTTCCGGGCCAAAGTTATGAAACAAAATACGTAAATCTCTTTAGTTGGCTCATAATTATGACATTAAGCGGCGATGCGACTTGAATTTTAATTGGCATGCCGTCAGTTAGTCAGCGAGACGAGAGTTGGCCGGGTTGCGGGGAGGGAGAAGAAGGTAGAAAAGTGTACAGTATTTATTATAGTATAAGCATGGGCATTGTTGTTGCTTTATGTTTATTAATAAATAATTCCTGTGCTTGGCTTGCTAGCCGAACAATTTGCGGCCATTCATTGAAACTTTTATGGCCAGATACATATGTTTTGTTCAAGCCAAAAATGGCAGAACCGTTAACATTGATTGCTTGTTGATTGCCTTACGACACGAGCAAAAGAATTTAATTAAAACGATTCAAGAACTTTGATTTCTCTTTTGGGCATGATGATGTTGATGGGAACTGACTTTGTTTAACAATAACAATTATACGTTTATTTTCACTAAGATTTTATTCAATTTTCTTATAATTTTCAAAGTTTTCAAGCCAAGTTTGTCTCATAAAACTTCTGGATTTTCCCATGTTGACCCAAATTGTGGGACTCAATGGATCATACTATTAGTTAAAGCAATGTTGTTTATGGCAGGTTTACAATAAAGTTTATTTGACCAACTTTATGCGTTAGACGAGTTCCTCTTTTCCTTGCCTGTTTAATGGTAATTGTTGTTGCTTACAATTCAAAATTAAATTAAATCGCCATGAAAATGCGGTAATTTTATCTTTTTTGCCGGACATTGTCTTCGTTATTGTTATTGCTGTTGTTGTTAATGTTGTTGTTGTCGTCACATGCTGTAAAATTCACACCAAGTGCCAGTACGGCGTAGCTGGCATTACGGCATTAGATAAGAGCTTTGTTTGCCCTTCACACGCATGAACTCTGCGTGGCAAGTGACGTAGTTGAAACTTATTTAGTTGCCACATAAAAGTTCAGTTGCTCAGTTGTTGTTTTTTTTTTTTTTTTTTGCCCTGGCAATAAAAGTAATGTTTGATAATAAGCGACAACAGCAGCAACAAAAAAACAAATACAACGGCAACATCAACATGAAACAACAACTTCATTTGCAATTTCCGCGCGATTGTCTCAAGTTGGTTGCTGCTGCCAACTCCTTGGCTGTCTGTTGCTGATAGAAATCTGAGGCAAAATGTTGCAATGCCAGCAGCAGCAACGACAGCGACAGCAACAACAGCAACAACGGCAACAACAGGCAAGTGAATAAAGTTATTAGCGCATTTAACTGAACCAACGGCTGTGAACTGCCAGCATCCTCAGCATTCGTTATGTGAATACACAACAGCAGCAACAGCAACAACAGCAACAACATTGAATACACTCGTTCATCGCATTGTTTCGTCTGGCCGAACTGCGAATGCAATTTCCATTTTAATTACTTCCAAATGACAACAAAAACAACAAGAAGAACAACACGGCACACGGCCGTGCTACGATAGCCAGACATTCGGCAGACAAGCTGCAACAACAACGACAACAATAACAGAGCAATTGCTGGCGGTGGCGCATGCGCCAACAGCAACAACCACAGCAACAACGGCTAAATAAAAGCGAAAATTAGACGCAAAATTTATGCGGCTTTTTAAATACAAACGTACACACACACACAAACATTTATACTCACACATTTGTGTGTTAAATGTCTACATACAAATACAGCAATTTTCTTAAGCAATTGCTACTTGTAAATGTTTAGCATTATAACATTTTAAAGCTATTTAACATTTTCTTGTTTTGTAGTTTATTATTATGTTATAAGACTTGCACTTATTTAAAAATGAACACTTGAAGCAACCCTCGTGCATACAAAACACAACACTCTGCGAATTGTTTGCTATGAAAAATGCGAATTAAAATTCGACTTTTTGTTGCTGCGGGGATTGGATATCGTTGTCGTTGTCGCAGTCGTTGTTATTGTCATTGTTGTGGTATTTGTTGTTGCTTTCTTGTGTGTTGTTGTTGTTGTTGCTGTTTTGCTGGTGACACTTGCCGTTTGTAACCTATGTTGTTTCTGTTGTCGTTGTTGCTCGCTTTTTATTTTTTGTGCATTTTCTGCATAAATATTTCAACACTTTCGCTTTTGTTTTGTGTCACACAAAAAAAAAAATTGGTTTTAATTATTCCCAACGTGAGCGTTGCCCCTCTCTCTCTCTCGCTCTCCCTCTCCCTCTGCACAGGTTGCTGTGCATTTTAATTGCATTTTTATTTAATTTCTGTGTGTGCTGCATCTAATTTGTCGTCATCGTTGTTATTGTAATTTTGTAATATTTTTTCGTTTGTTTTTGTTATTGTTTGTTGGTTTTTCTCTTTAGTCTTGTTATATTTTTGCTACTGTGTTTTTTACCTTTTGTTTAACATTTCGCGTACTATTGTTGTTGTATTTCTTCCCACGCACTTTGCGAGGTCCGTCTGTAAAAAGCATTGTTGTTGTTATTGTTGCTGTCATCATGTATTTGTTTGCGTAATTGTTAAAAGCAAAAGCAAAGTCAATAAAATAAAATAAAATGAAATAATATAAAATAAAATAAAAGTAAACATTATTTCGTCATATTGATCGTGGTCTGTCCGTCAATTGATTAGCACTTTTTGCTGTGTTGGTTTTTAATGATATTTCAGATTTGCATATAATAATATATGTATGATTTTTCGAAAGAGAATGCGAGACAAAAAACAGTTTATATATAAGCTTTAGGTGTGAACCTTACATAACTAAATGGGATATTTTCTTTAGAATTCCTGAATATTTTTAGCTAAAATGCTAAATAATTTGAATAACAAAGAAACGCTAATAATCCAATTAACGAAGTAATCAGTTCTCTTAATAGGGTATTTAAAATTCGATTAATACAACTTCTTCAGTTATAATTATTCACATTTTTGGCATTTTATTTCCGTTGGCGTTGCGTCTGCGCAATTCTTTGACCCAATTTTAGATTGATTTGGAAATATTATTAATTATTTTATTTTTATTACTTGGCTTGGCGTCGTGTTCAATTTATGGCAAACTCTGTTACTATGTGGGAGTGTTGTTGTTATTGTTGTTGTTGTTGCTGTTGTTGTTATTGCATATTCATATGGAAATGGTTCAATAGACTCATTCATTTAGTTTTATTTGTTTGCTTAGCTTCTTGTCTGCGCATTTTGTTGCCACGTTCTAAGCGGCTTATGAAATTTACATTTTGCAATATGGCAATTATAACGGCATTTAGTATGTTTTGGCTATTTTCTAGCATATTGTCAGTTGACCCGGCAAAAGATCAATCAATGCACACAATCAAGTCCACACAATAACATACACTTATATATACATATATAGTCAAACAATCTGTGGCTTGAGCTTACAGTGTGGTCTGCTCATTTCTAGATGTTTGCTGATTGCATAAGCCCGAAAATTAATATGCAAAATGTACACAGAATGTGCTATTAGTAAGACATCAAAAGCTGACATCGATATGGCTATAATAAATTAATTAAAATGATATCAAAGGCTAAAGTCACCATCGTCTCCGATTCGAAGTGTATCTTCAAATTAGCCGCGAGTCGTTTTGGCCTCGCTAACAGTAACAGTAACAAATAATTAGCTTGTAAACTAAAAGTCATCATTAATAATGATTACCGTTGGGTTCTCGGTCTGCTGTGTGTGTGTAAGTGTGTGTGTGGGTGTTGTCGTCTTAGCTCTAGCTCTGGGTCGCCTTTTTGCCATAAACGTCAACATAATTAAGTGAACGACTTCTTCTTCATCTTCTGCACTTCTGCTCTTCTCATTCATTTTCTTCTTCTACTTTTCACAGTTTTTGCCGAGGTTTTTCTTTAGCGGATTCGGCTGCTGCTGCGATTTATTTCGCATTAACGCTCAATATTGCTTGCTAATTAACCACAGCCAAAGTTGCCGAAAAACTGCCACATGCAAACAACAGAGGGGCAAACAGAAGAGCGGTCGACGAGGCGCTATAATAACAACCGATATATATGTATCTTATTATATATATACACTGTAGAGTTGTGGCGAATGATGAGCATGATGAGTCGCATTTTTGTGGCTGCTAATTAGCAGCGAGCAAAAAACTTCTTTAGTCGATCCGCTTAGCGTTTACAGTTAATGCCAAAAGTTTGCTCCAGATGCCTAACTACAATTTGGCGTGCCAAAAACCGTTACACGCACTACACCAGCTGCCAAATATGTGTGGCTAATTTTATATCCGTTACTTAAAAAATAATATAGTTAAAAAGTGTATATTGTATTTGTTCAAATGTATAAGACATAGGAGCAAGATGTCCATATGAACATCGGACATCCATATGAACATCGGACAACTACAAATTTAAAATTTTGAAAAAAATATTTTTTGCGAAAAATCAAAGGGGGGAGTACATGATGTTTGACAACAAAATACGAAAAATTATTTTTTGTTAAAATTTAAGTATTTTTAAATGCAGAATCAATTTGGAGACCAAATAATGATCAAAATGCTATTCCGTTTGAAAATCGGTTCAGTTTTAACAAAGTTATGCAAGTTTGAAGTCTGGTAAATCTCTGGACTGACAACTTTACAAGTCAAATTTTTTGTGAATTTCGGCATGATTTTTTACAAGAAAATGAAGCCTCTCAGAATCAAATTTAAAGTGTAGTTTTATACTAATTGGGTCACCAGGAGTTGAATAAAAGTGAAAACTTAAGATTTAAAATTTTGAAAAAAATATTTTTTTCAAAAATGCAAAGGGGGGAGTACATGATGTTTGACGACAAAATACGAAAAATAATTTTTTATTTAAAAACTATTATTTTTAAATGCAGAATCAATAAAGAGTTCAAATAATGAACAAAATGACATTCCGCATGAAAATCGGGTTAGTTTCGACAAAGTTATGCAAGTTTGAAGTTTGCCAAATCTTTGAACTAGCAACTTTACAACTCAAATTTTTTGTCAGTATTGGCATGATTTTCTACAACAACAAAAAAATCCTCACAGAATCAATTCTATATCTATATTAATGTACAAATTATTTAAATATTTACTTAGAAAGTGGACAGTTTAAGTTCGCTGTCAGTGGGAGATAAAATAATTGGATAATTGTAAAAGAGAATTCGTTTCGTGCTTTAACATTGTTTATTAAATAAACTCAACTCTTGACAAGCTCAATTTTTGGTTCACAAAGTAAATATTGGCTTTTAATTAAATTGCAAACATTCCTCACAATTCAAGTTAGACATGTGTTGGCATTGATTGTGTTTAGCAACTTGTTACAGAGGTGATTTAAGTGCTCGCTTTGTAATAAAATAGTAAGTAACAAAGCATTGAATAATTCAAATTTTTAACTCTAAATTGACAATTAAATCTTAAAAATTGCTTTGCTTGACTTATCAACTTGTCAACAATCATTAAGTTATTTCCAAGGATCAATGTAGTTGACACTCTTAATGTGAAAAGAGGAAACAAAAGTGAAAAGGCGACAACTGTTAGCTGATGGCTTACAACTCATTACATACTCGATCTGGACGCCTTTTATAAAACATTTTAATGAGCCGGCGACTATTTTTCACTTAACGTCGTCCTGCGGCGTAATTTACATGTGCATACAGCAGATATATTTATATACAGTCATATTGCCGTCGTCGACGATGGGGAGTTGCAAACAAACGGGCGGCATAAATAATCGTACAAAGTATGGCAAGCCATAAATATTTAAGCCCAACTGTTGCCCCTGATGCTGCCTGCCATTGCCTTATAAGGTGTTCAAGTTGTGTGTGTGGAGCATACGGCTCTGTTCGTGCAATGGAGACGCTCGCTGAGTTTGCACAAATTTTATGCAGACCGGCAACAACAATGGAACGTAATATAATATAGGCAAGAGCGGCAATGTAGCATCAACAACAACAACTGCAATTGCAACTGCAACTGCAACAATAAACAAGGCGCGCAATTTCACTGACTACTGAGAACTTTACGTACTGTGACGAGAGAAAGAGAGAGCAGGAAGAGAGGATGAGCTTCAGGATTGAGGCAGAAAGAGTAGAGACTCAGCTCAGGGCAAACTTTAACTGTAACTGCACTGCACGAAACTGCAATGTCAACTTTAATTTGAATTGCGTGCGCTAATGGTGCGTATACGTAATTTGTAGACTATGTTTAAGAATTCAGCTTACCGTAAGGCATATAGTAATACGAAACGAGAAATTTCGCTTACCTGCAAAGAAATAAAGGCATATTTATTAGAAATAAGTTATAGATTTAATTAATTAAATTAATGCTATTTATAATATTAATACATAATACTTAATATTTTCATTGCAATTGTTAACGTCTGCCATTTCATGAACATAATTATTTAATGGCCCCATTTAAGTGCTCTTAACTTTTTGCCCAGTGTGTGTGTGTCTATATTGTTGTTGTTGTCGTTATTGTTGTTGCTGTTGGCATTGTTGCTGTTGCTCCTGTTGCTTTTATTTACAGTCTTAACCCTGGCCTCTTGTCTTGTCTGTCCACGTCAGCCCGCGCTTCCGAATGGCCAACCTGCCCTCGCTCCCGCTCTCCCTGCTACTGCTTCAGATTCTCCTCTTCACTCCACTCTCCGTCATTTGGTTCCGCTCCGTTTTCATTCATGCGCCTCACGCTGTGCACTCATTTACCCTTTAACCAAACGTTCAACTGCTTCAGTTGCCCCCCTCACCCCTTTCTCTGCCTCTTTCTCCCCCTCACTGCTTTTGCATATCATTGGCGCGCATCTTGGCAAGCCGCTGCTCCATTGCCCGTTCCCGGTTAAGTGCATTACAATGAACTACGTAGGAGCCATCCGGCCACCCCGCCGTGACTCGTAAATAAGTTTTATTGTGTTTTGTGCCACACGCCCACGTCCAGGGGGGGACTCTCTTACAACAATAGCACCAACAACAACAGCATCAGTGTTGCCAGTCTTTGTAGCAATGGAGCCAACCTCCTCCTGCTCATTCTCGTCCTGTTGCAAGTTATCGCTTCCTTTGTTTTGGTAATTTAGCAAGCGCGCCAACGACGTCGTCTAAATTGCTGGCATACATTTGCTCAATGCTGCCCACTGTGCCACATGTTGTTGCCATTGTTGTTGCAGTTGCTGACGTAGCTGTTGTTGCTGCTGTTGCTGCTGCTGTTGGTCCCAGGCAAATGACTACAAAGTGGGCTTAACTGAGTCTCGCCAACCCGACTCGACTCGACTCGAGCTGCAAGCTCTTGGAGCGCTTTTCGGCTGCCTTCGTCTGAATTATGGCGATTCTAATGTGGAGGATTTCCCCCGACTCCTGCCTTCTCCAGCTGTTGTTGTTGCTGTCGTTGCCGTTGCTGTTGCTGTTGCTGCCGTTGCTGTTGCATATTTAAGCGCGAATGGGCGCAATTGTTGCGCGTTTTATTGTTTTGGGAATAAGTGCGGATTTATAGAAATTTTTCGCTTTACACTGCACTGCACTGTGCTCAGCTAAGCTTTTCTCTAGAGACAAGTTCTCTCCCTCTCTTTCTGTGTTATTTAAGTGCAGGCTTGCAAATAAAAATAGAACAGCAATATATTAAGTGCTCAGCTCTTTGCATTATTTTGACTGTGTATACAGTTAGAAGCCATCGGCAGTCGCAATCTTTAGCTGCGATAATGAAGCTGAGATTTAAAACAGAGAAAGACGGCAAAAATGCACATGACATGAACTCAATTAACTTCCCTCGCTGTGCAGTCAGTGGGCGTGTGCGCATATGAGGGTAGGGCAAACACATTAGTCCGAGACAGTCCAACAATCAGACAGAGACAGAGACAGAGAGACAGAGAGAGAGAGACTGGAACTGAGACAGATACTTTGCTAAGAGTCCACAAATTAGAGACGCGTCCGCCGATTGCCGAGGGCCGCGTTGCATGTAAATTTGCAGTTAGGTCTCTGGGTTTGGCCAGCATCAAAATTAATATGCATACAACTGAGTACTGAGTACAGAGTACAGAGTACAGAGTAGAGTGTAGACTGTAGACAGTGTAGACTAAAGAGAAGTGGGAGCAAGAGGAATTGCGAGCAAAGATAGCAAAGGGAACAACCATGAAAGCGGCGCAATAATAACAATGAAAATGCACAGAATGCGCCTTATAACGACAACAAATTGCCCATTTGGCATAGAAGATGATGAGACAGTTAGGGCCAGGCCAGAACATTGCTCAGTTGGCAGAAGCAGGCGAAGGAGGAGCTGCACTCATGCCCCAGGATGGGGCACTGACATGGTGCGACATTAATTGGCTGCCATGTCATTTTGTTTATGCAACGTACTTCGGCGCAGCCTGTCAACGCCAGACAATTGGGTTGCGAAATTAGAAATAGAACCCAACTGGCAATGTCATCGTTAGCGTTCCCCTCCCTCCCTTTCTCCACTCGTGCCGCACAAGCAATAAAATGTTTAAAAAAATACGTAAATGAAATGGGAGAGCCATTATGGGGCCCTGCAAGTGTATAAACTGTCGGGGGGTTCATTAAAGAATTGAATTTTTGACTTCATAGCTTGCAAAATGAATAAAAAAGACTGAGAATGTAATCAGAGAAATTAAATGGGGAATACTCTTAAATAAACACTTTTATATTATTAAAAGATACTTTTGTTTATTTCTGAAACTGTTTACAGTTTTTTCACAACGTAGTCAGATATTTTAATATTTAACATTAATTTATAATATTCACTTTCAGCTTAATTTTTAAACTTTTTGGAGTTGCTTTCATTTTTTCTAATTTTTTTCTTAAATAAATAAATTTTATATTCATATTTCGAAACTGTTGTTAAAATGTTTTGCCTGTATTTTTTTCAAAAGTTAAAAACTGTTCTATATTAACTATTTTGGTATCTCCAAGCAGCATCAATTTGTATTTTATTTTACTCAAATTTATGCATTTTATTTTATTTTGCGTGTTTATTAAAGCTCAAATAATGCAAATTATATTTTAATCGATTCTGACTCAACGTCAAAAAGTTCTAGTTTTGAATTACAGCTGGCGGTCATGAAGTTGAAGAGTTCTACTTGTTGTTGCACACAACAACTTTTGCCTGCTGCTCAGAATGCGCTTATAGTTCACGCATTACGCATACGCCACATAAGCCGCATATGGAAGTTAGAAGTCAAGCACATTTGCGTATGTCAGGCTAGGTAGCTGCCATTCTGGCTAGACAGGCGTATCATTAACGCAGCAGCAGCAGCAGTTGCTGTTGCAGTTGTTGTTGTTGCACTTGCAATTTGATGGCGCGCATGTGCCACTTATTTTGCAAGAACTTCGCTTGGCTGACTTGCAGCAAACTAAGCTGCTATCATGTTCAAGTGCCTGGCCCCAAAAGAACAGCACACGAAACCAATGGCATTTTGTGTGTAGGGCTTCTGTAGCAGCAGCCGTAACTTGCAACTGGCAACTTGCAACTGGCAACTGCTTCAACATTTCCACTTGAGCTAACCGGGGGTGTCACATTCGTCGTCGCCGTCACTCACAGTCAACAGTCAGCGTCAGCAGTCAGCAGTCAACTCCATTTTGTTCTTGCTGCTGCTGTTGCAATTCTTGTGGTATTTGTGGCATAAAATTTGCAAATAAAACGAAATGAGGTGCACGATGCTGGCACCACTTTGCCACCATATCAAGCTCATGCCTCTATTCGTATTCTCATTTTGGACTCTCAACGAATTCGTAGTCGTATTGAATTCTATGCATTATGCACAGCAGCCACCTTGAGGTGTTCATTTTCATGCCAAAAGAAAATGCGCGTAATTATGCGCCGCGTTGCCAGAGTTGCCACCGTTACCACCGCTGCCACCGCTGCCACCACCACCACAACCATTGCCGATGCAAATGTCGTCTTTCATTCGGTTCTCTTTTTTTTTGGAGGCCATTTACAAGATGTCTTCGGTTGCGCTCTATGTGCAATTGGAGCGTGCGTCGAGGCCGTCTCAAATGTTGCCTTTATTGTTGCATTAATAACAAAGCGAAGCTGCAAGGTTTATGCAACCTAAAACCCAAGCAACCAACAGTGAGAGAAATACTTCCAACAACAAAATAAAAATAATAAATATAAATGTGCAACAAAAAAGCAAGGCAAGTAAAATTATTGCTGCTGCCATTCGTAGAAATATGAATGAATACTTTATTGAATATTGTGCAATATATGCAAAATGATGGGCACTCTGCAACTGCAACTGCAACTGCCACCGGGCGTTGAGGCAGTTGCGGGTAGACCGAAGAGACCGCAACTGACAGGAAACCATTTAAACTGACCTCAAATGACAACGCCAGCGACAGGATCCAGCAACAAAAAAATTGAAAAGAAATGTTAAAAAAATATATATATACGTATGTATATGTAGTTACCCTAGATGGACAATAACAACAATAACAAAAAGAGACCACAAACAAATTGACAGCAATTGGAGGCAGCAAAAGGCGACAAAAGCCCGCGACCAGCGTAAAAGCAAAAGCAAAAGCAAAGCGAAGCTGCAGCGGATTGAAAATATAATAGTATTGGCATGTAGGAGCCATGACTCATGCCTCCTGCTACATGCAACATGATTCGGTTGCAACATTGAAAATTGTATATAAAAAAAATACAGACAGCAATGCGTAAAGCAACTGACAACTAGATACCCTTGTTGCAAGTTTAACTCTCTTTGTCAGTCTTTTTAATATTCAATAAAAAAACTTAATAAATAATTGTGTACAATTGTTGTCGAATCTGCTTCTAGAAAAATGGTCTAACAATTATTTGTTCAACTTTGTTGGGACAGCTCCCACAGTAGCGCTTAGTTGCGGGTTTTTGTGGCAAAGTCTTTGGCTCGCGTTGCAGCTACAAATTGCATGCCTTAGTTATAATGCCAGCTGGGGCAAGGGCAGGTAACCCAACACGCAGCAAGCACACTCACACTGCATTCAACATGCCGAGGCATGCCTGAGACTGCAACAGGGTCTGGGACTTGCACTGGGACTCGTATGGAGACTGGAGACTGGAGATGGAGCTGCTGCCTGTGAGAGACGAGAATGCAAGCGTTCCCCAGTCGCAGTCACAAAATGCAATTTTAGCTTTCAATTGGCCGTAGAGCGCATTCGACTTGGCAACGACAACGACAACCAACCAACCAACTAACTAACCAAGCTGGCTAACTCTGCTGTGCAGCCATAGCCGCACTTGCAATACCCTGTTTATTTGCATGAAATGATAGCATAAAGCAGCACAGTCAGCAAAAGCAGAATTTGTTTTTAATATTGCACTATTATATTTAATATATTTATCGACACCTTTTTTATATCAATTTTTTTTTTTTTTGGTAATTTTCACATCTTTGGTTTTAACGATTATTGCAATTTTTGTATATTTTTAAAATCAAATTGAATACAAAATTTCTAAAATTTAATGTATTTATATAATAACCAACTATAATTATATGTGATTCCCATTAAATTTATAAAAAAATAAAATTTTGATTATTACTTTATATTTTTTATAAAAATAAATAATCATTTTATCAGCTCAACTTTTTTCAATGCTGAAGAAAAAGTACTTATAGTTTAAAAAAATTACTGGTTTCGATTTCCCATCATCTAAATGTATAAAATTAATTGTCTACACACAGACTGACTCACTGACTGACTTACTGATCATTGCACAGTCAAAACCATAAGACCTAGGAGGTTGAAATTTTTATACAGCATAGCTGAGACAGTTTTTAATTTGTTTTTAATTTCCTTAGGAAGACAGCACAATTCTTAATAATGTTATATTTAAATTAAAAAAGAAAAGAATTTAAGGATACAACTCATAACTGCAGAAAGTTAACTTCACTCTCAGCTGAGATTATTAAACTTGTTAGCTGTTGGCCAGGCTGCTCAAAGGGTAGCTGTTAGTCTAGCATTTTCAACTTTTCGTTTGCTTGGTTTTTCTTGTTGTTTGGGTCAATTTCGTTGTTGCACTGCATTCGTTTGCCGCACAATGGCTGCGATAACTTCGCATTACATTAGTATATTTGTTGTTGTATAAATGTGTATGTGTGTGTGTGTGTGTGTGTGTGGGAAAGACACAGTTCTGCAGACAAAGCAACAAACTGGTTTTCGCTGGCTCCTTTTTGGCCTGGCTAACAATTGCAACGATTGCATATAGTTGAAGCTGCCGCGTTCAACGTTTTGGCTATTTTTATTTATTATTTATTCAAAAAAGACAAAATCAATACATTTTATTTTTATGCATGCTGCATTTCGCTCAGTGTAGTGTAGTGGATGGCCAGTTTGAGTGGCATTATGGGTCGCATATGCGAATGGACAAAACTTTACATTTAGCTGTCAGCAGAAAATGGCCAACAAACTGCTGTAAATGCAATTCAATGCAAATCAATGCAAACTTTGAACTGCTTGAGCAGTGACAAAAGGGGAAAGGAGAAGGAGAAGGGGAAGGGTAACACTTTTCCCAAATTGCAGCTATTTGTGGCAGCAACAGCAGCTGCTGTTTTATTATCAAATTGTCATGAGTTGGCCATTTGGAGCAATTTGGGTCATCTGCGAGATTCACCAGTAAATAAATCACTTTCGCCACAAGTATCAATCTCTGACTTCAAACACACACACACTGGCACACACACTTACAGCTCGCCTCTTGTTCTTTGACTTGGCTAAAAGGAAAGCAGGCAAAAGTGAACAACGCGGCGTCGTGTGACGCTCAAATGCGGATACAATAAAAGTTTATATATATTTATTTATCTTTAGCTTTGTTTTCTTTTCTTTTTTTATTTGTTTGCTGTTGTTGTTGTTTTCGTCGCGCACTCTCAAAGTGCACCCCATGGAGCAATCACTCGATGCCAGGCAACAACAACAACAATAACAACAACGAGGAGGAGAAGGAGAAGGAGAAGAAGAACATCAACAATATTGAATGAAGCTGAGGCAAGTTGAGGACAGGCCACGCATTAATGGCAGCTGCTGTTGCTCAGGATTCGTCTCCTTTGTACTTGTTGTCCTTGTCGACCCAACACCCACACCCACACCCACACAAGCACACACACCGCACACACACACATGCATCTATAAAAGTTTATTAAATTTACAAGGAACTTTTATGCAGTTACTTTTTGACATGGTCGCCTTCGTTCCTTCGTTCATTCATTCATTTGTTCACTCTTCTGCCTCGGCTGAGCCATAAAATTGACAACGACTATGTAAATATGCCACACCAAAAAAAGAAAGAGGAAAAGTCCTTACTGCGACCGTGTCCTGTGTGTGTGTGTGTGAGTGTGTGTGTGTGGCAGGATTTCAATTTAAATGAACTTGCAGACGAGCGTTTTATTTTCTTACGCATTCAATAATTTTTGGCAAGATTCTGTCTGTCTGTCTGTCGGTGTGTGTATATTTTAGCAGCTCATATGGAAAATTACGGTTACAAGGTATGCAAATAAAAGGTTGAAACACGCACAACAACAACAACAACAACAATATGACATTGAAATACAACGCGCCACTTGTCACATTTTGTGGCTGATTTTGTTTTGAGAATTTCTCGCAAAACGGGCAACTGGCTAAGAGATGAGGAATGGGACAAGGCATGAAAGGCAGGAGAATTTCGTGACTGAGTTATACAGATGGAGACTGGGCCGTTATCAAGTCGAAACCGACACCGAAACCGACACTGACACCGACGCCAACACGTCGCCAGTGAAAGGAAGTTGACCTCTAAAGTTTAATGCATTTAAATAAATCTCATATTCGCTGGCAACAAAAATACATTAACAGCGCGCCGAAACTGAAAACGAAAACAACAATACACACACACACACACACACACACACATTGAGATTGAGAGACTCACGCACAACACGACAACACGAGCGAATTTTTTTTCGAAATATACATTTAAATTTTTGTGCAATTTTTTTAGTCAAAGGCAATTAAATTGACAACGCGTGCAGCCTAGTCATAAAAAATTACTGTATATAAAAACCGGAAAAATCCACTCTCAACTGGCAGCTGACTCAGAGATAGTGATATAAAATATTTATAACTCAGCCGGTATTATTAGAGAGCTTAAAGACTTAAGAACTTTCCAAGAATTTATTGAGCAATTGTCAAATTTCAGACTTCCTGTTACATGTCAAATGTTGTGAGTGAAACTTTTGGCATATCAGTTGACCATAATTTCCATTGTCCGGTGACCTTGTCAGCTGCTGCTGTAAATATACTGGAACGTGTGTGTGTGTGAATACTCGTACTCTGACTCGTATATCATCCACTTATCGAGTGGGAGCATCAAAAGCATTTGTGGCCATAAGAAAAAGGTAACACTTCCGTTGCTTTGTTATTGTTGAGTGTATCTTTGGCCAAAGGTAACTGAGTGGCAAAGTTCAAGCTATATAGCTTGCAAAATGTGAATGTATGTCGAGCTGACAGCAAACAAAGCTATCAAATGACACCTAATACACACACACACACACACACACACCACCTGACAAGTTAGCTCCCATTTCAATTTCCATATCATATTTCATAATGCTGTATCTGTATCTAATATATATGCTGTATTTGTATATGTATCTTGTTAAAGTTTACTTTTCACAATGTTCACAAATTTTGCGCACAATTAAGTTCAATTTCGAATAGCAAAACCACAATGTGAATATTCGTTGAGCTGTCAAAATGTATTTCAGATTTTTCTCTTTTTGCACTAATTGTCGTTAATGATGAAATTATTGGACACAACACCACACCATATCACACACACAATCAAAGCCATAAAATGCCAAACAAATTTGCTTAATAGAGCAAAAAACCCAAAAGAGCAAGCAAAACCACTCGACATGTCAATCAAAATTTGATCAATGAGCTGAGCTGAGTTGAGCTGAGCTCGTATTCGTTTTCATTTTCGTTTTCGATTTCGATTTGTATTTGAATTTTGCATTTGTCTGACGACTGTCTATGCTAGATTTAGCAGTATCTGTGTGTGTGTGTGTGTGTGTGTTGGTGTGGGGCAAGGCTATTAGACGCCTCTAATTGAGTGATGTAATGCAAATTACTTTCAATTTTTGTAGATTTCAAGTATGGATAAGAACACTAACGACCAAACACTTACTACAGTCTACAAGAATTTTATCTAGATTTTAATTAAATATAACAAAGGTATTTTTTGCATATGACACACACGTCGTATGTTCAATATAAAAGCTTTCTACGAGTATTTATTAAACAATTGACTTTAAATTTTCAAAATTGAATAATTGACTTTAGTAGAATAAAATATAAAATATTTTGTATTAACAACCATAAATTTATTAGTTTTAAAATAACGAAACCAGCATAACTATAGTAATTTTGCATTCAACACACCATATAAAATTCAAGTTTGCCATTTAATTGAATAGTTTTAATAATAGTTTTTTTGTGGCCCACATGTCGTATGCTTAATACGTGTAAACCTTGCGTAAAATACAATGTAATTTTTAGGTTAATATGAAAGGCGATTCAATTATAATTTTTTGTATAATTAGTCATTACTTTGTGATGCGTTTTACAACGTTTAACTAACAAACTTTGGCCCCATTTGGTTTAATGACCTCACACAAATCAACAACGTTTTGCATTGTTACTTTTGTTTTATTTTTTAAGATTTGTAGGCCTTTTGTTAAGGGATTTGTTGCTTTTTAACACAGTGCACTTTGTCATTAGTTTAAGCAAATACGTGTGGCCATAAAAAGCGACTGGCTAATTTTTATTTGCATAAATTAAAATGTAATTATAAAATTGCGTTCAAGTGCAGCAGCAGCAGCAACAACAAAACGGAAATGATTTATGCATGAAATAAGCCCAAAGAAACGACGACAATAAACAAAATGTCGCACTCTCTCTATATGTATATTAAATATATATATTTAAAAATATGTGTATATATAATATACGAATATTCGTTTAATAAAATATATATTTTGTATGCGTTAATAATTGCTGCAAATAAATTAACAACTTATTGCAAAAACAAACTTGGCAGTAAAAAAAGCATTTTCCCCATGCGAAAAAAAATGTGACAGTGCGCTGGTTGCATATGCTCAACTCAATGATACCCTGTAAGCATATGTAAAGATTTAATTAGACAAGTTGAATAATTTGGTCGATTAAACAACTCTTTATCCCACTGAATAATATTTACAGGGTATTTCAGCTTTAACAGTCGCCTTTTAATTTTCAATGTTTAACTTTTAATTGTTGGCAATCAATTTTGAGTGCGCGCTGCGTTGTCCATAGTGTAAAATATATCAAAAAATTGTTACCAATTTTTATTATATACATCAACTACGCGCCTGATGCCGAATCATTTATCAAAAAATTGTTTTCGAGTGTCAAAAAAATGGTTGCTGTTGTTGTTGCAGTTTTTGTTGCTGCATGAACTCATTTTAGAAAGTGAGCTGAAGCTGAAGTTGAAGTTTTAAAGCCCAGTACTGTGGGGACTCATCGATAATGGCTTTAACATTGGGCTGGCTACTGTGCGAAATCGATGGAAAAATTTTCAGTAAATTGAATTTCAAGAACGCACTCGAAACATGGATACAAAAAAAAATATCGAAACTCTTAAAGTTTGATTTGTTTATTTATGGCACAAATTTGCCCAATCATGGCCAAAAGTTTATGCCTTGTCATAGCCAAATCCTACGCAACGTTTTTACTTTCATTTCTAATTATTATGATATTCATTAAGTGATCTTTAACTTGGGCGCATGGCCAACATACGCCTCGAGACACACTTTCGGATATGCCCTGGCCCAATGGGGTATTTTAGTACATGTGTAGCTGGTATTACATTTAATTTGAGACTCGTTTTATTTTCGCTCTTTTGAACTGAAAGTTCAAACAACTTAAGACAATTATTCCCGCAACTTTTTCTTAACAATTCATGGTATAATAAAACTGGAACTCAATTGTCGCTATTTATTGTTGTTGCTAGACGTAATTTGCCTGCACTGAATTTCACAGTAAATCGCTGTAGAATTCCAATTACAAACAATTATTCCCACTGAACTTGGTCTCAAGTCAAAGTTAGTGGGTTAAATGTGTCGCCTGCATGACTTTTTGTTAACCCACTGACCTGGAAAGTTGACAGAGAAAATAGCATATAGACCAGCGAGTAAATAATAGACAATATTTGTTGATTGACAGAAAGACAAGATTTTAGCATAAACATGCGAATTGATGGCAACACCTCATTGTGCTGGATTGGGAATAACTTGTAGCTTGTAGTTGGTCAGAGAGTGAGTCAGGTGATTGGTAAATATGTAACAGTTCACTAGGCGAATGAGTAATATATTTTGTGTATGATTGTGTGTGGGGCGAAAGAGGTTCAATGACATTCAAGTGGGACAACATATCGACAATCGACATTAAATGCTAATATATTAATGACTTGTAATGGCTTGCAACACTTTTGCCATACATTTGCCACACATTTGCCACATCTGCAACCCGTAACTGGCTTGGGACATTGGCCAATCTGGCGACAATTGCAGTTGCTGCTGCTACTTTTTTAATTGCAATGCATTTCGAAAAGCAAGTAAAGCATTCTCATCCGGTTCGGTTCAGCACCCCGATGCTGAGCTGAGCTGCAGCTTATGGCAATTCATTAACGCTCTACATATGAAGAGATTGAGACAGAGACAGAGAGAGAGAGACAGAGAGAGAGACGATAGCTATAAATGTGGTATAAAAATAAAATCCAGCTCAGACTCCGACTTCGATTCGGACTCACTGTGAAGAAAAAGTTGCTGTGCCAGTTTTGTGCAACAGCCACTGAGTATGAGTGTATGAGTACTCGTTCGGGTACTCGTGCGAGTCATACTTAACAGTCTGTCTGAGTCTGAGTCTGAGTCTGAGTCGGTCCAGGTCCCTCTGACTGTCTGTCCATTTGTCTGGGCGTTGCTTTAATTATTTAATGTTGCACCCATTTGTTGTGTGCTTTGGGGGCAGCCGCCTCTTGCCGCCGATTTGCATCAAAACGTGCAACACGCTGTTTGGAGCTGTGTGCAACGAAGCTTTGAGCATTACCAACCATTCAACGATACACCCACGCCCATGCCCAAAAGACCAGATGCAGATACAGCTAGAGAGACAGACATAGATACAGATACAGATATAGATGCAGATACAAATACAAATACAGCTACAAAAGCCACAGTCAGTAGAAAGGTGCACGAAGCGTAAACTGTTGCACGTCTCATGTTGTGTAAACCTCAAAAAAGAAAAAGGAAGAAAAAAAAAATAGAAAGATACTTTCAAAGCATTTTTCGAGAATAATACAAGATACTTGTTAAACGCTATCTGGTTTTAGCAGAGCTAAAGGTAAGCGTCGACTCTTAAGAACGATTGCGATCTCTCTCTCTCTCTTTTTGACCACTTTTTAGTGTTTTGTATTGGACTGGTCCAAAGGCCGCCGCAGCTTTGGCAATATGCAAATGTTGTTACACACAAAATGTAAAGCAAAATAAATTCAAACATTTTATGAATCAGCTTTAAGAGATGCCATCAAATGAGCGAAAGAGAGAGGTAGACACAAGGCGTGACTGACCAAAAGACGTTCAAAAAATGACGTAGTTGTTGCCCACGTTGTTGTCATTGTTGTTGTTGCTGCTGTTGGCCAGCGTCTAAGACTGCAAACGGCTTTTAATAATTTATGCGTGGGCGTTTCGAAGAGACGAGACGACAACAAAGAAGATGGCGAAGGAGAGAGGCGGAGTCGGAGACGAAGCTGATGACGACCACGACACACTGACATACACAAGATGCTGAAAAATTAATAAAAATGCTGTACAAAATTGAAAACAATAACGGACAGAGATAAAGACAGAGAGACAAAATACTAAAAGAAGCTGGAAAAAATGCAGTTGACCAAATATGCGCAAATGTTGTGGTTTTCTTTCTGTATTTATTTCTTCTTTTTTTTTTTTTGGAATCAGAAGAAAAAACAGGCCCAAAGCCGGCTACGAAAGAGGCGAGAGAAGAGGTGAGAGCAGAGACAAGAAGTAAAGCAGAGGCCGTTGATGCTGCTGCTGATGATGATGATGATGATGATGTTGAAGAAGATGATCATAATGAGGTTGGCGAAGAAGCCTCAGCTACAACTTTGGCTTAAAAAGAAAGAAACACAAACACAAACAAGCAACTTGAAAACTTGATGTAGGTCAAATATATATTTTTTTTTTATTTCATGCTGCCAACGTAAACGTTAACGTCAACGTCAACGTCAGCGTCAATGCCGGGCTGGGCAGAGCTGTGTTGGGCTGGTCCCGGGCCCGGGTCCGGTACCAGTCCCGGTTTGGTTTGCTTTTAGTTAGCGTGTATGGATGTGTTACTTTCAGTTTATAGGCCAATGCAAGACAGCAAGTTTATAAAGCATACGGAAGCTGGACGAAACCGAAGACGACGATGATGATGATGATGATGATGATGAAGGTAAAGTTGTTGCACCCCCAATGGCCATAATGAAGTTTTCTGACGTGGATGAGTTGTTGTTGTCTTACTGCTGCGACAAGCAAGAGGCGACTCAAGTTGTTGCCTCAAGTTGATAGCTATTCTCATTTAATTGCCATGGCTAAAACGAAAGCTGTTGCAAAAGTTCTGACAAGACAGAGAGTCTTAACAAAATTGTTAAACTGTAAATGCCCCTGAAAGGCGCCCACTTCTCTCTCTCTCCCTCTCTCTCTCTCTCCCGCTCTCTTAAATTGGACCATGAACGTGATCAATTATGGTTCATTGTAGCGCATTTTGAAAATCAATAACGTAACAATAGGTTGGCTCAAACCAACTCGAACAAATGCCAAGAAAACAACAATGCGAACAGCAAATCAAAAAAAAACATGCAAGAGTCAAGGCTAACAGAGTCTGAGCCAGGTTGAGTTGACTTGACTTAAGTTGACTCGAGTTGAGTTATATACATCAATGTCCAATCTGAACTAAAAATAAATAATAACTGTGTACAAATCGAAACAAACTAGCGACTACGTAGCGTATACGCAATTATGGCCAAACAAAAAATGCATAGAAAATCACATTTAAAAAAATATATCAATGTCAGTATTTAATTATGTGTGAGAGCACAATGGCATAGCATATTGTATGATACGATACGATTGATTATAGCCAGTTGTGTCTATAAAAAGACCTGCTGCTTTGGGCCATATTGAACAATTAGAGACCCCTTCAATTGAGGCTGCACTTTGGGTCAAGACAATGGCAAAATGCTTGAAAACTGATCCATTTATTTGCTTTGTTTTCGCCTTTGGCTTCCGCTTCAATGCTCTCTACCAGCTGGTCACTATGCTTTTATATTTTTCTTCTTTAGGTTTTGGCCAACATTGAGTGCTGTTGGCCTTTGCAGTAAGCAGCATTAACGTCAACATAGCTGTCGATAGACTTCTATATATTTACGGTTGAAAACTGTTGCAACATTGAGTTGACTTTATCAAGCCAAAGATGAAAAAAAGATGCTTTTCATGTTCGCCTTTTTGGCAGCTTCTTTGCGGAAATGCCAGTCATCGAGTTTACTGTAAAGCTGATAAAAAAAAGTACTTCTTTTAATTATAAACTTGTCGGAAAGTGTTATTGATTCGATATGAGTTGAGTTAGGCATTGTTTGGGTAGATTAATAGAGTCAGTAAAAGCCTAGCTAACCTCTTTTTTTTAGCTTTTAAGTATCTCAAATAATCTCAACAGATCTACACTATATTACAAGTAAATTCGACTTTTATGTATTTAATTTATTTGCTGAAAGTTGAAAGTTAATTGAAAGTAAACCACATCAAAACCGGCAATTGTTCTTAGTCTTAACTTAATACGAGACTAACACGCGGTACATGTAATAAACTAGACCAGTTGGCGTTTTAGCCATTTCTGTGTGTTGACCACATTCTTTAAGCTGTTCAGCCGGCTTTTATTAAGTCTTCATTTTTAATTTAGTTAATGGAGTCGCCTTTGTGGTTTTGGCCCCATTTGCAATTAAATGCATTAAATAAAGTCATAAAAAATAATAATGATGCTTTACTTTATGCGTACTTTATGCCATTTGAATAAAATGTGAAATGTTCTGTGGCCATTTCGAGGTTAATGTGCAATTTGCTTGACAACTTTGAACTTGAATTTAATTTATGATCAAAGCCAATCGAAAGCAGCGCCAATTGCAACATTTCTCTTGACTAATTGTTGTTGTTATTGCCCACAGCATGTGTGCCAATGATATACAATTAGGCAGGCAAAAATTGCCTGTCCAAAGTTACAAGCATTTCTTGCTTATAAATGACCCTACTGAACATGAAAGCAGTTCCACATTAGCTCACATTCACACTACACAAATTGCAAACTAATTTCGTAAGCTGCACACTTTAAAAAAAATGTAAAAAATAAAACTAAAATAGGGCTACACTTGATGGGGGGTGCCACACAGTCGCTCACTGTAACTTATGGACCTCTATATATATCTACAATTTATATAGAAAGGCTGGCAGGCAGTTGCACATTTGCTTTTAAAAGTTATTAGCGTGTTGAGCACATATATAGTTGATTTTTTTCTACTTTATCTTTTTTTTTTGATTTTCATTCGTTTTTCATTTTCATTAAAAGACATAAATTGTGCAGAAAAATGCGCTCACTTCTTCAGAGAGAAGAATGTGTCTGTGTGTCTCAGTCTGGGTCTGGGTCTGGACCGGGTCCCGTATCCGTATCCGTTTGTGTGCCAGCCAAAGGCGTTCCTTTACATATGTATATATATGTGTGTATGTGTGTGTGTCATGTTTTATTTCTGCCTTTGCGCTCTTATTTACGATTTTTTCATTCATTTTGCACATATTTCCAACTCCATCGTCTTTCCCTTCATCATTTTACCACTGGCAATGCATTCATAGCTGCGTCGACGACTGTTTGTATGAATGAAAGTTGCATGAGTGTCTGAATAAACGACTGAATGAATGAATGAATGAATGAGTGGGTGGGCGACTGGGAGAGTGGGTGAGTGAGACCGCGACGCGGCACGCAACAAGAATGTTGCAAATGGCTCTCAACAAACGGTGACGTTGCCGCCGCACATTAAAACATTTGGCTCTAAGGGTTGCAAAACTCAAGGACAAAGGGCAAAGGGTGTGGAGGGTGAAAGCTAATGTAATGCAAATGCAACAGCAAGTGCTGCATCAGCTGCAACTGAAGCTGAAATTGACAAAAATAATCGCAATGGCAAACAACTTTGTACGAGATGAGACAACGGGGCGTATGCTTAACATTTGCAATTCTTTGCATTACGTTAAAGGAAATTAGAGAAGCGGCGACCGGCGACCGTCGACAAATTGAAAACTGAAATGGAATACAAATACAGCAATTGTACACGTCTTCCATTAGTCTGTCAAAGTCCCAGCGGAAAGCAGCGGCGACCACAGGAAGCTGACAGAGTTAAGGAGTGAAGGAGTGAGACAAGGAGACAAATTCGCATATCCATTTTTTCAGCAATATTGAAAATTAATATACTTAATTTCACGTTCACCTCGCATTTCAGTCATTTCAACGATTTGTTTATTTTCTACAATATTAAATTCACTTCTATTGTCAAATAGCATTTCTCCAATCTGTCAACCATCTCAAATATGTACACCCTTTTTACTTATTTAATTCTTTTTTCGTATATCTCAAGAATTCTTGTAAGCTACCCACGCCTCTATTCCACTTCGCTTTTGGTTTCAGCGTCGTTTTCGTTTTCGCTTTCCTTTTACATTGCACTACGAGATAATAATCATGGCGAGAGAACTTGACTAGCTTATACCCTGTGAAGTAGGGTTTTGAATAAGTAATAAACTAAAAAATAAGGTAAAATGTACTAAATCATCTTTTCACCCTTTTTTTAAAAAACTTCAAACTGTCATAACTTTATCAAATCTTAACCGATTTTCGTGTTCAATGTCAATTT
Organism: Drosophila innubila; assembly: GCF_004354385.1. NCBI lineage: Eukaryota > Metazoa > Arthropoda > Insecta > Diptera > Drosophilidae > Drosophila > Drosophila innubila. The sequence goes on from NW_022995376.1 coordinate 6,972,789, forward strand.
TATCATTATTTGACCTATAATTTAATTCTGCATCAAAATTGGAATATATAATTTTTTTGCCTTCACTGTCAATTTTTTCCATGCCTACGGTCATTGTAGATTTCTTCGTACTTTCCCATTGTCACTATTCAAAATTTCAAACTGTCATAACTTTATCAAATCTTAACCGATTTTCGTGTGGAATATCAATTTTTTCATTATTTAGCCATTAATTTAATTCTGCATCAAAATTGGAATATATAATTTTTTTGCCTTCACTGTCAATTTTTTCCATGTTTTCGGTCATTGTAGATTTTTTGGTACTTTCGCGTTGTCACTATTCAAAACTTCAACCTGCCATAACTTTTTCAAATCTTAACCGATTTTCGTGTGGAATATCAATTTTTTCATTATTTAGCCATTAATTTTATTCTGCATCAAAATTGGAATATATAATTTTTTTGCCTTCACTGTCAATTTTTTCCATGTTTTCGGTCATTGTAGATTTTTTGGTACTTTCGCGTTGTCACTATTCAAAACTTCAACCTGCCATAACTTTTTCAAATCTTAACCGATTTTCGTGTGGAATATCAATTTATTCATTATTTGACCTATAATTTAATTCTGCATCAAAATTGGAATATGTAATTTTTTGGCCATCACTGTCAATTTTTTCCATGTTTTCGGTCATTGTAGATTTTTTCGTACTTTCGCGTTGTCACTATTAAAAACTTCAAACTGTCATAACTTTGTCAAATCTTAACCGATTTCTATGCGGAATATCAATTTATTCATTATTTGGCCTCTAATTTAATTCTGCATCAAAATTGGAATATATAATTTTTTGGCCATCACTGTCAATTTTTTCCATGCTTTGGTCACTGCCCATTTTCCCCATACTTTCCCGTTGTCACTATTCAAAACTTCAAACTGCCATAACTTTGTCAAATCTTAACCGATTTCCTTGTGGAATATCAATTTATTCATTATTTGGCCTCTTATTTAATTCTGCATCAAAATTGGAATATATAATTTTTTGGCCATCACTGTCAATTTTTTCCATGCTTCGGTCACTGTCCATTTTCCCCATACTTTCCCGTTGTAACTACTCAAAACTTCAAACTGCCATAACTTTATCAAATCTTAACCGATTTTCGTGTGGAATGTCAATTTATTCATTATTTGGCCTCTAATTTAATTGTGCATCAAAATTGGAATATATAATTTTTTGGCCATCACTGTCAATTTTTTCCATGCTTTGGTCACTGTCCATTTTCCCCATACTTTCCCGTTGTCACTATTCAAAACTTCAAACTGCCATAACTTTGTCAAATCTTAACCGATTTCCTTGTGGAATATCAATTTATTCATTATTTGGCCTCTTATTTAATTCTGCATCAAAATTGGAATATATATTTTTTTGGCCATCACTGTCAATTTTTTCCATGCTTCGGTCACTGTCCATTTTCCCCATACTTTCCCGTTGTAACTACTCAAAACTTCAAACTGCCATAACTTTATCAAATCTTAACCGATTTTCGTGTGGAATGTCAATTTATTCATTATTTGGCCTCTTATTTAATTCTGCATCAAAATTGGAATATATATTTTTTTGGCCATCACTGTCCATTTTTTCCATTCTTCGGTCACTGTCCATTTTCCCCATACTTTCCCGTTGTCACTATTCAAAACTTCAAACTGCCATAACTTTGTCAAATCTTAACCGATTTTCTAGTGGAATATCAATTTATTCATTATTTGGCCTCTTATTTAATTCTGCATCAAAATTTGAATATATTATTTTTTTTTGCCCAGTATATTATACCCTCGATGTTTACTATTTGTTACAGGGTATAAGTAATAATGCGCCAAACAATTTTTGCCGACGCCGTAAACTTTCATGTGCCGCCTCCAACATTGTCGTTAAGTTGGTCGTGGTTGGTCGTGGTTGTTGGTGTTGTTGGTGTTGCTGCTGGTAACGTTGCCAACTTTTTGGTCGTGATCTTTCACTCGTAGCGACCAAAAGCGACCAGCGCAACCAACTGTCTGGTCTGGGCAAACACTCGGCATTTAAATTAGCTGTCGTTGTGGGCGCCGCAGTCTACCTGTAGTTGTTGTTGTCATCGTTGTGGTTGTTGTTGCTGCTGCCGCTTTTCTAATTGCTCGCAACGCACGTTTGTTCACGAGGTGGTGGCAAGGGACGTGCCATGGGCTTAGGGCCTAGGTTTGGGTCTGAGTTTTGGTCTGGCTGTGAGTTTTGGTCTGGCTCTGAGTTTGGGCCTCGGTGTGGGCCTGGTTTTTACTGCAACTCACGCATAAATCTCGCAACTATGTCAATCGCATCAAAGTCACGTAATCTGTGTGACATTTTCACCGAATCGTTAAAATTGGAAAATTTATCACCCGTGCGGCAAATTCACCCACCGAATATTTATTTAGTATGTAGATGGCAAACGACACAAAATGCACTTTTGTCGCATGCTGCGAAAATTTGTTTACAGCTCGTCAGTCAGGTAATGTTCAGGTAACTGGCAGCTCATCATTAACACTTCACGGCCAACTCAAATAGCGGATGATTAATGTCAAAGTCGACTAAATTGCCGGCTGCAACATGCAACATGCGACGCGAGGATCGGAGAGGAGAGGAGAGATGTTTTTGCAAATAGCCAATGCGCCATGAAATTTGTAATTAAATTTTATAGCCCTGGTCATTACGTAGATCTGCATTGAACATTGAAAAAAAATAATCTTTAATCAAATTTTTCACATGGCAATATTCGTGAAGCTTGCTAAATTACAACAACATCAGAGACAACAAAAAATAGACATACACAGGAAACAAAATACGCGGCAAAGACGTCAAATTAAAGATGACGAAAAGGCCGCTCAAAAAGCCACATAAATAAAAGGTTAACATACACACTTGTTGGTGATTGTTGTAAGTATTGTAGTTGGCAGAGGTTGTCGCAGTCTGCAAGCCGCCAACACCACAAATTCGTTTTCATTGTCAGCCATTGTGCTGGCAACTTAAAATTCATTTTTGGTTGAATAAAGATTTAAATGTATGAGGAAATATTTTCCACAACAATACTTTACCTATACAAATGATAAAAATACCAATTGCTTCAACTTTTATCAAGAGATTAAACTAAGATTCAAAAGAAATGTTGCATAGTAACGTATTATGTTTTGGCAAAGTTATTAAAATTAAAAGTACAGTAAGATAAAGCGATCTATCTTTGATTTATGATTTTCTGACTGATTTTCACAAGGATATGAATTCATTTTCAACAATATAAAAGTAGTTATCGGTCGAAAGAATTGTGTATTTCTATTCTTAAATATGGTAAAGAAAATTGAAATATCTAAGTGCTGACTATAGACTCTGTAGAGTGGAGTTTCTTGAAGTTAACTTACTTTTCGCTTCAGTTTATTATACCTCTGGTTATTGTTGCCTTGTTTTGTAGCTGCTCGGCAAACACTTTTCAAGTTGTGCGAAACTGGAAATTAAAAACGCTTAATATGCACTTCCGGTGTGGGCGAAGAAGTAACAGCAAAAGAAGAAGAAGAGCAAGGCGACAAAAGTAGAAGGCAAGAGGCAACATCGTCGGCGACTGTTGACGGTCGACTTAACAGTCAGCCAACTTATCAGCGCCATCATCAACAGCAGCAGCAACAACAACAACAACAACAGCTACAATGGCAGGCAGATGGAGCTGAAGAGGGGTCTTTATAGAGGGGGGGAAGAGGCAAGGAAAGGTTATAGCATTGTGAGTTGATATGTTTGCTTTGTTTGTCTTTTGTTTTTTGGCGACTCTTGTTGTTGCTATTGTTGCTGTTGTTGTTGTTAGCTTTGTAACCCTTTTTGCTGCTCTTGGGCTAAAATGTTGTTTACTCTTCGTCATTGTTGTTGCTCGTGTTGTTGTCGCTTTTCTTTTGTTGCAACAGCAACAGCAACAACAACATTGTTGTTTTGTTGTTTTTGTTGGCTGCCTAACATTCACCTACTTTTCACCTTGTTGCTGCCACTTTTGAAAGCAGAATCCAACGCTTGGCCGTGGCATCAAAGCGGACGTGAAGGCTTCAAATGAAATTAGAAGTTGACGCAGTGTAAAAGGCAACAGCAACAACAACAAGAGAAAAAACAACAGCTGGAGAAACAAACAAACAATGCAAAATGCACACAAGACGCTGCTAAAGATTCATTCACAAGCCAACGTTGAAAAAACTGTGAAAAACTGGGAAAAAACTGAGCACTAAGTAGAAAGTTAATTAGGCTTAAATGCGCTAGACAACAACGACGACGACGACGACGACGACTTTTAGAATCTGCGTGCAAAAGCCAATTAAAAATTCTTGTGCTCTGCTTTTTGTTTTCTTTTTTTATATATTTTTATTCATTTTTTGCTAATAATTCTAAATACATGAAGCCAGTCAACAGCTGGAAAGACTAAAAGGCTAAAGCAGCTGCTTGTTAATTAAATTTTATGCAATTCGACAAATGTTCAATTCAAAAAGTTTGCTTCGCATGCAACGAAGCGTGTCAATCAATAGCCAAAAACTTTCATTTTCTTTTCGTTTTGGCCAAAAATTTCTCTTGGCCCAAAGGGCAGAGGCAACAGCAGTGGCAGCAACGCAGTTGACATTAATTGAGCCTATTAAACTGTGCGCTAATAAGTTGAAGAGCTAAGTCTTTCGTATTGTTAGTCCAGCAATCATTTTCCCTTTGCTCTTAACTTTGCAGCTACCAAAAAGCAGTTGTAGTTGTAATTCTAGTTGTTGTTATTGTTGTTGTCGAGCTTGTTGGCCTGTCAGCTGGCTGAATGTGAACGATTAGCACTTGGATTGTTACAAGAGCGTGTGGAACATTTACAACGCCCTTCGTCCAGTTAAAGCCCAAAACTTAAGTTGGCCAGAACGAAGTTCACATGCTCTCTCTCTCTGTCTCTAATAATTATGATAATTTAGGCTGTCTCTAAATTATAGAAATTAGTAGAAATATAAGAATTCCCTGGGCCAAAATATTGATGAATAAAATGGATATCTAATCAATGCTAATTGATATTCATAATTTGTGGCTGGAATCTAAATCAAGTCAACGCCACACATGCTAATTAAGAATTTACGTTTTGTTTTTGTCGCTGTGTGTGTGTGCGTTGCAAACTTCATGACTTCATTATTATACCCTTTCCGCTGGCCATGACTTCAACTTGGGCCCCAAAAGGTCGCCAACAGCGGCAACTAATTTTGGGCTTAACTCTAATCAAAGTTGAGCAGCGCCTAAATTCTCACGGCTAACACATGTGTGTGTGTTTGTGTGTGTGCGTGTGTGTGCGTGCGTGTGTATCTGTGTGAATTGAGGTTGTGTGTAGTTGTTGTTGTCACTGAAAGTCGAGAATGCGGTCTGGTTTTGAACTATCACTAATCCTACCCAGACTCCCCAGAGACCACACACACACACACACGCACACACAGAGACCAACAGGCAACTGGGCAACAATAGCAACAGCTACTGTATGCCAACTTCTGGCATTGTGGTCAATTTACATGTTGCAGCCACTGTTGCATAATTAAAATTTGAAATTAATTTCTTAATTTTGCAGCGCTTTTATTATTAACAGTTTCGAGTTGTCAAAACAAAAGCTTCTCAACATTTGCTTCTCTCATCTCGCCTCGCTTCTCTACAGTTTTCAGTTTTATATTTTTGGTCATTTTGTACAGTTCTCTGTTCCAGTTCTGTTATGCCTTGTTTCCTGTTGGGCTTCGTCCTCTTCGCCTGGTTATTTTTATTATTTATGTGCATTTTGATGTGTCCAGTTATGGGTATTTGTTGTTGTGTGTTCTATTTGTTGCTCCATGTACTTTTGCAGTTGCAAAAATTTTCTGTTATGTTTCCCAAAAATACATTTTTCGTGCCAGTGCAAAAGTTTGTTGTCGGTGCGACGAAGAGGAAGGATGGTTACAATTTTTGCGTATTGTCGGATAAAAATTGTAATGCAGTTGCAGATGACAAACTTTTTAGAGCATCAGCTGACTGTAAATACACAGTTTTATTTTTATCTCTTACTTCACACTCTTTTCTGTGTGTGTTAATTAACAACAAATCTACGTTTAAGCCCTTAAAACGAAGACAATGCTAATATATTGAGATCCCTTGGCATGTGCAAGTTTTATATAAAACAGTTATGAGTTAAAAAAAAGTTAATTCGAGAAAATGATATGAAGAACTCGATTAATTTTTGATATCAGTAAATATTTTGTATAGCGCATACTTGAAACGGGATGCACTTTTATTTTAAATTGTAACTCATATATTAGTTATAATAAGAATCACATATCTAAGATAATAACTAAAATTAATAATAGAATAATAAGTAGCAATTTTTATCAACAAATTATGTTTTAGCATTAAAAACTGTTATTATTTATTATACTCAGATTTTTAAATTAAAATGTAAATTCAATTATTATTTCAAAAAATTATTGTGTTAATCAAAATCATAACTTAAATATTATTGGAAAAAATTAATCAAAATTTAAGTTATATTTTTATATATTTGTTAAAAATCTAAATTAATTGTATAATGTATTTTGTATTTCTTTTATTTAAAAAAAAAAAAAAAATACTTGTAACTAGTGCGCTGATTAGTTTGCGGCTACATTTACTACATATTTAGCTCGCGAGACAAACAATTGCAGATACATTTGTATCTGTATCTTAGCATACGTAACTGTACACGCCGAAGGTGAACCCATTAGCAACACTATCTCATCTCAATTTCCGCATATGGCTGGAAAATACAGTTCCGATCTACGTACGAAGCGTGTTGAACGTTGAGCGTTAAGCTGCCTTAATGAGGCGTTCAATGCTGACGTAATGCACGCACTGCCAGAAGGCCTATAGCCCAGGGCCTGGCTCTAACTCTGGCTCTGGCTCTAACTTGCCAAGTGCTCATTGTGTGTAAATTTGTTACCATTTTTTGTGTGTGTTTGTGATTGTGTGTTACCCTCGTAGTATTGCACATAAAAGGTAATTTCTAATTTGCTGGTGTTTTATTGTTTCTTGTGCGCAGTTTTATGGAGGTAACAACGTCGACAGCAACAACAACCACAGCAACAACAAGACGACGCTGACTTATGCAATGGACGCAGGCAGCGGCGCATGCGCTCAAATTACATGGCAGCTGTGGCAGAAGACTCTGCCACACAACTCTGCACTCTGCTCGTAAAAGCATAACGGCGTTCATTAATCATGCAATCCACGTCCGAAATGAAAACGAGGCTAGAACCAAAGTAGCTGCAACGACAACAGCAATAGCAACAGCAACAACTACACGCAACAGCAGCAGCAGCAAAAGATGTGGTTGTTGTAGTTGAAGTAAAAACTGTTCCATCGACAACTTCTGCCAATTAGCAGCAACATGCAAAGCGCATTTGCAAATGGCAACGCGACTCTGCGACTGCGACTGAGACGCTGCCATGGGGCATGCAACACGAATGCAGTACTACTATTCGAGTAGTACAATTTTCAAGAGCGCCATCATTTTCCACTAACCAACCGAGCTGTCCATATTAGATTGTGATTAGTCTTTAGCGTTCAACTTTAACTTCAATAGAGGCATAAACTTGATTGGCCACACTATTAAATGGCTTTGTTTTTATAGCCCTTTGTGAGCGACTAAAAAACCAATTTGAAACCCTAAACTCTACCGTGGGCTTAAATGAAGAGTACTTTAGAATTATACAGAAAATGCTAAAGGAAAAGAAACAAAAAAACTGCACAACTCTAGTCTTGAAATTGCCTTAACCTTGGTTAACCTTGTCTCTTGTCTATGACAAACTGGAAAACTAAAGAAAGTCTTTAAGATATAATCGTATATCTTGTAGAAGTTATACTATGGTAGTTTCTACTTCAATCGCCATTTTATTTTTAATGAACTAAATTATTAATTTTATATATTTGTAGAGAAAAAAAAATAGTTCGAAATTCCAAATAATTTAAAGCTTAAGAACCTTAGATCATCTAGCTAATGGACTAAAGTGATATTCAATTGATATTCATATTGTAATAGAAGCAGAGGTGCAATAATTTCCCAAATCTTAAATATCCATAAGATATCAAATATCCACAATATATTTTTTAGTTAACTAGATAAGGAAAATATTTAATAGTGTTTGCTTAACTCAGACCTCTACTAGACAATGGAAAATATGTCTTAATATTATTTCTGGACCAGAATTAAGTAACTTAAAGTCATTTCTAGTTTTCTGTACATTTTATCAAGGCATAAATAATTTTTGTCTGTTTAACTTTTGGCCCAATTGCGTACCTGTTGAAAGTTACCTAAGCATACGTTAAGGAGGAGGAGTTTCTAGCACGTGTGCCATTGATATTCAAATCCTGACTGTCTACCTGTATGTGGCTGCATATCAGCTTGCCAACCTGCTACCTGTGAGCATTTAAAATCCTGCCACTGCCGCACAGATTGCATCATTCGGGTGTAGACAAGCCAAACGGAAGCACTCTGATTTGAGCAAAGCAATTGCAAATACGAATACGTATACATAGAGCAGGATAATGTCGGAGAGTAGTACGTGCAACAAGCAATGCAATGGCGTTGAATCGGTCAGTTATGCATTGTATATGCATCGGCAGGAGTTGCAGCGCCCAAAGCGTTGCCGTCGCCTCATGCGAGTGGCAAGCACCAAGTTGCAGCTGACAAATGAGCTGATCTCGTTGCAGCAACGCCAATGGGAACTGGAGGCGCCCAGCTATCAGCAGCGTGCGGCATTAAATCGTGAGCGCCAATACCGTGATCTATTAAAGCACAACATGCAACAGCAGCTGCTGAAGCAGCAACACAAACAGCGCCAACATCTACAGGCAACACTCAACAGACACTAGAAACGAGAACTGAGAAACGAAAAGTAAATGTTGACTACATATCCATAGATAGATTGTTCAATTCAATTCAGTCCAGGGCACGCCAGGGACTTTAAGCTTTAGTTTCAGATTAAGTTAAAGTTTAAGCGATAAGCAATAAAGTTGCATAAATCATCAAACGAAACAAATCGCAGTGAAATGGTTTTGGATGGTGTGAAATAGGAATGAGTATCGATATCAATACTGAAGATTGTCAACAGCAAATTATTTAGGTTATATGTATGATAGGGTTGGACAATGGCATTTAATTTAGCCACTAAAATTATAAAATATTGTGTGAAAATTTCAGCCTTCTAGGTCTTAAAGTTTGGACTGTGCAATGATCAGTGAGTCAGTGAATGCGGACAAAGCATTTTATATTTATAGAAAAGTTAAAGTTTTAAACACTGTCGTCCAAAAGTAGGATAAAGTAGTAAAAAAAAATACTTTTTCCTGTTACATACGTCTGAGTAAATCAGACTTTGGCAATACATAAAACAAGTGATCTTTATTGTTATAAAATTGTAAATTTTGATTAAAAATATATACCATTTAACAAAAAAAAAAAAAAAAACATGTACTAGAACTTTTAAGCCTACTTTAGTCTACTTTCGGCAATACTGGTCCAAAAATCAAATCTAATATATATATATATGGATATAATCGATATTTAATTTCAAAAAACTAAGTATTTAACTAAAAATCCAAATAGCTAATTTAAAACCTTGTTTTCTGATGAAGCTATAGTTTTTTATGTTTATTGGTCGACTGCTTTTGGTAGATGTTGTATAAATGAAGATAAAGTGGAGTATCGAAAAATATCAAATCCCATCCCTAGAGTGAACACAGAAGTGTTTGGCATCTGACACCAGTCAATGGAGGGAGGGACAACGGGGCAGGTGGCAACTGACAGGCCGAAAAAAGAGCGTAAAGCTAAAACCAACCGCAGTTTTAGAGAACAACAACAACAGCAACAGCAACAGCAACTGGCAAGTTTTTCAATTTCCTGCAACCATTACGCAGTGTGTGAGAAGTACAAGTACGAATAGTGTGAGTAGTGTGAGTACTCGCAGTTCCATTCGTTTTAGTCACTGTACTCGTAGTTCCAGCTGCTGCTCCTCTGGGCCATTGACGTTTCACGCGGTTCTCGCACGGCCTTTTTTCTCGCTTGATTTGTCACACACACACACACAGATATAGTGAGTTCCCCAACGGAAAAGTAAACCTGTCCGTCTGTCCGTCTGTCCATCTGTCCGTCTGTCCAACTGTCTCTCTCAGTGCCGTTGAGAACCGGTATCTGTTTGCCAGGCAAAATGCGGCGCTTTCTTTTTGCCCAATGCCACTGCAACAAGCGGGTTACTTTTGGGGGGGGGGAGGGAGGCACAATGACGTTACGCTTTGCGTCTCATCTTAGCACAGGCGCACTTGTATTTAGTTGCAGTTACCCCCCACCCTTCATTCTCCATCCAATCTTGTCTCACGACTTTGTCTCTGTCGCTTGTTTGTTTGCTATTCTAAGTGCTGGTCTGAGTATTCAGTGTTTTTACTCGTTTTGGAGGTTTTTCTTTCGTTATCTGCTTCTCTTTCTTTGAGTTGGCATGTTGGTTATTTATGCGTCTTGCTGTCCCAATTCTTGAAGAAAAAAAATACTGCAGCTTCGCATATGTGCAACTGTGTGCGGTTATTCCATTTTCCAAGAGTCTGTCAGCTTTTTAATAAGCATCCAAAAAAATGGTAAAAGAAAACAAAGTATTTTCCATCCCTTACTACAAAACCAACACTCACCTTGTGCTATCAATCCACAGTTTGGCCTTTAAAGCAGCTGCCTGAAAATAAAAAGCATAAAACGTTAGTTTATTATTTAAACCAAAATCAATATGGAATATGGCGCTGACAATGGCGGAACGTAACGCATAAAAGTCAACAATGGCCGACATAAATTTAATGCTTTTAAAATGGTTTTTCAAAACCCATTTTCGTATGCATATATATCGATATATATCTGGTATAAAAATGCTGTCCAGCGTGCATGACAGCAGATAAAATATAATGCAAATATTATTGTTTTCTTTTTTGTTATTCATAATCGTTGCAAGTCCAATACAAACACAACGCCTGACACTCAACGAACATTGACTGTGGTGAACGTTCGCTCAATTTCGAAGCCTTTCTATGCAATTCTCATGACTCTGTGACTAGTGACTATTTCTCTGTCTCTCTCTGACTTGCAATATTGCAATTTGCTGTTTTGAGAAAAACTTAAATTTTTTTTCTTTAGAAAAACTGTCTTAAAGTTGTGAAAGTTTTCCAACTGTGCTACCTTTCTAGGCAATTTACATGAACTTCGTTCGGTGAGCGTCGTGAAGTGTAAATGTTGTAAAAAGGCACTTAAGTCATTGTTGTTGCTTTTCAAGCTAAGAAAGCAGAAATTAAAATATTTATTTCAGAAATAAAAATATTTATTTCGGAAACTTATATATTTGTTTGGGAAATTAAAATATTTATTTGAAAAATTAAAAGGGTTTTTTTAATGATTTTGAAAGCGTTTATTTCCACTTTCAAAATTGTATTTATAAAAAAAATCTAATTTTTGTTTAGTTTATTAAAAGTCATTTCAAACATTTCATTTAATTTCAAACTGAAGTCAAAAATATTATATTGTGTATATATTATGTGAATATTTAAATTTAAAAAATTTAAGTATAAATGGATTGTTAATATTAAGTCTTGATAAAAGTTTCTTTAACGGTTTTTGGTTAGTTATTACAAAAATATTGTTTTAATAGTAGTTACATTGAACATTACGAAAACTCTTAGCATTTAATCATTTAATCATTCAGGAGGAATATTTAGAGCATTTAAAATCAGAGAATAATATTTATTTATTTTTTTCCTTATCTTTCACCTCAATATTCATTACTTTCTCTCTTTATATTTTATTGTGAGGATAAATAATCAGACTACACGTGTTTAATAAGTAAATAATAACCAGCTATTTATCAATTTCCTAATTCAAGGATACATCGCTTGTCTTCACACTGTGTATTCACTGTACTGTGCTGAGTCTTTTACACCTTGTTGTGCCCGTGACTAAATGTCAGGCGATAAACCGCACCACCTGCCGGCCTGACTGCCTCCCTGCCACCTTGCACCACACAAATGCCACTCAGTCAGCCGTAGTAGAACAAAGGCAGCTCTCAGTCCTTCCACCATCTCCCTCTACCTCTACCTCTCCCTCCCTCTCTCTCTCTCTCTCTCTCTCTCTCTCTCTCTCTCTCTCTCTCTCTTTCTCTCTCATACACACACTGTGTGTTGTTTTTGCTCTTCCTATGATAAATATATAGATATATAACATTTACTCGTATTTTCGCACTTGAGTTTTTGTATTGCATTGAAAAATTTTGTGCGTGTCAGCAACGGCAACAACAACATTAGTAACAAAAACAACAACAGCAACAACATCAGCGACAGCAGCTGTGTTGGCCACTAAACAACAACAACTGTAATAATAGCAACAATAACAGCTAACAAACAAAAACCAAAAACAAAAACATAAAACAAACAACAACAAAACAACATAACAACCCAACACTTTTATTGGAGTACTACTACTACAAAGTGTGGGCGTCAAGGGAGCAACTGTTTGAGGGGCAGGGGCAGGGGGAGGGGGGCGTGGCACACAACAAATAAACAATTGCAATTGTACGCTGGTTGTAATTCGGTGAGCGGCTAAATCGTCTGTAAATACTTTTGTACAAGTTAACAGTTATAAATGGGCTTTTTATGAGTTGTGTGTGCGACAATATTTGTGAGTCAGTGTTGTGTAGAGTTTTTGTGAGTGTTGTAATATGAAATAAATGGGGGAATTTTCAGAGCAATGGCTTACAGTGATAGCACATTGAACAGCTCCACATTTCTCATGTTGCAACAATTGGAAATGGTAACAGACAAATGGACAAATGGACAGACTGGACAGCTTTGATGCTTAGAAAGAAAGTCAGCCGAGGGAAATGTGTTCAGTTGGAGTACTACAAACACTTTGCTTATGTCTCTGTCTGTCTGTCTGTCTGTCCGTCTGTCTGTCTCTCTGTCAAGTGAAATCGCCTGTCCATGTCCAGTTGCAACTGTAGCTCTCCAGCTGCCACCAGATGCTGCCACAGCGAGCTGGCTTTGTCTGCCACTTGTCTGGCCAAGTGGCAATGTTGTTATTGTTACGATTTATGGCATACGCACATAGATCACCGTTGCATGCCGTGAATTCACCCACCTCGTCAGCTCTACAGCTCTTCAGCTTTTGCAGCTCACTTCATTTGCAGCTTCAGGTTTGTTGGGGGATTTTCTATTGATTTTTTCCTTGGTCGTGTCATGTTTTCTATTTGCCGTTGCTGATTTTCCACACACAACCATAATAATAATAATGCAATGCAATGAAAATCATAAAAGTCAACAGCAACAGCAACAACTGCATCTCAGTTGGCCATGGCCACATTACTTGGCCAACAGTTTGCTTCATTTGCCGGCTTCATTAGGAACATTTTAGCGCTTTCGTCTCAAAAGCGTATAGTAATTAAGTATAATTATAATTATAATCATTTGCTTATAATGAGGTTAACGCTGCATTTGGTTGACAGGTGAAAGAGTTGCAACCCGCTGGCTAAGGAAATTCAATTTTGGCCAATTGCCTAGACGGTGGTCAGTCGTCAGTTGTCAGTCGAGAGTCGCCCTGTGGGTGGTCACTTTGGTTTGGGCCATTAAAAACATTGGTTGCACTTTTTAACGAGCAGTGAAAGTACAAATTCAACAAAGCGCACTGAAAACTTTGCATGAATAAACAAAAGTCACAGACAAAACACATTCGAAATGGACGACACGCCCTTTTCTGTTTCTTTTTCTGTTTCTCTACTTTTTTTTTGTTTGGTTGCTCACAGCAGAAATCAAAACTGCAACATTGCAACAAAAGTAATGCAAAATTAAATGCAAAAAACAATCAACCAAACAAAGAGACAGAAAGAGAAATGAGACGGCGGGACTGACTGACAAAGCAGACACAAAGACAGATAAACTGAGGACAGACAGACAGACAGACAGACAGACAGACAGACAGACAGACGGACAAACAGGCAACAAATGTCGACAGCCGCAGAATTCAACAAGCAAATTTACAACAACACGAGGAAACAAACAAAAAAGGCGAGTTTGCTCGAATGAGGAATACCCTGTAAAGAGTAAAAATACTCTCCAAAGTGCTCGCCTTATAAATAATTTGTTGGAGACTTAATAAATTAAAATCTGTTTACTGTCTGAAGAATATGGATTTTTTACAATAATCAAGGTCTTATTTTTAAAGTGCTTAACATAAAAGTTAAGAAAAACACTAAAAAATAATTATGCATACAATAATATAATTAAAAATTCTATATTTATATCATTGTTTGTTCTCAACAGTTAGCAATTCAAACAGTCAAAACAATAATTAAAGATCTATTCACCAGTTAATACAGATTATCTATAAAAAATATAGTCAGATTTTAACATTTAAAAAGATAATCACAGCTTGTTAGCACTTCTCTACATATACTCTATAATCTATAGGGTATTGAATCAAAAAACACTGCGCTACAAAAGACAACAAATATTTATTATTACATTTACATGGTTACATGGCAATGCACATTTCTTTTGTGATTGTATGCTTTTGCATTGTTGCATTCAAATGCTCTATGCCAAGACCGAATACTGAATGAGTTTTCATTTGAATCAAACGACCTCCCGTAGTTAGAAAGAAGAGGAAGAAGAAGAAGTAGAAGTTGAAGGTCTTGTCTCTTCTCCCTTGATTGGATTGCTATGCAAATTAGTCGCTTAGCATATGCATAACTGCAGATCTAATGTCCATCAACGGTTTTCTGTTAATGTCAAACAAATCTAACTATATGACATAGACGAAACTAAGAAATACGCAGAGATCGATAAAAATTGGAAGAATGCTATTAGTCAACTTTATTTCTATAGGTAGCAAAATGTGGCAAATTAAGATTAACTAAGAACTGAAAAAGAGAGAAAGACAGAATAGATAGTTAAAAAGTTAGAATAGAACCTGTTTTAGTTCATTAGTAAATGAACAATATGATTAAACTGTGAGCTGAATTTTAAGTTCGTTTCTCGCGTTTGTCTCATTTCAGCAAATAAATAAATTATAATAAATAATTTTAAATTTTCGTGCTCGTTATTGGAAGAGCATCCAATTTGTGTGTTCTGTTAGATGACGCACACATTGATTTATTTTGTTGTATTTTTACTGGCTTTTCAATTTGTTGTTAAATGCAATAAAAGTGCATTTTGTCTGCAATTCATTGATTGAATGCGTCGCATCGCAACGAGGGGTCTGCCCCTCTTTTGAGGGGATTGAGAGGGGGGTATTGATACTGTAAGCGAACTGGGAGTATACGGGATTTTATTTTTTGCACCCCAACGATTTTAATTATATTTTACGTCAATTGTAAAACTGTAAATTGCATAAAACGAGGCGAAACAAGAAAAACCATTTTACATTTAATTAATTGAAAAATATGTGGGTGTTTCGTGTGTGTGATTGTGTGGCGTAATGTGTATGTGTGTGTGTGTGTGAGAGTGATTGTCAGCCAAAATGACCGAAATGGCAATTGGACAGGCCTTAAGTGCTCAAAAGGTATGCGACAGTCTGATAAGAGAGCGGCCCTTTCGCAAACGTGGCCAAAACAAAGGTAAATCGTAAATGGTAAATTGTAAATGGTATGGCAATTTTTTTCTGTTATTTTTTTTTTGCAAAAGTTCATTACGCTCGACGTCAACGTCATCATCATAATAATTGTCTGGGATTGCAACATTTTGAGGCAGAGTCAACGCCCATGTTGCTGGCATTTTTCGCCCATTGAAGGGGGTATATTTGTGGTTTCGCAAAAGGCGCAAATGAGACGCTTGGCATGCAAATGAGTTGCGGCAATCTTTAATTGACCAATTCACCTGTACGAGTCGCAGTCGCATTGTTTCCATCTCCGACTCAGACAATGGCTGCTGCAGCAATCTATTGAACTTGCAACATATACATACACTTATAGATACAAGATAGTTAGATACATACTGCTGGAGGTATATAGATACTTTGATTATGCTGACACTTTGCTCAGTCGCGCGTGACATTCTTGAGTGCATTTCTTTCAAAAAGTGAGTACATTCATTCGAGATCGCGCAACAAGCGTTACAAGTTAATAAAACTTTTGAGCTTGGACATTTCAGCTTTAGCCCTTGTTCAGTCCATTGCTCTAGTTGAAAGGGGCAGGGAAGGAAGGGAGAAGCAGGCTTGCTGCTGACTCTGATGGGGCTTCATAAATTCGTACTTGAGCGGCCAAGTGTGACGAACGAGATTACTGAAATCTTCTGGAGCAGATCCATTTTTCATAGCCGACAACTTTGCGCCAAGCAGCGAGCATTGAGTTGTCTTACAGCTACATTTATAACTTTGGTGTCTTTTCTAGCTCTATATATGTTAGTGTCTCTCTCTCTCTCTCTCTTCCTCTATGTGTATGTGTGTGCAACAAATTGCTCTTGCCTTAGTTATTTGCTGTCATAATAGTTGCTGCTGCTGCTGTTGCCTTTGTACCTTTTGCATTGTTGCTGCCATGCTTTGCTGCTCTAGTTATGCTTGTTGTTGTTGCTGTTGCTGCCTGTAATCGGACATCAAAAGGCGAAAATGATATTCTCTGCCTTTGTTGACCAATAACAACATTACAATGAGCTGGCAAAACAGAAGGCAGAGCTATTGAATTATTTTGTAGACAACAAGCAAAGCAAATAGCTTTAGAGTGTGAAGCGAGGGTAGATCTTAAACTATATGAGAAATAAATCAAAAAGTAAAAAAAAATTAAGAATATTTAGAGAAACAGCTTAAGATCCACAGTAATTTCATTGAAATATTTTTCCATACCAACCCCTTAACAGTTTATCCAAAACTTCAAGCTCTCATAACTTTGCCAAAACTTAACCGATTTTCATGCGGAATATCATTTTGATCATTATTTGGCCTCTATTTTGATTCTGCATCAAAATCTTAATTACTTAGAAAATTCCATTTTTTGGTCATGACTGTCATATTTTTCCATACCAACCCCTTAACAGTTTATCCAAAACTTCAAGCTCTCATAACTTTGCCAAAACTTAATCGATTTTCATGCGGAATATCATTTTAATCATTATTTGGCCTCTAAATTGATTCTGCATCAAAATTTTAATTACTTAAAAAATTTCATTTTTTGGTCCTTACTGTCATATTTTTCCATACCTACCCCTTTAGACTTTTTCAATAACTTCGAAGTCTCATAACTTTGCCAAAACTCAACCGATTTTCATGCGGAATATCATTTTGATCATTATTTGACCTCTAAATTGATTCTGCATCAAAATTTTAATTACTTAAAAAATTTCATTTTTTGGTCATCATTATCATATTTTTCCATACCTACCCCTTAAGACTTTTGTCAATAACTTCGAGGTGTCATAACTTTGCCAAAACTCAACCGATTTTCATGCGGAATATCATTTTGATCATTATTTGGCCTCTAAATTGATTCTGCATCAAAATTTTAATTGCTTAGAAAATTATTTTTTTTGGTCATGACTGTCATATATTCCTTCTTCCTTTGTTTCTCTTCCTATGTTTTATAATATGTTCATATTTTCCATATTTTTTTCAATTATTTCTCGCTTACTGCTCCATAATATTTCTCAGCCATACATATTAATAAAAGCATTAAGCTGAATGCACTTGCGAGGCTTCCCCCAGTCACATTTTTTCACTGCACTTCGAAGTCTGACTCATTAATATGGCCGCCAAATGTGCTAATAAATGTTTGCAAATTTCTTGCACAATTTAAAGGCATAAATTACAACGCGAACAATCAAAATTATAAAAGAAACAACAAGAAGAAGTTAAAGAAAACAGAAATAATAAGATACACAAAATATGTATAACGAACAAAAAGCAATTGTCACATAAACAAAGTCTCACGTAACTGCTATAAATACAGCGCACAACAATGCCAGCGATAGAAAGAGAGAGGCAGAGCGAGGGAGAAGGAGAGGGCAGAGACAGAGACAGAGAAGACAGCAAGAAAGCACCGAGGTTAACGCTGCGTATGAGTTATATTTTGTGCTGTGTTGTAATGCGGCGCGAGAAAACGCGACTGTCAAGCAGCAACAACCACAATAAATAAAATGTAACATATGCAAATGATGATGAGAACCGTTGCGATATCATTGTTGTTGTTGCTGTTGTTGCTGTTGCTGCTGCTGATGACGACGTCGATGATGTCCTTGCGTAGCAAATAAATGAATATGCAAAACGACACCAGTCAGGTGGCAGATGCCACAAGGCAGCTCGATGACAGTCGATATCGATAACGATAACATGAATCCGGCTTGCCACAGGCGTTGTCTATGCTTGCCACAGCAAAACAACAATAACAAAAAAAAGTAAAGTAAAAAAAGTGCAAGCAACAACGAAAAGGAATAGCAAGAAAAAGTAGAAGTATTCGTAATTGCAACAATTTCAGCCTCGTTGCCAACACTCGACGAAACTGAAAACTTCATGGAGTTGTTGTCGTCGCTGAGGTTGCTGTTGTTGTTATAGATGTTGCTGTAGATGTTGTTGTTGTTGTTGTTGCTGCTGTCATCAAAGCAAGCAGCGAAGCTCGACACGCCCGCACAGGCCGCAATAAAACAAAAAGCGAAGCTACAACATGAGCTGCGACAACAACAGCAGCAACAACGGCAAACGGCGGCAACATGCACGTCAACAACATGCGGCGACAACGACAACAGCAGCAGCAACTCGCTCATGTTGTCAATTGTACAATTCCCAGGCAACACTTACACACACACTAGACACACACAACACACCCACATACACACACACACACACACTGAAGCATGTGCAAAAGTTTTTTAATAAAATTAAATTTAATGCTGCCAAATGCTCAGCGCTTGGTTTGTTCGGTTTCATTTTGCAGCAAATTGCATTACAGACACCAACAACAACATCGACGAACCAGCCAGCTTCTTCCTTCCACCAACAACAGCAACAACAACAAGCACAAATGCAAATGAGCTACAAATGCTTTGCAATGCATGAATAAAAAATGAAAACGCTTAAATTGCAGCCTGTGGATGCTGCTGCTGCCTGCCACATGCCACTTGCCACATGCTGCATGCCGCCCCGCATTGTGCCATTAAGTATTCGTCCATAAGTTTGCGTTGTTTCTGTATCGCGACATTTTTGCCCTCAGCTCGTGCAAATATGATTAAATATTATAAATGCCAAAGTTACGAGCCAACGTGCACCACCACCAACAACAACAACAACAACACCAACAGCCTGCACTAAAAGTCAGACAGTTTTCAGTTTTTGCCATAGCTCAAGTTCCAGTTTCACTTTGTGGCCCAAAGGCAATCGGTAATGCAGCACCGGCAACACGACAACTCGACAGCCGCCCACAGCCACGCCCAAACCCACAAACACGCCTAACGCCAAAATAGGCTAACAAAAAGCCGTTTACAGCCACACCTTAAAGCCTTTTGGCCTTTAGACAGTCAGAGGAGTTCAAACTGGAAAAATCTTTTGCTTTGCTTTTTGCCAATTCTGGTTCATTACAATTAAAGCCAAATTAAAGACAAATTAGTGAATCCTTCGTGCCAATTTTCATGGCTGTCTGTCGCACGCATCATGAGACAATGCTTTTATCATTGGCCTTGATTTATTTGCCAAAGAGCCAATGACTTTTCTCCAACAACTTGGCTGACTGCAAATAATTTTCAATTTAATTGCCAGCAACACCTTGAATAAAAAGTGTGCATACTCGTATTTTAATTAGAACAAGTTTCATTATGGACAAGCACAACTTGTCTGCTCCCTTACCCCCACCCCTCTTCTCAGCTTCTCTCTCTCATTAACCAGCAGGCCAAAATGTCACAGCAACAAAACCAACGAAAGACCACTAAAAAGTAATTGTAGTTAAATGTCAAAGCGACAATTGTCGGCTGTTTGTTGTTGCTTGTTCATAAAGTGAATGGTACAAGCAACAACAGCTTTAACTGAGAGAGAGAGAGACAGACAGGGAGTAAGAGAGAGAGAGAGAGAGGGAGATAGGTGGGCGGCAGGTTGTTTCAAGTAATAGAGTGCTGCAACTAAATGAGGCTTAAATTGCAATGACCACAAACACTCTGGCAGCTGGAAGATGTAAATAGAGACAGAGCACTAGAGAGAGAGAGAAAGAGGGAGATGGGGAAACAGTCACTAAGCTCGCATCGACTCTGAAATTGTGTGACAAATCGACAAATCGCTGGCAATATCAACGAGGCGGCACAAGTTTGTGGCTGTGGCATAGCCAAAGCTGGCAAGAGGGGTCAGCAGTGTGAGGGAGTGGGGGGGAGGGTCAAGAGGTATGGAAATGGCAGCTTGATATGACAGCTTTCTGTACGCAATCTTAGAGCAAGACTAAATATGCTAATTATGCGTTAATAAGCAGTCTGCTTCGCTCTGCGGGGCGTTAAGTTGTTGCTGTCTCTTACACACCCTCACTCCCTCTCTCTCTCTCTCTGTGTGTATAACTGTTGCATGTAAGTATTGCTGATTGTCTCTATGTACAACTATGTACTGTTACGGGTCTGAGATAATTTGCTGGTCGGTTAGTTCTTTGCTTTTGTCGGCAACCCACAGAAACAGCAACATAATCATTGCGAAATTCTTGCTCTAGGGGTTTAGCTTTAATTATGAACAATCAGTTGTTGTAGTGCTTGTTGTTGTTGTTGTTGTTATTTTTTTCGTGTCTTTTTTTTGTGCCTTTTGCGCATGTCAATCAAACGACGCTCGAGTCGTGATTTGATGATTTTGTTGTACGTTTTTATGGCCCAAGCCACAAAATTCCCATTTGTCAAGCTAAGCCGACCTGTCCTTCAATATAGATCAGCTAGAGAGGGCCCAATGAAATATAAAAACAAAGCATTTAATAATATATAAATGCACAGATTATGGTCGGGATTTGAATGCCTTAAGAGCAGTCCAATTTCCGAATCAATCAGACAACAATGAATATGGAATCTGGAATCTTGCTGCTATTGTGCTTAATTCATAAACATTAATTAAGATAAATAACCAAAATCAAAAGTTCTCTTTTTTTTGTTTGTCACGGGTCAACAAGTTGGCCAAAAGTTATACAAAGAATTTTTGAAGAGAATTTCAAGTAGATTTATAAATATATAATTAAGTCAATTATTGAATCGAGAATGATATTTGCAATTATTTTGAACGCTGGCGCCAGTCTCGCCAAACAGTCAGACCGTCATGCAGTCGAACTGACAGTTGGCCAAGAAGTCGAAGCGACTTTAACCTAACCAGCACAACAGCAGCAACAACAACAACAATTGTGCTCAAGTTTTATTACAACATTTTGGGCACATAAATTCAACAATGTCACGTTATAAATTTTGCAGCTTCAAGAAAAAACCAACAGCAATTCAGAAAAAATTGTTTCGCTTTTAACACAGACTGCTCTTTATTTATATCGTGACTTTGTTACTAGTTGCTAAACTTTACAATATACCCTAACTGTGAGCATTAAAAGTGTAACATAAATTATGTAGTTGCTGGTAAACAGATGTGTTGTTTCTCTACCATTATTACACTGAAACTCTAAAGATTACTTAACAAAATGAATTATTATTTAAATGGATAAAAAATCTTGTATATATTTCAAAAAATAAAAAATAGTAATTTTATTAAAAGCTGTAAAGCACTGTAAAAGAAGTTAATTGAAAACTTTTCTATTTCTTTAGATATTTTAAATAAAATCCATTGTTGGAATTTTCTAAAATTCAATTAATTTTATTTGAATCAAATTATGGCATCAAATAACCATATAATATATTGTATTCAATTAAAGTTATCACAAGTAATTTCACTGATTAAAAAACGAATTTAGTTAAGATCGAAGTGACTATAAAGTGCAGCTTATATAAGAACAGTTAAAATAATATGCATATTAGTTAGTGTATTTAATTAACGTTAGTCCAGAGTTAACTGTTCTTTCTTGTTTTATGGTCGCTTTAAATAAACTCTGATCTTTGCTCTCTTCAGCTGGATTGTGGCACTTTGATTTTGTTGCTTTGACTTTAGTTAATTTATGCAGCGAACTTGTTTCGGTTTCTCATGGCATTCACAGCCAGATACAAATACAAATATAAATATTTTTATACAGCATACATATATTTTTAATTTATTTCAATACATTGGCAGCGGCATTTGGTGCGTTTGCTTTTTAATTGCATTTGCAATTTCTAATTAAGTTGCTGACCAAAAAGCAAAATTAAAAATTGCAACTGGTTGGATTTGTTATGACGTCCAAAGGACGGCGAACAGCTTGAGATTGAGATTCAAATTCAGCTTCAGTTTTTAGTTTTCAGTTTCATCGTGTTTGTCTATTTGTCTCTTTTTTTTTTGTGGCTTTGCTTTGCCGTTAACATGAAATTCATTTTGCTTAGCTTTTTAGCCATTTACTTTTGTTCAATGCAAACGACTTTTTTTCTTTATATATATATTTTATCTCTTTTTTTTTTTGCTTCGGTTTGCCTTAGTCCGAGTCTGAGAAGTTTACATTTTGCTTTTGTGTGGCGTTTTGCTGATTCAGCTACCAGTTTTTATGGCTACAAGCTTCTTTTTTTTTATAGACCATAAAATTAACAAGTTTTTCAAAATAATAATATGCAATTTAAGTGTTTTTAATGCAAAAGTCTTATCAATATATTTATTTACAAAAAGTTATATACAATCGATTGAATCTCTCTCTCTCTCTCTCACTGTCTGTCTGTCTCTCTTCTCTCATTTTCGCGCCAACTTGGCTTCCTTGCGCAACTTGGAGACATTGCGTCGCAGCTTCTTTTTGAAGATCAGCTCTCGATTCACCGCCTTGAGATCATCCATGCTGCAGGTCTTGACGTTCTTCACAGTTCTCGAGATGAGCTCGTCTGTGATTTCAATCTTCGTTCTCGACAGTCGCAACTGTCGTGCATTGCGTCGTGCCAACTCCTCACGATACAGGAACAAATGATACGAGACTGTCGGTTTAATTAGTCTGTCGTGCTCCATTTCTTTCAACTTGTTGTTGTCTTCTTCTTCTTCGATGTTGCTGTTGCAGAGTGAAAGTGTTATGCTTGCATTGACTGCACTTGGCCAACTGATGACGTTGCTCCGTTTGGGCCGGGCTTAAATGCAAGTGTGTGCTACCTGTGAAGCTACCTGCTGTACAGTGTACACTGCAGGTCAGGGAACTGTAAATATTTGTGCCAAAATATTTCGCGACTTAATCCAGCCTAATCCACTTTGGATGCTAACCGTTTGGTTAGCCAGCCATAATAAATATATATAAATGTACACATAAGCGCAGCTGTGGCATGCAACGAAGCATGCACAAGCTTGTCCAAAGTCAAGACAGGTCACAGATCATCATCGAATAAATAGGGCCGCTATAAGTTGTATTTCTAAAGATTTTTAAACAGAGCTGTTCATATTGTTATAGTTTTTTTTTTGGGTTCCATTTCAATATTTATTTAGGTCATCTATTTTTGTTGCCTTTTCCTCTCGTATTTGCATATGACAAACACTCGAGGACATTTAAATATGTCAACATGCACATGTGGCATCATTAGCATGAACATTTTCTAGAACTTCAGTTGCCTTTTGCACTTAACAACTTCCAGGTAATTCATTAAAGTGCCTCATAATGAAATATGCAAGTGGCAAACTGCAAACTGTGTCTCTGTGTGTCTTTGTGTGTGGCAGACAGGTCATAAATGGCATAATCCTTTTATAATTGCATCTAGTAGCTGGAATGTAGGAAAACAAAAGGATTTCGCAGTCGGATTAAGAACTTGGGAAAGACCACGCGCCGGATTAAGCAAATGCGGCGCATCAGCGTTTTATGAGCCAGCTTGCCTCACCTCAATCCCCTCACAGGGGCACACTTTTTGAGGTCAGGTAGCAAAGGTCAAAGGCAAAAGCAGGGCCACAGCTATGAGTACATCATTTACCGATGCGGGCAGCGTTTTCGACTGCGTTTGACAGCTTGCAGACAGCTTCCAATTCAACGCGTTCAACGCTCGCTCCCAAAACCTCAAGACCCAAGAGAAGGGTCCAAGACGGGGGGAACTGTGCGTGTCCAGGCATATGATTTAAGTCGGTCAGCTGGCCAGACAATCATTATAATCAAGTCAACAAAATGATTATTGTATCATCAACGCATCGTTGCTCATTTCCATTGGATTTTGTCTGAACTTTTGTGGCTCGATTCGTTTGTTCAACATCTTTGTTTGCTGCCCCGTGGGGCAACAGCATTTAGCACTGAGTTATGCATTATAAGTATATGTTTTTTATGTTTATATACGAGCAGCACTCTTAAGAGAGCAGAGCTTTAAGACGCATTAACATAAAGAAGAAAAATAAATATATTTATCTGAAAACTAAACTTAAACTGCGCCCTGTCAACTTTCACTGGAAATGCTCAGGGTCGCTATGCGTTGTTATAATTGTTACGCTTATTGTTGTAGTTGTTGTTGTAGCAGAGTGCATATTTAAAAAGAATTTTGACAAGTCGCAGCGTTTAGCGTTGAGTGGCAGACAAACAATAGAAAGGAATTTTCACTTTTCTTTCGGCATACATTTAAAACATAATTAAGTTTAAATTTACTTAAAGCGCTCTTTGCCAAGTCAATTAAACTAAGTGAAAATACGAATATACATAAATATACTTCGTCTATTAAAATTGTGGGATTCAAGGCACCAGTTTATTTACGAACATTGCGTGGGTCAGAGATACGTTTAGAAGTAAATGTTTAATAAGCACTTCTCAGACGAGGGTAAGAACTTGGCCAAAGTAAGATATATTTAAGTCTATTTATGAGTAGCGCCAAAGGGCAAAAAACACCCACTTAGTAATTATGCAACAAAATAATATAAATAAAAAGAAGCAAACAGTATTTGTTACATTTTCGAAAGAATTGAAAGTCTCGTCTTGCAAAGGTCAAATTATAAATATTTGATGTTGGCCAAATAACAAATAAATCAAGGAGCTACCCACAAAAAGTACACACGTGTTCTTAGCCACTTTTGCCTGGATTGTCAAATATTTAACAACTTTTGCGAAATACTTTGTAAGGTAACAAAAGGAAAAATTCAAGGGTTTTACCCAGGTCAAGCCAGAAGCCAGAAGCATTCGCACTTTCACACCAGGTAATTACGCATTTGACAGGTCAGCCAGCATTGTCGTTGCATTGGGCCAGGTCAGCGAGGGCTGGCCAACAGGTAGCAGGTGCTGTGCTAAGCGCCCCAGATATAAATAATCCTGGTAAAGTACCACAGGACATCATTCACAGCGCAAACAGCAAAGGAATCACATCCGCTCTTCGCTTCGCTCGCTCGCTCAATTTCCAGTTACCAATCGAACTGTCAGTTATGGAAAGCCAACGCAGTGTTAACAATAGCAGCCACAACAACAACAACAATGGCAATCATCGTCGTGGCGCTCGTCCCAGCGTGGGTTACTTGCTGTTCCAGTATCAGAGCGAGTTGACCCGTCGCCATGCCGAACCCACGCGCTTGTCCCGCACCAAAATCCACATCATCGACGGCCTCGTCTCGCGGACCATTCGCCATCTGAAGCACTGCAGCGTGGAGGAGTTGCAGGCCTGCAAACGGGAGCTTGTCTACAAGGAACAACTACGCGACGAGCTGCGCAGCCTGCGACGCCGGAAGAACGTCAGTTCCAGTTCCAGCTCCAGTTCCAGCACGAATTCCAATGCCAGCTCCACATCCGCTGCTACCACTGGAACGTCCATTAAGGCGCCCAATACGCCGCCCAAGCCGCGTGCCAGCAAACAAACAACTGTAACCATCTATGGACCCGAGATATTTGTCTAACAACATTACTTTAATTGTACAAATAGTTATAGTTATAGTTAATGCTTAATTAAGTTCTAGTTTAATATTTGACCTTAATTGTTGACGATTAAAAATCAAAGAATTTGACGTGAAAAAAAACCCCAGTAAAAACCGACAAAATGAAAAACCGTTGCAATTACTCAAAAATGTCAATTACAGTCGCTTCGTTGTAGGAGTGGAAATTCCTGTTCTGAAAGCCAGTTTCGTCTAGGCTAGTAAAATGTGTGCCGTCGCGGCAAAATGCCAGCTAATGCCCCCAGACCCACCAAGAGACAAGAGACCAGAGACTAGACAAGAGTCAATAGTTCCCACGAAAAATAAAAATAAAATTGGCCAGCTTCTCCAACTGCAACCTGAACTCAACTCGAGTCGACTCAACTGATAGACGCGTCCAAGACGCCGATGAAGCGAAGAATGCGGCTTAAAGTTCAATCGTGCAGCAAGTGCTATTTTTTTCGGGTTGCATGCAGTCCATTCAAAATACAAATATTTTATAGCCAACAACTCAACTCTACAATACAAACAGAGACAGAGAATCTGTAAATTATGAAGCTGTCTGAATGCGATATGCAAATCGTCGTCAAAGAGAAATGTATATTAATGAATATATTAAGTGGAAAGAGACAAATGAGAGAAATGAGCTCTCTAACGTTCACAATTTGGCTCATTAGCAGTGGTTCATTCAGGTTCTGTTTTTAGCGCAAATAAACAAATGGCTTATCTAACAGATACCCTGCAAAAGCTAAAATATATATGGGATAAAAATTAATCCCAAACGGGGACAAAACTTAAGTGATTTTGGATTTTCTTAAATACAAAAACGAAAAAAAAAAGGAAGATAAAAGTAGAATTCTTTGTCTTAGTAAATATTTTGATCGGAGTACTTGAATAAAATATATATTATGCCTTTTTTCATATATTAATATATTTCAATTAGTTATATTCTGAATACACACTTAAAAATTCAGAATTTTTAAACTTGAATTTAAAATGATCTATTTTTTACTGTGTACAAATATGCTCATAATATACAAATTAGCTTACAGTTTTACATTAAAAGGTATAATAGTAATCAAATATGCTTCTATCTCACAACTCTGTATTACAGGGTATAATAATAATCAAACAGTTATGCAGTTGATTTGTTCTATTAACTATCTTAATTAATTGTACCAACTATGATTAGTGCATTTGCTTACCTCTTCTGCGTTTAGTTGCTTGAATTATTCCGCTGACTGTAGTTGTATTTGTTGCTTTCTATTTGCATAGTTGTTGCTGTTGCTGTTGTTGTATTTGTATTTGTACATACAAGGGAATTATGAACACAATGTTAATAACATGGCAAACAGAACTTGTGCCGTTTTTCTTCTCTCTTTCTATCTGATTTTCTTCTTATTGCTTTTGAAACACTTTTCGAGCACTTGAAGTGAAATTTATTTGCTGCTGCTGCACATTTCTTATACAACAACACACACAGTGGCAATTTAAGCGCAGCTCAGTAGTAATTATTTGTAAGCGAACCACTCCGAACTGAACCGAAATGAACCAAACGAAAGATGCATTTAAAAAGCGAGCGAACGAACAAACGAATGCAACAAACGACGTCAATTTGGAGCACACAGCGAAAATGAGACGAAAACAATGCCGAAAATAACAAAAGGCTCAAATGCAAATGTTAACACGCACACACAGCGATAAATACAAGTATAAAATATAACAAAATGCAGAGAGCAATAATTTTCTTTCTTGTTGTTGTTGTTGCTGTTGTTATTTTCTTGTAAAACGTTCGTTCTTCAGCGAAGAAGAAGACGCTACGATTACGTTTACGCGATCAGGCCCATAGAGAGCGCCACATACAACTCGCACGACGGTTCACTAACGAATGAATGACCAACGATTTTGGCTGCAAGCTGCTGCTGCTACTTCAGCTTGGCTTTCGAGTTCGAAAAGCATCGACTTCGAAAGCTGTGGCGCTCACCAAAAAGACAGAGAGAGAGAGAGAGAAATCATTTGAGCGATCGCAAGTTCTGAGCTTAAGTCTTTCGTTTGTGTTTGCTTAGAATTCGTGGCTGTTGTTGTTGTTGCTTCTTGTTAACTATTGATTTATTGTTTAACTATAACTGTTTATTACACTGTGCGTTGAACTTGTTGCAGAGTCAGCAGCCTTAACAGTTTTTAAAAAATATTTAAGCAAAATAAAACACCAAAAATAAACGGTGACATATATTTGAGTGCCTTTGTTCCATGTGGAAGTTATACAATTATGCGCAGAGAGACCGAAAGTCTAGTCATATTTAAATTTAATATTAAAATAAATTATTTATCAATTTACATTATGTATATTCTATTTCTACAGCTTTCGCTCGCTAACAACTTTTACTCTCGAGCTTGGGCGCAATTACATGCACGCTCTTTTTCTCTCCCTCTCTCTCTCTTCGCTCTTTTGGCGCTCTCGCTCTTTGCTCTGTTTACGCCAGAAATTGCGGCATTTAGTTGCTCAGTCGCTGCGACGCTGACGTCGCTGTTGACTACGTTTGGTTCATTGCTGTTTCAGGTTTTTTTTTTTTAGTCTACCCAATGACTTCTTAACGGTTCGCCACTTAATACTTTTTTTGTGTGTACTTTTTTTGTCGCTCGTACGCTGTTAACCCCCCTCCACTCACCATACTTTGAATTGCAGCTGTTATTGTCATTTTGCTTTTAGCTACAGCTTCACCTCAGTTCGGTTTGCCTGAACGTACATTTTTGCGGTTTCCATTGCGATTCTTCTGACTGTCTGCCTTTCTGCCCGCTCCTTTCCTTTTGGCTTATCAACAGTCATCTCGTTGTCAGTGCTATGTTGTTGTTATTGTTATTGTTGCTGTTGTTTATGTTGTATTAGTGCAGCTTTTCCATGACACGCTTGTAGGGCTGCTCGGGAGCGGTTACGGCAACCGCAGCAAGCGATATGATCTGATTTATTGTCGTAAATATGTAGTTTGCCGGCTTGTTGTCATTTGTTGAAATATTTATTTACAATTTTCACAATTGGCATTTGGCATCTGTAATTGATTTGATTGTATTTGTTGCTCTTGTTATTTGCTGTCCCACTTTTACTTTGCTTTCGATTTAGGCATGGCACATTCATTATTCTCTGCCTCTTCTTCATATTCTACTTCCCTATCAAGCGAAAAATGTTAGTTAATTTGAATTTTGTATTTTGTAGAGTCAGCCTGAAAGTATGCTTTGATTTGTCAATTAACTAAATCCCATTAGCCGAGACACGCACCATTTTCGACTAATTAGTCGACACTTTCGACTGCTGCATGCGATTTTTGTATGAGCAACGCGAAAATCAACAACGTTGCAAGTTGTCGTTGTTGGCGTTGTTGTCGTTGTTGCGTGTTTGTTGCCAGCCGCATGAGTTCTTAATTAGCCCGCAATGAGTTGCCGATATTGGTATTTGTAAGTACATATTTTGGTTTTTCTCTCTGCCTGACATAACAGTTTTGGCCTGTCTAATTGCAGAGTGCCACGCCCACACAGCCCCCTCTTAAGTGGTAGATTGGCATTGGATCATCTTCTAATTGCAGTTCGAACGCGTTGGCAAACAATTTGGTGTACTCATCTAATGATGACAGCCAGGCCAAAACACAGATAATGAGCCATTTGACTGAGCCCTGTTAATTTGTGGGCCAACTTAAAGACAAAGTTCGACAATTATCTGACATGTGCGGAAAATTATATAGGATCGTTAATTGAACTGTTGCTCTGCCCAACTGTTAACTGGTCCAATTAAAAATCAATGCTGCACTGACCCAAATTCGGCCAATCGATAACTAAGAAATCCAAGTAGATGTTTACTTTTAAAGTCACTTCGAATACTTCAATATTGTGAATATTCAACACGACACTTAAGCAAAATACAAACACTCACATATTCATTAATTCTTAGTTTTTCAAAGAAGTCAACAACCGATACCATTAGCCAATCGAAAATGGTGTTCGCCTACAATATCGATAAGAAGACCATTCCCAACTTTATGAAATATGTGCTGGGTGGTACCGCCGGCATGATGGCTACTGTAATCGTGCAGCCCTTGGACCTGGTCAAGACCCGCATGCAGATAGCGGCGGGAGCAGCGGGAGCCAAGGAATATAGCAGCTCCTTCGATTGCATACGGAAAGTGCTCCAGGCGGAAGGGGTTTTGGCCTTCTACAATGGCCTCAGTGCCGGATTGCTGCGTCAGGCGACGTATACCACAGCTCGCATGGGTGTCTATCAGATGGAGGTGGAGGCCTATAGGAACAAGTACAATGAGTCGCCTAGAGTGCTGGGTAGCATGATAATGGGTATTATTGCCGGAGCCTGTGGCGCCTTGGTTGGCAATCCCTCGGAGGTGGCCCTGATCCGCATGATGGCCGACAATCGCCTGCCAGAGAGTCAGAGGCGCAACTATAAGAATGCCGCCGATGCCATGGTCAGGATTGTTAGGGAGGAGGGCCTCTTTACGCTCTGGCGCGGCTGTCTGCCGACTGCGGGTCGTGCCATGGTCACGAACATGGCTCAGCTGGCCTCCTATTCCCAGTTCAAGGGTGCATTCCGTCAGTATATAGATGAGGGACTTCTTCTGCACATCTGCGCCAGCGTTTGCTCCGGCCTGTTGACCACAGTGGCGTCCATGCCGTTGGACATGGCCAAGACGCGCATCCAGCAGATGAAGGTGATCGATGGCAAGCCCGAATATAGCGGTGCCATCGATGTCATCCTTAAGGTGACCAGAAACGAAGGATTCTTCTCCCTCTGGAAGGGATTTACGCCTTATCTGGCTCGTATTGCCCCCCACACTGTCTTCGCCTTTGTCTTCCTGGAGCAGCTCAACAACGCTTACTACAAGTACATTCTCGGCGAGGAGAACAGAGGATCGGGACTGTAAGCAGTTATCTAAATCACCTGGAGATCAACTAAAGGTCTGCCGAAATCCATCTGCAGTCAAGTTAAACCTAAGTGAATTCGGTTTCTTAATGCCATTTCATTATTTGTGCTGTATTCGAAAAATAAACATAGCTTCGAATATTCTATCACAAATTAATAAGCGTTTTTTTCGTTAGTTTTTTTTTTTAAGAAAGCTATAAATAAAATATGTGTAAGCTAAATAATAAATAAATAAATTAGATTGTTTTAAGGTTAAAAAAAAATTAAATAATCGAAAAGATGTATAAATTATGAATTAACAAAAACAAAATTTCTTTGAATAGAAAGTATTTTTCTTCTTTGGAAAAATATTTTGAAAAATTTTACAATATTAATATAATAGAACACCTTTCTATTACACTCTTTATTATATTAAAATTATATTTTTATATTAATAAATACTATTTTTATATTTATTGTTAAAGAATATAAATTAAATATTATGTAGGGAAGTGCACATTTCCCTTGAAAAATCATAAAGAATGTTTCTTTTTAAAAACTGTAAAACTATCTTAAACATAACGCGTTCTAAGGAACTTGTATCAATTTCACAAATAATTATATTTTTTGAAACACTTTCATTTCAATATAATAATATTTTAATATTTTTAATATAATTTCAAAACACAAATCTTTTCTAAACTCTTAACTTAATTTCCCACTTGCAATTTCACAAATAATTATATTTTAATATTTTTAATATATTTTCAATAAACAAATCCTTTCTAAACAATTAACTTTATTTCCACTTGCAATTGCGCAGTTCTCGCATGCGATAAATGTCTCACCACAATTTTCTCCCACGCACACGCACACTCCCAGAGAGACAGCTCTCATCACGCTCAACTCTGGGCTGTGAGCGAGTGTAGATCGAGTGTGAAACGTTGGGCTTATCAGTGTGAATCGTTGGCGGTTCAGTTCCAGTCAGTTGGGTTTGTGCAGCTGGATCGTGCGGTTCGGTTTGTTGTACTATAGGAGTAGCTTTGTGGCAAAGCGTGTGGCGCCCAACTGGAAAAGACTCCTCCAGGGCTAAATTGAAGCCACTTAAGTAGCAGTAGAAAAGACAGAGAAAAGAAAAGAAAAGAAACAAATCTCAGAGCTTAAAGTGAAGCGCATGAATCAAACGTCGCGGAAGTGTTAATTAAAAGCCTAAATACGCCATATAAATCCGCTTTATTTGTGAATGTGGAGCTGAATCTGAAAAGTTTACTCAACGAAAGTGCATTGTGTCTGTGAATTGTGTATCTATCAGTTGTATCTGTGTCTTAGTTTGAAGGTCAGTTTGAGTTACGATTTTCGTTCTCTCATAAATTCATAAATCAATAATTAAGTGTGAATCAAAATTCGATAGACAGTGTTATAAATTCTTTAATTTTATCGGATACTTAAAGACCTCTTCGGACGGGCCTCTTTTACTCCATAGGGTAAGTGTCAACGTTTTCTTATCTCATGTGTTTAACTGGTTAGTAACTGTGGCTAAATTATGGCATGCAATTGGCCTTTCGTCGATTGATTGCCAACTGTGATCAGTTTGATTGATGAAGCTTTTGTTTGTTACGCCATAAACTGATAAACTAAGCGAAATTATTGCATCGTAAATTCAAATTCAAAACATTTGATTATATAAAATAATAATAGCTTGGCAGTAAGTGTGTTTATCTAATTGCATGCTGGTGATTTAGCTGTGAGAGCGTAACTGACATCATAAATAAGCTCAAAAACTGACAAACTGACAAATGCCGGTAATCCGCTTCGCTCTTCACACTTTCCGCTTGTCTACACTATATGACAGACTTTTGTTTTGACACTTCGATTAACTTGCAGCTCATGAAGTCAACATGCAACTGCAACTGCAACTGCTCGAATTTTCGGATGAACAGGTGAAAAGGTTGGCCAAGGTGCGAAGTCGGTAACAATTACATATTTGCCCAAAGTTTTTGAATCTAGCTGATAATGAGAAGAGCTCAGTCAATGACGCCTAGAACACTAGCCCATATTTGCCTATACCTATAATGCCCAAGATTAGAAATACCAACAACCGTACAACAATAAATTGCAGTGTTCTAGTTTCAAAATACCCTGTTAATGAAATAAATAAGCGTAAAGATATTTTAGTACTTAAACTGACAAACTTTTAACAGATTTTTGTATTTGAAAATGTATTAAATACAATTATTTAAATAAAGCATATTTGTCAGATTAGATTTTTAGATTTTTGTATTTGAAAATGTATTAAATAAAACTTTTTAAATAAAGCGTATTTGAGCTAAATATTCGGAATTTTATTAACTGTGTAAGATACATTTTTTTTAATCTATTTTATAATATCTATTTTAAATTCCACACTAAATTAAGCCTTAAAATATTTTAAGTTTTAAGTTAATTTCCTTATCTCTGTGCAGGGTATATTCAAGTTCAGTTCAGCTAAAAGGTTTTAACTTGTTTGCTTTGGCAATTAAAAATTGTTGTTTACATATGATTTATAATGGAAAATTAAGCGCCAGAGTTGGCAACCAAATTTGGCCAAGATCTGTGCAATGTTATTATTGCTTTATTATTGTTGTTTCGGTTGTTGTTGTTGTTGTTGCTGCTGCTATCAGCTGTCTTGATTAAAGTGCTACAAGGCAAACAGAAAAATGTTTAAATGTTTGCATGCAGCTTAGCAAGAGAATTTTCATGTGGGTGTATCTGTGTGTGTGGGTGTGTTCAAGTGTGTGTATAAATTTAATTGCATAACGTGTCTATGTACTCATTTGAGAGTGTGTGTGGCAATACATTTAATTCGGCATTTGGCAAATACAATTTTAATTTAATTAAAATACAATTTGGTATTATTCACATTTTGTAATTGCTTCGGTCCCATTGGGTACCAAATATTCCATTAGCATTTTACCAATTTGCATCTATGCAACTGCTAATTTGACACACTTGCCACATGTCCAGTGCATAAGATACATATTTAAATACGAGCACAACTGACAAACGCTCTGTCTCTCTTCATCTTCCACTTGCCGTCTCTGTCACTGTCTCTGTCTCTGTGTCTGACTGTCGCTCTGTGTCACAATTGACTGGAAATCCTAATTAGCTGAGCTGTCTATGCATTCACTTGTCAACATTGTTAAAAATAAACAATGACACTGACTGGTTAATAAGCAGTAATTATAATAACAATGAATGTATGATACTCTCTTAAATATGCATAAATTTGTGTATATTAAAGAACTTAACAGATAATCTGTATTTACAGAGTTTCAATTAATTTTCTATTTCATCTGGCATCCTAAGCATATGTCTGCCAGTTTGAATATACATAGACTACACTATGATTTAATTTTAACATTGGTTATTTCCAAGAAACAGCTATTCCAAGTATTATCCTCGTATTTTAAGTGAGAGCTGAGTTAATCTCATATCAACCTCTAGTTTATTAAGTACAACAAAAATGATTTATTAACATAAATGTTCATAATGTAAGTACCCGCAATACCCTTTATTATTATTTTAATCGACGCGAGTTATTTGTAAGTGTGGGATTTGTTGATCATTTCAATATAATTTGAATTGAAACGGGAAAAAATCCAATTAAATTACAATCGCACGTTTCGTATATTTGAATTAAACCCCCCACAATAATTAAGTTTATATTTGCTAAGAGCAATCAATGAGCCGCCAATTGGACGGGTAAACCAAAATATAAGTCAACAACCTGGTTGGGAAAAAAATAAATAACAATAATAATAAATAATGTGACAACATAAGCGAGATTGAAGCTGTGTTCACACGTGTACCAAATAATCAAACAAGCAAGCACGACTAGAAAATATCCTGTACAATAACACAAATAATTTTTAAAATTTTTAAAATTCTAGTTTATTTTCTACCATTTATTTTTAAGATATATATACCTTTTTATAGCTCTCTTTAGATGAGAGCTTAGATTTATTTACAAGTTATCTTGTAGTTGTTTATGCTAATTTGCTATAGTTTTTTACTATCAGGGAGAAACCGCACGTGATCTCAGATTTTGCTGCTGACAGTCTGTCTATCTGTTGTTGCTGATGTTGTTGTTGTTGTGGTTATATTTGTTACAACCTCAACTGGTTTATTAGACGCCGACATCATTTGTCGCGTCCGCTGCGTCTGCCACAGTTTCAGTCAGCGATCTGCGGTTTAATCACAATCAAAATAAATTATTTGTATACCCTAAATAAATACTTTGAGTATTTGTGTTTTCCAAACGCAATTAGCTAATCATAATAATAATAATTATAATGACAATAAACATGTAATTTAATTAATGTTATTAATGGTCAAGAGGTTATTAAAAATGTTTGCAAGTTGAAGCTGAATTTAAATGTCGCATTGCGATGCGTTGATGAATTTAATGCAGCGTCGTTTATTGGACTGAGGCACGCAATGCCGACAGGGTCAAAGGTCAAGCGTCCGTTCTGTCATCGTGTCACATGCCTTACAGTTAGCTCTGACAAAGGCAACAAATTTGCCAGCAACAACAAATATTTACCTCCCCATCAGAAAACGATGGGCAAACAGATAAGTAAAATCTGTCAACCTCGACGTCGCTTTCGCATCTTTGAGATACAGCTCATGATTATCATTGCCAGATGCGTGCTCGTGCATGGCTACAATTTGTCTACAGCTGCGAAGCTGCAATTTTCGAATTAAGACAATTGCGACCAGAATTGCAAAAGTTCTAAGTAAACCGTATCCGAATCTGTATCTTTTGTCTTTGTATACGTATCTCAAAACTCGTCTCGCTTGCTACAAATCAATGCCAAAAGTAATGCAAATTTTTGTGTTGCTTTTCCCTTTTTTTTTTTTTTGGTTTTCTTCTATTTTGTTTTCCAACGCTTGCCAAAAATAAATTGAATTTTAAATGAGCTACAGGGTGAGGGGGAGAACCGGAGAATAAATGGGTTCACAAATACTACGATATGTAGCTCAAAGTTCCTCAGCCTTAACAAGTGTCATCAAATATTTACATAAGCCAGAAGCCAACCTCAAACAAATCACAAAATAAAATGAAAAGAGTTGAGAGCAAAACGGAAAGGAAATGCTTTATTTTATGAGAGTAATTTTCAGCCTGCATATGAATTCAAATACTGAATGTGTGAATATTATTATATTAGAATATTATATGCTTAAGTAAATAAATGCTATTTATTATTATTTAATATTTATACTGTAAAGAGCATTTAAAATTTACAATTTAAATATATAGCATCTTAAAGATGCACTTCGATAAATTATATGTAATTTTAATAAAATGTATATTAAATAAGCTATTTAATAAGCATTTGATTAAGTGATTAACGTCAAAGTGCATATTAAAAAAAATATCATTTGTATACACAAAGCAAAATAATAAACAAATATTAAAAATGGCTCTGTTTATTATTGTAATGTTTTTAAATTAATTTAAAAATTTTAATGTTGCCTATCTAAACGCTTTCGCTGGCATCTGTTCAAAGTTGCTGGACTAAGTAATAGCCATTTATGTTGATAATATATATACTAGTTGCTCGCTTAGTTAGAGATAATTCCTAATGTGACTTGCATTGTTGTTGTCGGCTTCTGTTTATATTTGTACACCTTGTGTGTCGCCAACTTTAGCCTTGCACATTTCCAGGGTGCCGGTTTTACTCTAAATAAATATACACACTCCCACAAATAGATATCTCTCTCTCTCTCTCTCTCTCTCTCTCTCTTTCTGTCTTTTGTCTCAGTCTCAGACATCGCCTCGGTCGTGTGGCATATCAGTGGCAATTTTCCAATTGACGCCTATTACGGTTAATCGTAGCAGTGACCCAAGTCCAGACGAACTTAAACTAATAATGTGCACAGTTTAATGGCTAAGCCGCAGCATATAGCCCCTGGCCAATCCCCCAATTCCCAGAACCATCCACCCAAGAGTCACACACCCAACCATACACACCGCACAACAAGACCAACAGAAGACCACACGACATGTGTGTGCCTGTGTGTGTGTGCTTATAAAGCATGGGTTGTGTATGGGATTGTGGGTACACTGATAAAAAGGACCAGCTTCTTATATAAACTTCTAATATCAAGAACATTTATCTTAAATATTTTGATCTTAAAATATGATCTTTATAAGACCATATTACTTATAGTAAGATTAATAATCTAAAAAAATGCAGTTCTTAATACAAGTATAAAAATCTTAAATTGTTAGGAAATAAAAAACATGTTATATTTTATGTGAAGGATAAAGTTTTCCCGTGGCGCTTTAGTTAGAGACGCCGCTTAAGTTGTGTAAGCAAGCACGCGGGTTCGAGACTCAGTCCTACCAATGAAAAAAAAAACAGTAAATTAACATTTATAAAAATGACTAAGTCAAAATTTAATGTATATATAAAATTAAAACAAATAATATGATTAATTTAAAAAATTCTTCCTATATTTTTATTTTTTGACTTAGATTTTAAAAATATTTATGTGCCCAAAATCAAGGTGTATTTTCTTGTTTAAAGAATTTTATGCTCTCGTCGCATTTTTTAGACCAAAATTATAAGTTTTGAGACCGTCATCTTGATTTTAAAATATTTTTTTATCAGTGTATTTGTATAGATTTGTTGTGTGTCTGAGTGTGCGTGCGTGACGCCGTTTTATTGTTGTTGTTGTTGCTGATGTTGTTGTTGCTGTTACTGCTTAGCACGCTAACTAACATTGCCGCTAACGTCGCTGCTGCCGCTGGCGTTGACGTTGACGGCGCCGCTGACAGCGCTGCTAACGTCGCACGCAGTCGCTTTAAGTTAAACATTTGCGCTGGCTTTAGTCGCATCGCGTAGGTCAAAGCAAGTGGATTATATGCAAACGAAATAGTCGATAGACAGGTCTTGTCTCTATCCTGGACAAGCAATTAGCACATCACACGGCAAAAAGGGTCAATGCCGTGCGTCTCAAAGGCATTGCAAACTGTGGGCATTGCGCATACGACACGTTGTCCAGCCAATATGCCTCGAGGTCGTTCGTTTAATCAAGCATCGGTGCGGCTTAACGGTATATAAGGATCCGTGTCCATGGACGTGGCAGTGTTTCAATTGTGTCTGATTTTCACGCAAATGTAATCCTCAACTCAACTGGATTCGATTCGACTTTTGTCCGCTTTTCGTTGTGATTTCGTTTCGTTTGTGTTTCGTGACTTGAGTCAAAAGGCAAAAGTTGATTCATCAGCCGCAGGATAAACTCACAAACACACACACACACACACACAAACACACACAGATATAAGCGCCTGTTTTCGTATGCGTCAGCAGAAATAAAATAGTGAAAATATAAAACGCAATACTACTGCAACGACGTATCCTTGAAGCTTGTGAAGCACACACACACACACACATACGCGAAAGCGTGCACACTTTGACCTCATTTTGGGCGAACCGTTTTGCCTGCCTCTCCACCCCCACCCCTTCCTCCTTTTTATTTCTCCCACGCCTCCCCCTTTCGAGTGTGTATCGTTCGACGTCTACGTGTGTTTGCACAAGTTTCCTTTTTGTGTGCGCGTTATAATGATTTAAGCGTGTTACAAACACACACACACACACAACACACAGGAGGCGCAGGAAGTGACTTAAATCAATAAGTTGGCATATCATCAGTTAAACAGGATCAAGGATGTGCTTTTTAACGCATCAAATAACCAAAACTGAATGCCAATCCAATTCAATCCCATCGAATCCAATTCAATACACTCGAATTGCAACTTTTTAATGCGACACTTCAATTTGTATAAATTGCAAGTAATTAAGCCATTTCCCAGTCAGTTAATAAAATTATATCAACAAAAAAAAAATAATATATTCAATTGAAATAATATATATATATACATTTTTATACCTACTACACTTATTCACGTGCACTTATTAAAAAAGCCATAAAATATTTCAATGAATGCATTTAAACAAAAAATGGTATGAAATTAAATCGAAATTCACTTTTTTCATGTGCAAATGAAAACGTGCTACAAATTATGCAAATATCATATTTTTTAATATGCTAATTTTCGGCTAATAAAAATATTATTGCAAGCATGAAAATCAAAACACAAATTTCATGAAATAATACAAAATAAACGTCAAGTTGTAAATTATGCCAGTTATTGTTTATCATAATTTCGCAACAATTTTATATGTGTTTCTTTAGAGCATAAATTAAAAATGAAATAACACATATTAAAATATAATAAATAATAATATAAATGGCAAAATAATTGTTATCGCAGTAATCAAAATAATGTGCTATTTATATGCAAAAATTTAAAATAGTTTAATAAGCGCAATCGAAAAACTATAAGAATTCGTAATATGAGGGAATACTATGAAAATTTTACCTTATTTTCTTTATGAAAAGTTATTACATCTGCAAAATTAAAGAAAGAAAAACTTCAATTGCTTCTTGCAAAGAGATATTAAAAATTAAAACGCAAACAAATAATAACAAAGTGATAAAAATGTAAGCAATAAAGTCAAACAAATAAAATGCAAATAAAAATTATTAATTTATTCAAGTTGCAATTTATGTTTTTCTAGTGCATACATAAATACTGTTTAAATATTTAACAACAAACAAAAAACTATAAACTTAAAGGAAAAGGAAACGAGTTAAATGAAAAAAAAGTGAAGTAATTACAAAATTGCTTTTAATACTGTGAGTGTATGAATGTGTTTGTGTGTGCATGTTGTTAGCTCATAAACTGCTTAAAGACTTGTGCTTAAATATAGTACTAACTATATAGAGCAGCAGCAACAGGCCCTTTTTTCTTGGCCATGTTATGACACATCACACGCTGGCAGCCCGGGTAAGCCAGCATTTAGTTAATTATATTTATATTTATAAGAAAGTGCACATATGTACGTGTGTTTATTATAAGTACAACAAACCATAATTAAGTCAGCCATAACACTGAGCTCAATTAAAATTCCTAGCACGGCAGCAACATTAAAAAGTGCCCAGCAAAATGTGAATAATTCTTTGCCCAAAGCTGGCAACGGCGCTCTCTTTCTCTTCCTCTCTCTGTCTATCACACACACTCACTGACTCAGTCTGGTTGCAGTAAACGTCAAATGGGCAAACAAACAACTTCATTACAAAGCATTGCAAGCAGGCAAATTAAACAATAATTATTTCTGTATACAATAACAAAAGAACAGACAATTTAAATGCATATGGAGCAAGCGAGACGGAAACCTCACACAAACACAAACACCAGTCTGATTCAGCCAAGCGTGTAAATTTCATTTAATAATTCTAAACATCTCTCTATGTGCATATACACATATATATTTCAGTGTGTGTTTGTGCGTCTGAGTGTGACTCAAAGTTGCATAAACTTTTAGCTAAATTCAAGCACTTATTGTTTAATTTAATGGAATAGTTTTCGACTTTGAGACTTTGAGCGCCGACAGCGGCAACGTCAGGCTCGTAAATGCCATTAAATCATTTTTAAAGTACTTAAAAATAATTTAATTTATTAGTGCAAAATGCTCATACAGTGTGGACTGACTAAGTTAGCCGATTTCTCCTAAGAGGTTTAACAATTAAATATATCAAGAGTGATTTAATCATCTATGTCAATTCATACTGTAACTCTGTAAGTGGGTGGCATTCGGTGAATACTAAGTGCAGTTTGTTTATAATTTAGCTGCGAGTCGATCATTGAACTTTCATGTGATTAAATTAGAGACGATGTCGT
This sequence comes from Drosophila innubila, assembly GCF_004354385.1. NCBI lineage: Eukaryota > Metazoa > Arthropoda > Insecta > Diptera > Drosophilidae > Drosophila > Drosophila innubila. The sequence goes on from NW_022995376.1 coordinate 7,013,395, forward strand.
ATGAGGCTCTTTTTCCAGTTCAGTTCTATTTATAAATAGTTGTTATATATTTATGAAGTAACTTTATAGATATTTCGGGCTAAGAATAGTCTCAGAATTATTAAAAAGTGTTTAAGAAAAATGTAATGTAATTTGTTCTAAATCTTCTCCACACGACTTCATTACCAATGTGAAAGCATTGAAAAAATTTACACTGAAGAAAAAAATATTTTATTTTGCAATTTTGATGCAGAATCAAATTAGAGGTCAAAACAAGATAAATTTGACATTCCGCAACAAAATCGGTTAAGATTTGACAAAGTTATGGCGGTTTGAAATTCTGAAAAAGTGTCAACGGGAAAGTATGGAAAAACTGGACAGTGACCAAATGCATGGAAAACAGACATTAAGTCCAAAAAATTTTTATTTTCCAATTTGGATGCAGAATCAAATTAGATGTCAAAACAAGATTAATTTGACATTCCGCAACGAAATCGGTTGAGATTTGACAAAGTTATGGCGGTTTGAAATTCTGAAAAAGTGTCAACGGGAAAGTATGAAAAATCTGGACAGTGTCCAAAAAATTATATGTTTCAATTTTGCTGCAGAATCAAATTAGAGTTCAAAACAAGATAAAATATACATTCCGCAACAAAATCGGTTAAGATTTGACAAAATTATGGCGGTTTGAAATTCTGAAAAAGTGTCAACGGGAAAGTAGGGAAAAACTGGACAGTGTCCAAAAGCATGGAAAAAAAGACAGTGAGGGCCAAAAAATTATACTCTTCAATTTGGATGCAGAATCAAATTAGAGGTCAAAACAAGATAAAATTGACATTCCGCAACAAAATCGGTTAAGATTTGACAAAGTTATGGCGATTTGAATTTCTGAAAAGTGTCAGAGGAAAGGTATGGAATAATGGAATTGAATTTTCCAATTGTGTTGCAGACTCTAACTAGAGTCGAAATAATGATAAAATGTAAATTCGGCAAGGAAATCGCGTAAGCTTTATGTGATTATATTTAATGTACTTTAGGCAGTAACTACTGTATTTGTCTGCTTATTGTGGTTTAGCAGAAATATGCCTGTAGCGCTTTATCTGCCACATCTTCGCAATTCGCGTTGTCGCCCACGCAGTTAGCAAGCGTTCTTTATGTGTTCATTCATGCAGCGTGACTTTCATTGTACCACACACACACACACACATGCAACACATAGACATTAGCTGCGTGCGTGTGTGTGTGTGTGTGTTTGCTTTGCTCGCTGTTAATATTATTGCTAACAACTACAACAACAAATGCAATAGCTATCGCCATTGTCGACGTCACTTAATATACAAATTTCAGTAAATATTTGTACACACACACAGACACACATTCACACCCATACACACACACTTGCATTCAAGCATACATTGAGTCAGAAACGGCTGCAATTTCCGCTGGTGTCGTAGCATTACCAGATAGCTGTCATCCAAGTGCCAGACCAGACACAGCAGCCAGTGCCCCAACTCATTCCACTTCCCCTCTCCACACTCCCTTCTCTGCCCATTTGCAGTACACCACCCACAACAACAATTCGTTCAATTTCAAGCAATCAAGTTATTTTAATTCATTACGCTTACGCGGGCAACACTTTGGAGACATGCACAGCAACAACAAATGCCAGCACAATGGGCAGGCCACGCCCTTTCAAGCCTCCCCAAGTGCATTGGGGGCAAGTGCAGTTGTATTTTGCCTTACGATGCCTGACACCAGCGTTTGTCGCGTTCACAGCGGGCTGTGTGAGTGTGTATGTGTATGCTGAGAGACTGTACACTGACAAAAACAAACCATTCCAAAACTCAAGTATAAAATTCTGGATTTTATCAAGTATAAATTCAGGGTGTTATTGTTATATTAAGACAATATGCTACAAATTGTAATTTATAATAACATAAAATGGCAATAAATCAACAGTAAAAAAATCGCAGAAGCCTTAAATATTTGATCTAGCTAAAATAATTATTACAGAACCTCGAAAATCAATATTTTGTTATAAAAAATCGTGATTTTTTTATTAAGTTTGGATTGATTTTATATCGGCATAGCGTTTCTTTCTGTGTATGTGTATTATTTGCATGTGTTGATATTACATACACCCACACAGACACTGTCACACACACACACACACACATGACTATCAAAATGTCAGACATCTGTCATTTAATTTAATTTGACTTCACTTGCTTTCATTTGTTCGCACTCCTCCGTGGCATCTTCTTCTTCTTCTTCTTTGCCATTTGCTTCGCTTTTCGTTTGCTTCGCTTTTCGTTGTGCGTTTCTTCACTTTCTCCCAGCCTTGTGAGTGCGACTTTTGTGCGCTTTTTTCCACGCGAAGGCGTCGACGCCTGCCTCAAAACGTGCAATTTAGTGTGGGCGTGGCTGGCTGTTGTTGTTTCTGTTCTTATAGCTGTTATTACTGCCATTGCTCTTGTTGTTGTTGTCGTTATCATCATTGTTGCTGTTGTTGCTGTTGTTGTTGTTGACGTTGTGAGCTGTGAGACACACACGCGCATAATTTAAAACGTTTTTCCCTTGTCAGTAAAAGCCAAGAAAATGAAAAATTCTCGCTGCAACGAAGTTTGCATACGCTTAAAATAAACAATTTAAATTAAACTGCACTTTTACTTGGGGTTAAACTGAAATTTGTTGTATAGTTGTATTTATAGTTTATCTACATGTTACGTATACGCAGCGTAGCCAGCTTATGTAAATATGGTAAATTTCTTTAGCGGTACATTTGCTGAAAATTCCTAAATTTTTATGTGAATAATAAAACTTTTAGATATTATTTTTAGTGTGTTAATTTATTGGAAAATAAATTTTAGAAATAAAATTTTAGAAATATTTATAATAATTCTTAATATATATAAGCTTATGCTGGCCAGCAAGATGAAACAGCAAGTCAATGTGCCCTGTTATTACGTTAAGAGTATTTAAATCATCCGGAGCATTAAGCTTATATGAAATTGAATTTCATTTGCCTTTTTGCAAAAAGGCAATAAATATGTCATTTGTTGAGCTAAGCTACAAAAACTACTAAACTAAAATTAAATAATGTGCTGAGAACTAAACTAAAATTAATTAATGAGCGAATGATAAGTCATTCAGAGAGTGTTCATTTGAATCTGAATCATTTTTGTAGTCGCTTCAGTTTCTGTGTCTTCTTGGCGACGACCTTGATTTGTTTGCGCCGATGTCGTAGACTCTGCTCCAGTAATTGCTTGAACTTGGTCTCCCTCACCAGGATCTGAAGATCCTCGTAGCTGCAGCTGGACATGCGTTGCTTCAACTTATCAATCAGTTGTCCGGTTAACTGAATCTTCGTTTGGGAAACCCTCGCAAACTGCAGGCGTTTACGTTGCAACTCGGCGCGATGCAGGAATAAAGCGTAGGCGGTTTTGGGAGCAGAAGTTGAAGAAGATGTTGCTGCCATGACGATCGCTGACTGAATGTGTGAAGATTCCCCCGCGACAACTCTGTTATATATGCTGCAAGCCTTGACCTGCACTTAGGTAAATGTTATGCAGGATTGTGCTTGCCTCGCGGGATCCGTGATTTTTCATCCTTAATTCCTTGGGGTGTCGTTACCTAACCGGTAGAGATAAACAGAAAGAGAGCAGGTTATCACACCCTCGCAGGTAGTAACTGTTATCTATGCCGCATTTTGGGTTACGTGTTGTGACATTAATGCACTTTTAGGCAAATCCCGCGCATGTGCTTGACAAGGAGCAAACAGGTAGAAGGATATGTTAGAATAGCTGAGGCAGGAAGCCAAAAGTTGGGCAAAGTTTCGCGCTTCGTTGACCCAAAAAAAAAAGCAGGCAGACGAAACTTTTGTGGCATGCAACGAGCACAAATCCAGTGGAACTTTCGAGGTACCCGCTAAGGATAAAACAGACGCAAGCATGCATCAATAACTTGGACAAAAACACATCCTTGACATGTCCAGACTTGCTATCTCTCTCTCTCTCTCTCTCACTCTCTCTCACTCCTCCCCTTGAGGTTTATTAATTTGCATGAACTTTGGCAATGCTCATTTTTCATGCTGCTCCAGGACTTTAGCCGGGCAGCTAAAGCCGCAATTAAAAATTGCTTATGAAACGGAAATGGCTACAAAAGCAAGGCATGAATACAAAAGGGGCTAAAGCGGGTTGGAAACGTGCTAGCTGAAGCCAGTTAAAAGGCAAAACAAACCATGACACGCCCACTTGGTACGTTATGCAAAACTCGACAAAGTTTTTGGGTTGAAAAACTTAATTTCCACTTTCTTTATCTTTTTTTTTGCCATTTCCCTTTGACGTTTTGGCATCAACAGACACAGGCACGCCCAGAAAAACCCGGTTACGCCCACTTTTCTGTGGGGCATTTAGTGTAAACTGTGCGCATCATTATTTTTGAATTTTTGACAGTTTTTTCCACGACGATAAGCTACTTGTAAATCAACTCAAACTCAAACTGAAACTGGGTAACTTACGCATCTTTAGAGAAACTTCTCTTCTTAATATACATGTATGTGTGTGTGTGTGTGTGTGTGTGTGTGTGTGTGGGAGTGTGTCATCACATTTCCGCCGGAAGTGTAAGCACAAAAGTTCGTTTTCGTTAAATGCCAGCAAGAAATGCAGCGTCGCTTCATTTTCAGCCAGACATTGACTGATGATGATGAGCATGATGATGTAAATGGGATTTATACTAGTGCGCCATGACAATAGTAAACTGCTCACACACACACACAGCATACACAGACACATAACAAGTTGCTGAAATCATAAGCTGTGATAGCTTCTTTGTGCTGCCGCTGTGACGAGCAAGTAAATTGCCTCAGTGAATTTATAGTGCAATTACCACAAATCTAATGAACTCGACGCATACACCCAACCAACCCAACCAACCCAACTAACCAAGCAACGAGCATCAAGTGTGCTCCATTTTCTGTAGCATACTTTTGCGGGCGCACTTGGTACATTTAAATGAATTTGACTTGACGCAAATACTTATTAGTTAAATGTTTAATCCACATTTGATGCTTAAATATAGCCTAAAAAAAACCATGAAATACATTTATTTAATTGGCAATTTTTTGTGTTGCTTGAAACATGTTTGTTGTCTGTTTTTGCTTAAATAATTATTGTATTATTTATTCAAAATATATGTAAGTATATAACTTACATATAAGTTGGTTTTTGCTTCGAAATTCTGCTTATTTTAATAAAATTTTACAAAAAAAAAATTTGAAAAATATTTAAAAAAAAAAAGGATTATTTGTATTTATTTCTTTCATCTATTATTGTTTCATTCGTATCGACATATTATAAAAGTAATACTTTTTGTTCTTTGAAAAAGAATGATTGTATAATTTTTTCAGAAAATATGTTAATACCAAACTTGCATGTGAGCTTGCTTTTTTGCTAAGAAATTCAGCTTGTTTTAATAATATTTTACGCGAAAAATCTTTGGATATTGTTTCGAAAAGTATTAAATAAAATTTAATATTTTTCATTTTATTCGTATCACAATTAAGTAAGTAGTAACTAAGTTTTAGTTGAGACTGTGTAATAGGTACACTTTTTATTTAAAATAAAGTGGTTTTATTCACAAAACTAATGTAGACTGATTGGAGAACTAACTTATAATTTAAAAACTTTTATTTTCTTTGCAGTCAAGAGCAAGAATTGCATTTTGAAGGCAGTTGCAACAGTTGAAAGACAGAATGTCGAAGAATGTGGTGCTGTTCGTGTTGCTGCCACTGCTGCTGTCTCTGTGCCCCACAATGGCTCTAAGTCTGCCCAATGGCACCGTTGTTGCAAGTTTAGGTGATGGCAACGTGGCGGGCAATGTCAATCAGCCCGCACTTGGTGTTAGCCTCGGCTCTGGCGGCAACAACAACAGCAGTAGCAGCAGCAGCGGTGGTGGTGCTGGCGGTGGTGTCAACCTGTCAATTGGCAGCGCTGGCAGTCAGTCAAACAGTGAGCCAAACGGTGGCATTGGCGGCAACTCGCTGGGCATCAATGCAGCTGGCAGCAACAGCGTTGGCAGTGGCAACAACAACTCAGCCCTGATGCAACCGGCCAAGGAGAAGCAGTACGACAAGTGCACAGGACCCGGAGATCCAGGACCATGTAAGCAATACATCTACAAGTGGCGCTTTGAGCCAACGACCAGCGAATGCACCACATTCATTTGGGGCGGCTGCGATGGCAATCCCCAGAATCGCTTTAGCACTGAGAGCGAGTGTCTTTTCCACTGCATTGGCGGACCACGTAAGCGAATTATTGTTGTTTAACCCACTGACGTCACTCTAGCAAAAAGTATTCCATCAACTGCGTCCACTGCAGACACTTTACCACCGTTTTTACAGTCGACCACACGTGAGCCAAGCACCACAGAATCATCGCTGGCCATCTACACGCAAAGTCCGGCACAATCGCCGGTTGGCTACGGTGGGAATAGCGGTGGTGGCGGTGGTGGTGGTGTTGTTGGTACCACCCCAGTGCCCATCGAGCAGCGTGGACCCGAATTGACGTTTGCGGAAACGGGTCAGGGCAAGACCTTCATGTTCGCCAAAAACAACACGTTCATCCAAATGGACGGCGACATCATACAGACATTTCAATTAAGGTGAGTGGGTGGACAGCCCAGTTGTCCTCTTGTTCTGCTGTCCTGCTGTCCGTCTGTCCGGCTGTCCGTCTGTCCGGCTGTCCTGCTGCCATGTTGTCCTGTTGTCCAGCTTATACCCCGTTTGCCTGGCACACTTACCTCAATTTCATTGTGCAGCATTTTTGAAGTCTTTTACATTTTTCATGCCCCGCGAACAACACGAATCGCGCGTCATTTGCCAGATTGTTGGCCTTTCAGCTCAAAAACTGTTTGATGCTCCTTAACCCCAGAAAGCCAAACAGTTTTCATCAATATTTTAATAAACGATTTGTGTTGCATCTTCTTCTGTCACCCTTACTTTTAATTAAGAGACAGTGAGCACTTTATGGGTTTTTAATTGGAAAAGTGGATTCTTTAGCACTTGTCAAATCAAGTCAGTTTTCTTGTCGACATATTTCTTTGCATTGTGAATTATTTAATTTTATTCTGAACTCTCTTAAAACCAAGTTTTTCCTTTAAAGAAATTAATCATCTTTTCTAATTATAAATACCAATATATATCGGATTTAGTAAGCAACTTTAAGGTTTAATCTCTTAACCCACAAATAAAAAAAATCTCTGGAAACGTTAAAAGCTACTCACGCAGATTTGGTCTTTATTTATGAGTCTTTAACAAAGTTTAACCATTCACAAATCAATATAAAATCTTTATTTTAAAATTGTTATTTATGAAATGTATTTAAAATTATAAACCCGCTCACTGAAATTGTAAATAAATTATTTATTTTCATTAAAAATCTCAGCACAAATAACTTTTAACCTTGACCGAGCCAGATAAATATTTAATAAGTGCTAAAATAAATTCCAACTTTTCTGGCCTACCACAATTATTTCCAAGGTATTTTTGGAGACAGCTCCCAACACACACACATTAAACGGCACTAATCGAAATGTGCTGTTTCAATGGGTTAAATGCTCGTAACTGTATTTTGAGTGTGTTGCAAGGTGCAATTAGTATAAATGATGTTGCTTTAACATTTGTTGGCACTTAAAGCAATTATTTCTAGTTGTTTACAGGCTGTCCAAGTACGAAACGAGCGGAAGTTCTGTCTTGAAAGTTGATTTTCTGCTCAATTGCAGCAGGACCTTTGCCGGAAAGTTGACAACACAACTTGCTGCCGGGCAGCAAAAATTTAAAGTTCAATTTGTACAAACATTTGCCATTTGCATATTAAATTAAGATAAAAAAAAAATGTTATTTAAACACAAGACACACACTCAGACATATCTGAAGACAGTTGGTCTTGTTGAGAGTCAAATAAAATTAAACATAACTTTAGTTGTTGTTGCTCTTGTTATCAACATTGTTGTTGTTGCTGTCAGTGACTGTTGTGGTTGTTGTTGCTGCTTCTTCTTGGCCAGGCTGTTGGCAATTTGGGCTGTAGTTTTAATTGTAACTCATGTTGTCGCCGGCAGACAGTCGAAAGCTGAGAACAAATAAATTTAAAAGGCTGTCAGGCGCAGTGCTTCTATCTCACTCTCTCTCTCTCTCTCTCTCACTTAAACACACTCTCTATGTATTTCGGTTTTACAGACTCTGCCGTGAGATTTCATTTCAATTTCGCACACGACTGCCGCACGGCCTGCTCGTCTATCACAACGTTAAGAATCCGGATCGCATTATTTTGGACCCCTATGCACTCTATGTGATTGTCGAGAAGGGTCAGCTTAAGGTTGTACATGTCTTTGGCAAGCATTCAACGAGTGTCACTGTGGGCGAGAGTTTGAATCGAGATGAATGGCACAGTGTTATGGTAAGTACCACAACTTCCCCTTCCACTCCTTCCCACAACTTTCCTTCCATTCTTCTTCCACAACTCCCATAACTCGCCTAACTAGGTTCTACTTACGATCCTAGTGGCAACATTGCCTTTGACTTTCAGCTTTTTCTGCATTTCTGACTGCAGTTGAAGGAAGTTTCGTTTGCTAAACTTTGTGTTGTTGTAATTTCCATTGTTGTTGCTGTTGTTGCTCTTGTTGTTGTCGTAGTTGTTTTTGCCTGATGCAGTGAGCATTTTGACTGTGTCAAAGAAAAGGTATGTTCTAAAATGAATTTATTAAGCTCCTGTGCGTATGTGAAAGTTCACCCAAATATAATATTATTAAAACTTAACCACTAACTAAAAACCACAAAAATGACTAGTTTCAGTCTCATTTCCTTCAAATAGTTTATCTACAACACTTTATTATTGTTCCACAAGTACAGATTTTATATATGAAAAATAGAATTTAAAAAATAATTCCTTCAGGATAGGTCAGCAATCTGACAATAAAATAAAACTGCAAAGATTAATTTTTTTTTTTTTAATTTTAAAAATAGTTGAATCCCATGGAAATTATATTTTTTTTAACTTGTTCCAAGAACCACAAACCAGAATTATAACCTAAGATGTATAACAAAAATCCATAAAACATGTATTTTTGTTGCAAGAGGAAATTTGAAAAGTTTGAATTTTTGTATAAAACACTATTCTGACATTTTAATTTTAAAATTAAATAGCAATAAATATGATTTTTCTCAACATTTTCAATTTATCTTATTCACTTTTACAGGGTATATCAGTGAATAAGTAACTTTTTAACTAACTTTATCAATGCACAAACAATACAAACTGATGCAATACTAAAATGGTTATTTTGCCCTATCTTACAGCTCGTTAATTCATTTCTTTTGCACAACTGCAGGGTATACCATAGTTCGACTTGCTTAATGCACTTTTTATCTATGTAAATTGTCAGAGCATACGAAGTTGTCGGTCAGTTTTGTTGTTGTTATTGACAACATTAGCATGCGCATACGTTCACCAAGCAATTAGCAAGATTGCAATGCGTGTGCATGTGCGTGCCTGTCTGTGTGCATGTTTGTGCATGTTAGTTAGTGTAAAACGCTTTATCAAAGTTTTATAACAAAGCGTACAGTTTGATTTATGAACGCTCAACTTTTGTTAACTCACCTCCGCCGGATAGGTAGGGGGCGGACAAGGATGTGGCAGAGGGGCGTGGCAAGGGAAAATTCCCATGCAGCATCATCATCAATAACAACGTGCAGATCGTTGCGTGTATTCATATTTAAAACAAACATATCCACTACTAATCACACCCATACAAATGTAGAGTACATGAGCACATACACACATATAAACACACCTACACACACACATACATAGTTGCTTGTATGGAGTTGCACTCATAAATAACACGCAAATTCCTAATGAATTTCAGCTGATCCCTGCAATGTGAGCGCAGCAGTTGCAATTCATTTTCGTAGATTTTTCAAGCAGCAACAACAACAGCAGCAACAGCAACAACAACAACAACAATAACAACAATTTATCGCCCAACGCTGGCAACTTCAACTCTGGGCCAAAACGCATAAATTCATAAATTTTTATCATTTGTCTGTGTGTGTGTGTGAGTGTGCGAGTGTGTGTGTGTGTGTGTGTGTGTGTGTGTTTGCCACGCCCACTCGCAAGCTTGCAGCTAGCTGGTTTATTGGTTTTATGCTCCATATCTTTCACATCCACCAACCACTCGCTTCTTCTCTTACTCATTCCCGTCGCCTATCTTTCTCTCTCTCTCCCTCTCTCTCTTGGTCTTTCTCTACTGTCGCGTCTGTTGCACAGGTGCGCATCGATGTCCATGGCGCAAGATTAATTGCACGCGTCGACAATAGTCAGGAGGAGGTCTATCTGAAAGGTCTGAATCACGAGTACAACTACGGTGTCTCCACGAATCTGCCATCGGTCGTCCTGGTCGGAGGTGAGTGCCAAAATCAATTGTCTACTCCAAAAAATGCAACTATCTATTCAACTATGCTTCCACAACCCCTTCAGTTTTACCCTGTCAAATTAAAGCTGAGCCTCTGCTGAATGCATTGCATTTGTGGCAAGTGCAACATGCAACAACAAAAAATATATATATACTATGGATACGACAAATCTGAAAATGAAAACTGAAAATCGAATTTGACACACACTTTGAGCACTTGCTCATTTGCCATTGAATTTAGTGCGCATTTTTCAGGTATTGCATACGTGTGTGTGTGTGTGTGTGCGTGTGTGTGTGTGACTTTGATAGTTGCTTTTGTATGCTATTTGAAAATTTAATTATTTAGCGCACGGAAAACCACACACACACACACACACATGACGAAATATGAAGAGCTCACATTGTGCTCATAGAATGAACACATTGATTGCATGCATAGAGAAAAAGGGAAATATTGAAAGCTATGACGAAAATATTGGAAAAAGAATTCAATAGGTCATAGCTGCATTTGAATGTACCTTAACAATTGTAAAATTTGCAGCATTTTATTGAGCCTGCAGCAATCATCATTTGTTGATCAGGCAATAACAATAGTAATAAATGCAAATAATAATAAAAAACAAAAATATCAGCTAAAACAAAGAGTTTGTACATAACTAACAATTGCAGCTATTTTTCGAATAAATTGCGATATAAATCAAATTAAATATATTATTTCAAAAAGCAACATTTTAAATGAAATTGATTTAGCTACAATAATAAATTAAATAAATTGTAAAAATCAGTTTATGTAAAGTATTTTTATAAATTAAAAGAAAAAGGTTATGTACAATATTTTAGAGAAAAAACTGATAGAGGCACGAATATTTTTTTTCAGCTTATATTTAGTAAATAATAAATTTATAAACAAAAACCAAGCGTTATTTTTTTGTATAGTGTTCCCAAACGCGTTTAGCTTTAATTCTTTTTTATGGCACTTTTCTTAGTTAATGTGATCACTTATTTATTATTTTGTTACTTGAAAATACACATCAATTTAATAATCATTTAAATGCTTTTACTAGTCGCAGCTTAAGACCCAAAAGTCTTCATCTATATAGTATACATCTATATTAACAATTTCGTCCTTCTGCTTCTCAAAAAAAGGACAACAGAGTTTCCCACGAACAGTAACTTTTTTAATTAAACAATATTTAAAGCGCCACCCCTGAAAACTTTCAAACTGTAAACAAAATGATGTTTTATTTTGTCCGCTTGCCCAGTGAGCTTAAATCCGCTTTCAAATATTTCTCTCGTGTTAATTAATCTTGTTTGTGTGTTTGTTTTGCCAAATGTTTACCAACTATTAGGCAAACCCATCAAACCAATACACCCTAACCAAATTGAACCCCTTTTTTTTTTTGAAAATTCAATTCCACACATTTAATTCACAGGCCTCTCGTCGGAGGAGAAATTGCATGGCGTTAAATATATCACGGAATCGTTTGTCGGTTGCATTCGCAATGTGGTGCTAAGCTCCGGGAAAGCTGCCTCCGATCTGCTGCCGATAGCTCCGCTGGTGGCCACCAAGCACGAGAATGTCAACGAAGGCTGCTCCGACATGTGCGATTCTCGGCACAATCTCTGCTTTGTCGGCTCGCATTGCATCAACCATTACTCGGGCATCTCATGCGATTGCTTTGGCACCCACTACGAGGGTGAACACTGCGACATCTACAGTGAGTATCTTGGTATATACATATGCACTGATCAAAAAAGCTAGCTTCAAATATTAAAAAAATTTGTGAAAAAAACGGAAAAATATCAATAACAAAAAATCTAAAAAATAGGCCTTTTAATATTAAAATATTTATATATTTTTGTATGAAATTTCTGAAATGCGTCGACTACAAACATTTTTTTTATCAGTGTATTTCGAGCCACGATAAAAAAGACCAGAAAAATATATATGTCGCTTTAAAATTAAGCTAATTTCTCTAACACTATAAATAAGATTTTAAAATTTAGATTTTGGTGCTAAAACTAAGCATTTTTGCCTTAGGAAAACAATTTTTTTAGCAGTGTATTTCTAGCATGTAAGTGGTTAGACACTGTGCAACGGGTTTGATCGGCTGGGGGCTTTTGTTAGTCCGGACAGCGCCATTTTGTTTTAATTATAAACTATGTTTGTTTACTTGCGGTTAGCCATTGGTCCCCACAGTCCCTTTCTCTCTCTCTCTCTCTCTCTCTCCCTCTTCCTATTTCTATTTTTCCACTCTCTCTCTCTTCGTTTACTGCCTGCAGTTTTAAACACGCTAATGACCTGACCATAAATTATGCAAAATAGTGTTTGACTTTTTGACTGTCGGGCAAAATGTGCGCAAAATTAGTTTGTTGAGCTCAAAATATATACTAACTGGCCTTTTCAGCATTGCAACAACTACCACCTAGCCACCCCTTAACCTTTGGCCTCCTCTGCGTCCGCTCATCCTATTTTGCCAGGCATTTAGTTAATGACATAAAGCCAATTCCATGCAACCATAATTCCAATTAAGTCACGCGAGACCATTAAAAATGCCAAAAACCATTAAAAATTGAGCGGCCTCGTTTAGCTATTTTTTGTTGCTTTTGACATTGTTCAATTAGAGGCCACTTTGAGAGTACTTTACATGGCCAAACTGGCACTTGAATACCCTACAATACATATCAATATACATGTTACAATTGGAGGCAACTTTGAGAGTACTCTGCATAGTCAAAATGACACTTGAATACCCTAGAATACATATCAATTTAGATGTCACTATTTGACATAATTATTAACTGATATTTGATTTTGAGCGCAAAGAGAACAGCTAAAGAAATGACACTTTGGATACCCTGCATATTCAAATACCGTCTAGCTTTGCTTGTTGTTATAGTTTTTAGTTCAATGATAATTGTAGGGTATTATATATAGGGTCTGTTTATTTTTAAATCAAGCCTGATTCAGCAAGAACCCAGATAGAATTTACTAAGTAATACCAAGTTTTGAAGTTAGGACATTTATTGTATAGGGTATTATCTATATAACATACAAAGTATAGCCAGTGGGTGCACTACACAGTTATCCTTTAAAACTATAAATATTATAACCAAATCTATTTTGGATTGGGGATATTTACTAATCTTATTTTTTAAAGTTAGAATACTTACGTCCTGTGTTTATTTGCTTCCAATGAAAATTTTTTATATGATATAAGCCATTTATATTTTTCTGAATACCTGGCACCCAAAAAAAGCTAACTATACAACAGTACATTTATATTTGAATTAATATTTTATACATAGATTACTTACTTTCGGCATTTCTCTTAAACTTAGAGGGTATACAAAGCGAAGCTATACCCCACTTCATATTAAGCTCAAATTCGTTTGCCAATATTATACAACAACTGGAAAATAAAGGGAAATAAAAACCAAATCTAATGAAAGCGCGAAACTCGACGTGAGCCAATGGACAGCTGCAAATTGCACAAAATGCTCGCAGTAACGGCATGTGGCGGCCATTTTGTGAAATGCGCTCTCTAAATGGCGTCTGTCAAGGACAAATGTCGCCGTCGTGTCCTGTGATGTGCTGGCAGAGTGTGTGAGTTTGTCGCTGCCACTGATCACAATTACACAGAGAGAGAGTTTGGGGGCAAGTTGCAAGCAAATTGCACAGATGTACTTCACGACCCTACAGCCCTCTCTTCTTTCTCTGCACTCTTCTATCCTTGTGCCTGCCACACCGTTGGCACTGCTAGCCCTGAGGACCGGTTGTCGTTAGTTGCATGTTGCAGTTGTCGACAATTCGGTTGTTGCTGCTGTTGCTGCAACGGAAACAGTGTCAGGCCATTAAAAGCGAAGCGATTCGAGTCGTGGCAACAGTCATAGGTAGTGAACATGCGACATAATCAAACGCAGATGCGACTGTAATGCAATAACTAAAATGACAACCGACTGTCTGTACAGCAGACAAGTTCTCCGTGTCCTGTGTATCCTTGGTGTCCGTGTCCTCACGCTCTGTGCTCAAGTGTCAACGGAATGTGAACGGCGTGAAAATCATTAGCCCAGCCATGAAATTCTCTGAAAGAGACTGCCAGATTTTTTGGCCTTACCCAGTCAGTCAGTCAGTCAGTCAGTCGGTGGTGCTGGTGGTTGTGGTGCTGCTGCTGTCAAAGGAACGTTGAGTCCGGCCCAGCTCTGCTTCAGCTGTCAGCCAAATGACAGACAGAGCTGACAGAGTTGCAAAATTTGCCAGCAAATATACAGTTTTCAGCTAGCTTTAGCCATTTTCAAGCTGAAGTAAGTTGTACTTAAGATAGCAAATGCCTGATTAGTTTGTCTCAGTTTACAGTCTTTTCAAGCTGTCAATTCAACTTTCGAATTCTGAGCACTTATTAGAATGCTCAGCTGTAAACTCAAAGTGCACTTTTGCCAACAAAACAGTTGACAACTCTGAACAAACGAAATGTGCCGAGCTGTGCAACAATTTCATTTAAAATCCTTATGCCAACTGTCAGTCAAGCAGGGGTCAAGAGATGTACGGCTTTTGGGTTCAAAGTCAAAGTCAAAGTTGGCCAGTTTTGTATCATCGTTTTTGTGTTATTGTTTTTTTGTTTTGCATTTTCCGATTCAATTGTTCAACAGAACTTTGGATTACTATCGCAAATTCTAAAGATGCAGCAATTAAGCATGCGACAGAAAAAAGTTTCAGAGTTCAATCTCAGGACGCGAACGCCAAGAAGCTTTAACATGCAGGCGCAAAAATTGGCCAGCGGTTTGTTAAGACACAGTGCCATGGCCAAGAAATATTTGCCCGAGGGTCGCTTGCCACATTACACGGAGTTCAAGCGGTTAGTGCATGCGATCTATGGCAATAACAATGTGGCGAATCAGTGCAGAAGTATGAAGGTCTATGAGAGCCTCAAGGATCTGCGGCATCTGCAGCTGATTCGGTATTATTGTAAGCAGGCCAAGTCAGTGACTCAGACGCGACTGTCGCCTCAAATACACAAATCCTATGTGGATGTGAAGGGGAAACATCAGGATCTCAGCTACAAACAGGATGTCTATTGCAAGAACCTTGAGCTCTTAAGTCACATCAATGGCATTCAGCGAGTTTGTGGCAGTGTCGATTGCTTTAATCGCAACTTTCAGGCTAACGAGCCGAATCGCTTTCAAATCAATAAGGATGCCGAAGAGTTGAAACGAGCAAATCATCGCATTGGTTGTCGACTGCTGCGTGTTAAATCCAAGGTGGACTCGTTCAATCCGAGCTTTCTGCAGCCACCAACTGATTTGCATGATGCACCCGCCGATGTGGTGCAAAAGTATAGCTCCTATATGCCGCTGGTCTCGCCTAAAAAACGTGTACACAGCGCCAAGGAGCTGCTGCGACCGATCATCTACTTTGATCTGTCTGTGCGTAAGAGTCAACTTCTGGGTCGCCTCTCCATTCAACTCTACACGGAGGTTAGTCCGGCAGTTGTGCTGGAATTTGTACGTCTGGCCGCCGACAACGATGTTCAGGCGCACAAATTCACGCACATCTTTCCGGATCTGTGGATGAGAGGTGCACTGTCATTGCAATCCCGTGATGCTCTGGAAAATCATCATACCAGCCCATCACCGTTGGATGCCAGACAGCAAAAGGGTTTGCTCTCGTACTCGTGGAATCATCGCAAGCAATTCCCCAACGGATTGTTGCTCTATACAATTACCTTCAAGACGCTGGCGGATCCACTGCAACGGGTTATCTTCGGTCGTGTGCTGAGTGGTGTGAGACTGCTCGAGGTCTGTCGGGAGTATGGCACCAAAGGTGGCCATCCCAAACGGAGCGTGGAGGTTGTCAAATGTGGGCTGCTCTAGCTTAAGATGCAGATGGAAATGGAGGAGAGTATCTTGGGGAATACCTAAATCTGTAGCATACTTTTCTGCGCCAGTGCGCACTCACATTTCCACCAAATTCCCAAACATATATACATGTATAAAAAAAAAATTATGAAGTATGCCTGCACTGTGTTATCGAAAGGGCGTGGATGCCGCCCACCTCTCACATATGCATATGTGTGTGTGTGTGTGTATTTCTCTGTATATGTGTCAGATAAGCGGGCAGCATTTCGCTGTCACTGCAGCCCACAATTCGCAATGGCAAGAAAAAAATATAAATGTTACACGATT
The DNA here is from genome assembly GCF_004354385.1 of Drosophila innubila. Taxonomy (NCBI): domain Eukaryota; kingdom Metazoa; phylum Arthropoda; class Insecta; order Diptera; family Drosophilidae; genus Drosophila; species Drosophila innubila. The sequence continues at coordinate 7,030,024 of NW_022995376.1, forward strand.
TGCACTTTCCCACACGGCAGTGAGACATTGCATGGGCAGAGGGGAGAGGGTATCCTCACATAAACGCCTACAGGCTACCGTCCACAGTCATAGTCCAAACAATATAATCTATTTTTGTGCCGCCTCTCGACGTTTTGTTTTTTGTGTGTGCCATGCAGATAATGCAACAGCGCAACGCTGCACCACCGCACCACAGAGCAAAAAAAAAAAAAAAATACCAGAAAAACAACTGAAAATAGTACGCAGAAAAGTTGTTTAAATTTGCTCGGGTTTTTTTTTGTGGTAAGCTGCGAACACTGCAAATGGAAGCCAAGAGCAAATATGCTAACAGTTGAATTAAGTGAGCAAGTGGAAAAGTTTAAAGGGTTTTAAGTAAAAAAATACGTGGGATTATACATAAAGAATTTTTTTATGCATTTTTTGCCTATCAATCGGAAAATTTCAAGCTTCTTCTGAATTTTATACTCGCAATTATCTTGCAAAATATCAAAAATCACCAAATGGGAACAAATAAAAGGAAACTGAACAAACAATGGGTTTCGGGTCCGGTACGAACCAAAACAACTATTTCAGTAGAAGATTATATTTCGAATTTGCCCTTTTAAACTCCGGTTTCAGAGCCGGTAAACACCAGTACATCAAAAAATTAATTGAACAAAATTAATTAAATTTGAATGCAGAATGAATAAAGAGGCTATTCAATGATAAAAATGACATTCTGATTGAAAATCGGCTCAGTTTTATTAAAGTTATGCAAGTTTGAAGTCTTGTAAGCCTGTGGACTGACAACTTTACAAGTCAAATTTTTTGTTAATTTTGGCTTGATTTTTTACAAGAAAATGAACCCTCTCAGAATCAAATTTAAAGTGTCGTTTTTTACTTATTGGGTCACCAGGAGTTGAATAAAAGTGAAAACTACAAATTTAAAATTTTGAAAAAAAAATTTTTTCCGAAAAAGCAAAGGGGGGAGTACATGATGTTAAACGACAAAATACGAAAAATAATTTTTTGTTAAAATTTAAGTATTTTTAAATGCAGAATCAATTTGGAGACCAAATTATGATCAACGTGACATTCAGTTTGAAAATCGGTTCAGTTTTAACAAAGTTATGCAAGTTTGAAGTCTGGTAAACCTGTGGACTAACAACTTTACAAGTTAAATTTTTGGTCAATTTTGACCTGATTTTTGACAAGAAAATGAACCCTCTCAGAATCAAATCTAAAGTGTCGTTTTTTACTTATTGGGTCACCAGGAGTTAAATAAAAGTGAAAACTACAAATTTAAAATTTTGAAAAAAAAATGTTTTCCGAAAAGCAAAGGGGGGAGTACATGATGTTTGACGACAAAATACGAAAAATAATTTTTTGTTAAAATTTAAGTATTTTTAAATGCAGAATCAATTTGGAGATTAAATAATGATTAAAATGGCATTCCGTTTGAAAATCGGCTCTGTTTAAACAAAGTTATGCAAGTTTGAAGTCTGGTATACCTGTGGACTAACAACTTTACAAGTTAAATTTTTGGTCAATTTTTACTTGATTTTTGACAAGAAAATGAACCCTCTCAGAATCAAATTTAAAGTGTCGTTTTTTACTTATTGGGTCACCAGGAGTTGAATAAAAGTGAAAACTACAAATTTAAAATTTTGAAAAAAAAATTTTTTCCGAAAAAGCAAAGGGGGGAGTACATGATGTTTGACGACAAAATACGAAAAATAATTTTTTGTTAAAATTTAAGTATTTTTAAATGCAGAATCAATTTGGAGACCAAATAATGATCAAAATGCCATTCCGTTTGAAAATCGGTTCAGTTTAAACAAAGTTATGCAAGTTTGAAGTCTGGTAAACCTGTGGACTAACAACTTTACAAGTTAAATTTTTGGTCAATTTTTACTTGATTTTTGACAAGAAAATGAACCCTCTCAGAATCAAATTTAAAGTGTCGTTTTTTACTTATTGGGTCACCAGGAGTTGAACAAAAGTGAAAACTACAAATTTATAATTTTGAAAAAAATATTTTTTCCGAAAAATCAAAGGGGGGAGTACATGATGTTTAACGACAAAATACCAAAAAATAATTTTTTGTTAAAATTTAAGTATTTTTAAATGCAGAATCAATTTGGAGACCAAATAATGATCAAAATGCCATTCCGTTTGAAAATCAGTTCAGTTTTAGCAAAGTTATGCAAATATAAAAAAAAAATTAATGAAAGATTAAAAATCTCTCCCATGTAGCTGCCACAATAATTACGCTGCGCGGCGCCAGTTACGTTTCATATCGCATCTACGATTGGAAGGATCGGGTTCACTCCTCAACCATACGTATAAGCTTGATGTTCCGCACCAACTTTGACGATTCTGCATTGTTCTATGCGAGCGGAGAGTCACTTAAGCATCAGTATATTGCGGCAGCCATAAGAAATCAGTCGATTTATGTGGAAATGGATTTCGGTGATAATGTGATGTCCACAGTACTGAGGGACGATCTGACTCGAGGATATTGGCACAATCTGACGATACTTCATGAGCACCGCACACTACGCATTATACTCGATCAACAGCAGAAGATATTGGAACTGCCGGCAACTGCCAGTGGTAATCTATTGTTCGATCCCGAGATCTACTTTGGTGGCGGTCCCGATCTTCACAAGAAAAAGGGTCTCATCTCGCACAACAATTTCGTGGGCAGCTTGAAGTATGTTTACTATAATGATATCTCTATATTGTACGAACTGCAACGCGGCAATCCAAAGGTGCACTATCATGGTGAGTAAAAAATGAAGTTATTAAAGAGTTTGGGCCAAGTTATGCTCAAGTCAACGACTCAACATTTGCCATTTCAATTTCGTTGCAGGAGTTCTGGAAGCTGAATTCCATGAGAATGAAGTGAATGTCATACCCATCACCTATCCCTTTGCGACATCACACATTTGGTGGCCCATAAATCAAGCCCAAGAATTTAATATTAAATTCGATTTCCGCAGCAGTCGACCCGGCGCGGTGTTAGCCTACAGTGACGTCACGACCAGTGCCGGAAATGGCTTCTGGGAGGTAAGTGTGTGCGTTGAAGCATTCAAGCATATATTCTACAGCTTATGAATTGCACACACAGACGTCTCGCGTGTGTGTGAGTGTGTGTAAATTGTGCACTGCAACTGCTGGACGTAGCTGAGCAGAGACCAGGGCAAAGATGTCGTCGTCAACGTCAACGTGTGCTTAAGACGACTAAGCAAACGATGTTTTGAGGCCAAGCGAAATGCAAATCAAATGTACAAATGTATGTGCATGTGTGTTTATGTGTGTGTGTGTGTGTGTAGATGGGCGTGTGAACGAGCTAAGCATACAATAATGCATCAGGGACCAAGCTCGGAGCGTTTTCCGCAAAACAGTTTCGCCGCAGAGAATACTTTGAAAAAGAAACATTGATAATTGTATATGGAAATTTCATATATTGTATCTTCTTTATATCTAATTTTAAACAGTAGAAAAACGTATCTAATAACAAATTATAGCATGCTTAACATTTTAAATATTTTTTGCATTCTTTTTTTTATCATAAAAACGAAAATGTTGACTAGTTTTTGCCAAGAATTAAAATTCGATAATTTGATTAAATTTGAATGACAAATTATGACAAATTTTTTTCAGCATTTATAGTCTATTGTAGACAAAACTTTGGAACAAAATTTCCTTCAACGCGGTTTTCTCTATCATAGTTCCATTTTCCAATTTTTTTCGTCTATTTAATAGTTTTTTTTAAATCTAAGCTTAACGGTTATCCAATTCATCTTTTTATCACTTTTGAAACTACTATATTTCACAGAACACGCTGTGAGCTGATTTTGATCTCTAGTGAATTAGATGTATTATGAGCTGTCTCCGTTTCAGTTGAAAATCTTTATTTTACGAGTATGTTGGAAATTTGCATAGATTTATGAGATTGGTGCAACAATTTGTGTAATATTCACAAAAAGTAGATGAGGCATTTATTATGATTGCGTTATCAAGATTGCGCTGCATATAAAAGTGCGTTGTGACTGGCCACAAAAATAGCCCTCAACAGCTTAATGTCACTCAAACGAGGAGCTGCCACTCCCCCTTTTGGGCATCCCCCCACAAAGACATAAACACAGACACAGACACTTGATTATGCAGCATTTGCATGTGTAAGTGTGTGTGTGTGTGTGTGTGTGTTTGTATAAATGTCAGTGGCATTTATCTATATTTAAACAAACAAAACGTTCAGGACTCGAACGTTTATTTGGTTACTTGACATTTTCGAAATACACTAGAGGAATAAACATACACACATACATTTATATATATACACATGTGTATATATGTAGCTGCAATATTTATTTGCATTTTATTGTTGACTTTCTTGCTTTTGATTGCTGCCTTGGCAAGTCCACATCCGTTGTTATTCTCCCATCTCCATTCTATTTCAGTTTCCATTCGAAAATAAACTCAAATGTCAATAGAATTTAGATGAAGGGTTAGAGTTGAAGTTGATAAGACAAATTGCTGGCCATCTCGTAAAATGTTGTAATAGCAATGAATATTTATGCTCGAAAGCCGTTTAGTTTTCCATTTGGCTTTTTGGCTTATTGAAATTGCCTGATGATTTACGTGTAGTTATGTATGTGTATGGCCGCAAAATTAATACGAAATTGATTGCACATATGCCAGAAAATGTTAATAATATTTTTCGACACAAATTGAAATTGCCAAAATGTTGTGATAAGCGCATAAAATATGCTCAGGCGAGTAAGTACCTTTAGTTTTATATAGTGTATATATATTTGGATTTATTGCACAAATATGCAAACACTGAACACTTGCCTTAAATCCCACATATGTGTTTATGTATGTGCATATAATTGTTATTCGATTTTTTGTATTTTGTAGCAACTTTATTGATGGGCAATTTATTTATTTATTAAATGTTTGTCGGCCTGGCCACAAAATTACCACCTGCGTTTTGTGTAGCGTTTAGCAAACTAATAAATATCCAATGGTACAAAAAAGTACACAACACAAAATGTCAATTCGCATTCACTTGACAGTTGAGGGCGGTTGTCAATGTGTGTGTATGCGTGTGTGTGTGTGTGTGTATGTAAATGAAACTGGAGTTGGCCCGCATAAATTGCAAATCACAAATCGAAAATCGAATTTATTGACAGCGCCCAAATGGTCGAAATAGTCAAACAACAACAAATAAAAACACATTTGAAATATTGTCAGTATTTGCTAGTGTATTTCTGTGTATCGGTATGTATGTGCTTACTATTTGCCTTAAAATATAACACGCTGCCAAAAGTCTAATGAAATATGCAATAAAATTTTAGTGTTTGCCATTTTCCATAAGCGCGAAAATGCGAGGAAAAATTCAAATTCACAATGAAGCAAAAAAGCAAAGAGCAAATAAATATATGTATCAATAAATGGATATGTATTGCGACTGTACTGTTCTGATTTAAAACTGACAAAACACTCACTGATCAATGCAAATTCGCAGCTCTCTCATTGAAATAAACATAAAGATTGCTAGGCTCCAAATACTATTTATTAGAGCAATTGGCTGAACTTATAAAGTCGATTCAATTTTCTCGCCCATAAATTTAAATGTGTGGATTGAAGAGAGGGGGGAGGGAGAATTGAACGTGTCATAAATGGCACATACGCACTCACAGATATCTGCTTAGTCAGTGCAAATAGTATACAGTTTGTTGTTGTTGTTGCTATTGTTGCAAACTAAATAGCTAACAATTTAACAGAGCCAACAGTTGTTGCATTGTTGCGTTCAAATGTAAATCGAAAATGCGACTACGCGGCGTATGCGTAATATGATTTAAGCTTGCCTAATGCACAAAGGCATTTCAAAATTGAAATATATGCATCAGCAGTCGAGTGTGTGTGTGTGAGGGTGTACTGTGGATATTGTGGGCATTTGGCAATTTTGATTTATTTTCAACACACACACACACACACACACACACTTTCACACACGCAATTTGAGATATTAATGCTAACAGAGTTTACGTATTTTTCTGTCTATTTTACATGCGCTGCGTTCTGCGATTGCAATGACAAAACTAATATTTTGCAACACACTAATGCCACACTCTCTTTACCTGAACGTGCAACATCCGGCAACAACAATGATGATGACGACGACGCGATAAAAACCCGCAAAAAAAAAACTGAATCGTCGATAAACTGTCGATAACGTGCGCCGGAAATGTGAAACTAACGGAAATTACAAAATGGACGGCGCTAACTTGCAACTTGCAACATGCAACTTGCCCGCCGCAGATACGCTTAAGTTCGGACAAGCTGAGCTTTGATCTTGTGCCCGATGTCAACAACAATGTGACCCACTCGACAACCATTAAAATCAATCGTGCCACATCGTGGCACAGCGTCGAGCTGGACTACAAGAAAGGTGAGATACGATTCACCGTCGACTATCGTCATACGCTCAGTCAAATGTTCGGACTGACCTTTAACATCGGCGACAAGCTGATCATTGGCAGCAGTCTCAAGTCAGCGGCCATGGGATTGGTTGGCTGCATTCGAGACATTGAGATTAATGGCCATCTGATTGAGCCGAGGCATGTGGTCAAGACGGAGCGAGTTGTGGGCGAGGTGGCCTTGGATAATTGCAACTATATTGATCCCTGCAAGCGACCCAACACCTGTGAGCATGGTGGCAAGTGTTTTGTCAAGGATGATCGCGTCACCTGCGACTGCAAGCACACGGGTTACATTGGCAAGAATTGTCACTTCACCAAGTATCGCAAGACGTGTGAGGAGCTGGCCTTGCTGGGCTTCACCAAATCCGATGTTTATCTCATTGACATTGATGGCAATGGCGTCTTTCCGCCCGCCCATGTCAAGTGCGATTTTCAGAGTCTCGAGAATGCCACCAAAACAATTGTGGAACACAATCTGCCCAGTCAGGTGGATGTGCGGTCGTCTCGGGAATCCGATTTTAGTTTCACTATACGCTACAGAGAATTCTCACCACACATGTTGCAAGAGCTGATATCACACTCACTCTACTGCACGCAATACATCAAATACGATTGCTATCGCGCCCAGTTGGAACTCCATTCAGCCACGTGGTTTACGTCCTCGGCCAAGAATCTCACTGTCGACTTTCTCGGCAATGTCAAGAGGTAAGCGAACTTAGTTGAGTGGCTGTCATCCACAATCCCAACTACTATAACTTCGGGTACGGCGTATTTGTGATTTACGTGCGGCCGACGCTGCATGCCACCGAATTGCAGGCACAGTGGGGCGGTTAGTTCAAATATTGCATGCTGTTAAAACAAAAATTGATTTTAAAACAGCATTTTTTTAGCTTTGTGCAATATTTTTTAAATGACGGAAAGAGTCAGCTCTAAAGAATCTGCATATTCTTGATCAGCACAGTATATATAACCCTGCTCGTCCGTCTGTTTATCTTTTGACATTTTTTTAAATACATATAGAAAGGCCTAAGAGTTTCTTTAATTTCATATATTTTTTTGTTTTAACATTTCATATATCTTATCTCATATTATCCAAAAATAATATAATTAATAAAATCGCTATCGCTAATATTAATAATATCGCTAATAAGAAGCACTTGTTAAAAAAAACTAACCTGAAAAATAAATTCTGAGGAATGGTTAAAATTTAGATATACTATAAAGATATAATACAACAATTTGACTTTAAATTTTTATTTTAAAAATAAAAATTATTTTTATCTTTGACTCTTATAATAAAAATTCAATATAAGAAAAATATCATGATTTTTAAAAGAATATGAAAATTAAACTATTATTTAAATTTAAATTTAAATTTTTTTATAAAAATCAACATATATCAAACAAATTTTAAAATTAAATTATTATTTCATAATATTTTTGTCAAAAAATAAGATTTATTTTTCAATTTTTTTTTATAAAAATCAACAAATAATAATTTTTATTTTAAAAAATATTATCTCTACTTTATATCATAAAAAAAGAATATAAAGTAAATAATTTTTTAATTAAAAAGCATTAGTATTATTTTTAAGAAATACAGACAATTGCTTTTGTAGATCATGCCTCAATGTGTTAATACCCATATGTGTATTTTAATATGTGGGCACAGGGTGGTATCTCTCAGTCTAGCACACTTGACTAGCCCATTATTACTTGTGCCATTGTTGGATCATTTGCATAGACTCCCACAATGTTATCCACTGTGCCGTCTCGGCCAATGTCCAGTCGACGGTCTGTGCCTACAAATGGTCGCTGGCTGGCAATGTGGTGCATGCCCCTTGTTGCTGCAACTGTCGACCACAGGCCACACAATTAATGTTGCAGTCTATTTGCTTAACTTGTTGGTCTGGCCCTGTGTGGAAATGTGTGGCACGTTCTGCTCCAGTGGATCGCTCTGCCTCTGCTCCGACACTGCATACGTGTGGTAATCCAACAATATAAATCCTTCATTTCAAAACGGCCAACAGTTGAGGGCAGTTACTGCTGTCCCCCTCCCCGCTACACCGACCTCTCCCTTTCACCTCCACATTTGTTCTGCCATTTCAATTGTAAATGAAACTTAAATTAATTGCTCGAACATGCATAATATAAACGCCTGTGCCTACACTTAATGCTAACTGACATATTTATCCACACGGGAGCAGTGTATCTACACACATGTGTGTGCCACACACACACACATACACATAAATAGAGAGTAACTCAGTTTCATAACGCATCGATTTGCGTACATTTGTGTCAGCTGCAAGCAAAAGGGGCAACTCTTATGCCACTTCTACAATTGTCAGCCTGTCTAGCTGCAACAAAGTGTGCATGTTTTTATGCGTCTGTGTGTGTGTGTATGTGTATGTCAGCTGCTTAATTTGTCATGCTGCTTGTGCTTCTGCTTCTGTTGTTGCTGTTGCTGTTGTTGCTGGTTGACTGGTCAACATCAAGTGACCGCCTGCTGTTGGCTTAGCTCTTCAAATTTGATTTTTCAAATGTGTGTACATGTGTGTGTGTCACAAAACTGTTGCCTACTTCATTGCGTCCCCCCCACTCCCACCGCCTTCTCTCAAGCCTTTGCTTAAGTTATATGTGCGGCATTTGTTTCTATTCATTGGAGCATAACATTTTATGGCGCTGAAACCCCAAGCGAATGTTGCATAACAACAACAAGAAGAAGAAGAAGTTTGATAAGTTTTAATGTTCATAAGCCGAATTTCAAGTGCACTACGAAATGGAATTATCTCCTTCCGCCACTATCAAAAATAAGAATTAAGAAACTTTAATAATGAAAAAACCAAAGAAAAGTTTGTGAAAGTGATATGGAGAAAACATTTTAATTTAGTCCAAGTTTAGAAATGTAAAAAATTAAAGAAGTGCAATAAAATAAATTGACAAGTTTTTCAGTTACCTAAATAAAAAAATTTTAATATGAAAAATATAGCTGATATTTGATTTTAAAAAAAGTTAAAGGCCATAACTAGATTTTTAGCTACACTTTTAGAGACAAGTTTCATAAGAAATATTATTTTGAAGTAGTTAAATAAGTTTTGAATTGAGTAAGTCCATCTATAACAAAGAAATTGATTATTGAACTATACATAATTATTTAGCAGTAATAAAAAGCGGCTTATTAATAGAAACTCTTTTAACAAAAAGTTCACCTTGTCAAAGGCACAAAGGCAACAGCAAATGGAGTCTTACAAATTCACTTCCATCTGGTTAAAAGAGAAACACAAGCGTTAAAAGACACTTCATATTGCCAACTCCTGAGCACAGTCGGAATTGGTAATAAAAGGCAGGGAAAAAATTTATGGCAAATACCAAAGTAAAGAACATCTGAAACAAAATACAAAATTGCAAAAGTGCAAAACAAAAGAGCATAGCATACTTATATGGGCATAAAAGGCTGAGTTCTATTTATGTCGGGCAAATATGTTTCCGGCTCAGCGCTAATAAGGTTTATGACTGAGTCCTCGCTCATGTGTATCTGTGTGTGTCTGTGTGTGTGTGTGTGTGTGTGTGTGTGTGTGTGTGTGTATTGCCGCCATATTGTCGAACAACTCTTTTTTTCTCAACTTTTGTTGGGTAATTTTTCTTATGGCAGCCTTTTTAAAATGAATGGCTTTGTGCAGAAATTTAGTCTTTACGCCTAATTTCTTTGCCCCGTCCCAAAAAGGACTTTGACAATACATCATGCGTTGGAAAGTAGACAACAGCTGCTGGCAGCAATTTAAAGTTGCTTTTTTGCCTGCTTTTTTCACTGGTTCGGTGTGCGTCACTAATTTCCGTTTTTACTAAATCAATTCTAGAGCCTAAACAGTGTTCATTTCATTTTCTTTCTCTCTCTCTCTCCTGGTTTTTTTATGGAACGAATGTGCGTCCTGAAATATCAAACTACGTTTTAGCACAATTCCAAAAACCAAAATCAGTCTGTCTGTGTGTGAGTGTGATTATACAGTCGAGCCAAAGTCTAACCAAAGAAAAAGCACAACAACAAAAACAAGCACAGTAGCAGCAGAAGTTTAAAAAAAAATAGAGAAATACATATAGAGAAGCGAAGCGAGTTAACTCTCTGTTTTTTTTTTTTTTTTTGTGGACTGCAACCCATTGAGCCATCCATCATTGGATCGTAGTTTTGGTCTTTACTCATTCAAAATTTGACAGCATCGTTTGTTTGTTTGTTTGTCTGTTTGTTTGCTTGCTTGTTGCCTGCCAGACTCACACTGCTTCTGGTTTTGGTTTCTCTCTTCTGTGGTCTCTCTAGCTCTAGCTCTGGTTGAGGCTTTGCTTTCCGTTGCCTGCCGCTAAAGCGGAAACGGATGTGGCACATGCATTCACAAACCGCATACGTACAGCAGCTAAAAACAAACATGACGACAGCCGTAAACGCATGAGCAGTAAATGGCTTTTTTAATACTCTATAGCGTTGATAAAATGTCAACTCAAGTTTGTGTTGCATGAAATTGAAATAGAATGAAATCAGTCCATTTATATAGTATACTAAAGTAATAATAAAACTACTAACAATATAAAATTTAAAAAAATTAGGCAGCTAATTTGTGCAAGTTTGATAAACAATAATATCTACAATAACATTACCTTGATATTACTTTTTATAAATTATAAATTATTTGTGTTCAGCGACTTAAAATGGAAAGAAATCTGTCCATTTATAAAGTATACTAGAGTAATAATTAAACTACTAACAATATAAAATCTAAAAAAATCAGGCGGCTAGTTTGTGCAACTTTGATAAACAATAATATCTACAATAATATCACTTTTTATAAATTATATATTATTTGTGTTCAGCGACTTGACTCGAAGCAGCGCATTTGCTGTGCATTCTTATATTTTTCTGATGAGATCATATGATTATTTGTTGGTTTTTATCAAATACTTATAATTCCATTTGCATAATAATATATCTGTCAAATGAAATACAAGTTACCGTTAGTATTCGATAAATCTAAAATATTTTATGTTGTACAAAATCTCACAAAATGTTTAACATTTTATATAATCAGAACATTAAATCATAGCAAAAGATTTCACTAAATGATGATGGAGTATATTCCTAGAAAATTTAATCTTTTAGCTACGCATGTTACTTGTCAATCCATCAAATCGAAATACCCATTTATAGAAAACAGTTTAAGCATACAGTAGCACTTATAAATTGCAAAACAAAAATGCCGACAATAAATCGCCGAAAGGAATCCTTAGACCGAGTGGTTTTCCCCCCAACACTCGTTCGGTTCAGTCGGTTCAGTCGGTTCAAAGTGGACTCGTCAAATTGCCGGCAGCTCTGTCGACAGAACCTCCTTAAATGCATGCAAATCTATGCGTCCTAGTATGGTTTTTTGTTTCTTTTTTTTCTTTTATTAATGCCTTTCACCTATTTTTTTTTGTTATTGTAATTTTTGTCTGGCCTTTTTCGGGGGAACAGAGGCGCCTGTCCGTGTTCCGTGAACAAGACGTGCGTGGACCCGAATCAATCATGCAACTGTGATGTGAAAGAGAACAAATGGAATTCGGACGAGGGCTACTATCAGGAACCGCACAGTTTGGGCATTACCAACATGTACTTCCTACAGCAGAAGGATCTCGATGATGAGGCCCAGGGCCGCATCACACTTGGCCCCCTGGAGTGCGTGGAGACAAGTGAGTTGGCAGCTAACCCAACGAATAGTGACTACAATTTTCGACTCAAACAGATACACAGAAGTACGTGGTCACCTTTACAACATCGCAGTCGTATATTGAGGTGCCCGGTTGGCGTAAGGGCGACATTGCCTTCTCTTTTCGCACCACCGGCGAGAAGGCGATACTGTTGTTCCAGCCACCCATAAGAGCACACCATCCCTCGTTTATGGTCGCCCTAACTGGTGACTATCAACTGACATTCAATTTCACCCTCAGCACCGGCACCACAAGGGAACTCGTGATTAACTCTCATCGCAGGTAAGTGGAACAAACCATTGTCCATTGTTGATGAGCATGGTGAGCATGATGAGCATGATGATCATTCAATGGCACTAAATGCCAATTCGTAAGCAATTCCAATCGATTATCGTTAATTGTTGCAGGTTGAATGGCGGCGAATGGCATAAAATATGGATTGACTATAACCAATATCATGTGCGCTTCATGATAAATACCGATTACCAGATGCTCGATTTGTTGCCCGAGGAGGAGTTTGGACCATTCGAGGGCAGCATGTACATTGGTGGCGCCACATTGTAAGTACTTGCAACACGACTTTGATATAGGAACCATTGTTGGTTTGTGGCACAACGTTTTTATGGCTGCTTGCAACGCAATTGCGGCAACTGGGGCAGCTGTAATAATAACCACAGTGCAAAAACTCGCGGCCATCTCTCAATTGTTGACCATTCTCTGGACATTGGACATTCGACATTGGACATTCGACATTGGCCATTGCGGTCTATGCAATTTATTGCGGCAATTACGTTTTAATTATAAACGCGCGACTAACTGCCAGCTAACAGCACGTGGCAAGTAGCAGTTGCAACAAGCAGACAGTCAAAGTGATGACCTTAGGCTAATGATTATAACACTCCCAAGTCTCAATACTGGGCGTGAATTCCTTAGAAATCTGTTCAATCGAACTAAGCTACACAGAAAAAATTTACGCTATAATTCAATTAAAATATTCATGATTTTAGCACATACTGGATATGTATGTATTCAGAATAGGTTAATATGTCAAATATATTTAAAGAATTCCTGAGAACTCTGTTCAATCGAACAGAAAATAAAGCATTCCAAAATTCAAGCTTAAAAAATTCAAATTTTAGCATGATTTTAGCATAAAATATTTAATTCAAGTACACAATTCTTATGATAACCTGGGAAGTACAAATTTTGAATGAAAGCTAATTGAGTGAAAATACGAGATCACTGATTTTTTAATACAGTTTTTTTAATTTTATCCAGTATATTTGCTTTCTCTGTGCTCACTCCTGTCAAACTAAAGTAAACTCGAACAGTTGTGTAATTACAAAAACTGCTTATTAAAATGTATTTTAATCCAGTTACCAAGCCCTCTTTAAAATAGCACCACAATCACTCGTCGACCAACTCATTTGCACCACATAGACGCTGGCTTTATTCGCAAAGTACTCGTATCAAAAGAATTGCCATAATTAAATTAACTTCCCGCTGGAAATTCATTTCAAAGTCATTATCAATAATCAAGCCATGGCATAAAGCGCGTGGGGACTGGGGAAGGTGACTGGCGTCAAAAGTCGCCCCAAACTCGCGCACAACTCGCGCGCGTTTTTTTTTTACCCCATTTGCTGCGCTGCGTTGCGTTGTTGCCCCTTTGGCAGTTGGCAGTTGGGGCGCACTTAAAACGCGCTTATGCTTGATTGGCATAATTTATAAAGTTGTTTTTTTGCCACACACCCACACACACACACACGACAGACAGTTGTGCACACTCATAGATAGAAGGGAACTTGATGTGGCAGCTGCGTTGGGGCAAAGAGTTTTTGGTCTGGGCCACTTAACAAGCAGCGAGTATATCAAGTGAGTGTGTGTGTGTGTGTGTCTCTGTTTAATTATTAAAAATGTGCAAAATCAAATTGAAAATATAAAAAGTAATGAAGAAAATGTGTACACATTTGCACTTAACCTCAAACCAGTTGCGCGGGGAGGGGGGAAGAGGAAAGAGGAAAGCACCGCATCGCGACCCATTCATCAAATTTCGATGAGCGGTAAACACGCAGAGTAATTAACGGTAAAGTGCTCTGCTTTATATATACCCAGACCAAATCCCGGCCGAACCAAGCGCCTTTCACTCAGCCAATTAATGAGTTCAATTTATTTATACAAAATAAAAAGAAGCATCCGTGAGAGGGCAATGGGAAAACAGCGTAAAATTACAAGACCAAGAACACATATAATGCAATAAATGCACAATTATGAGTGATTGACTAACAGTTACTCCTTATTTGAAAGCTAAATTCGTCTAAATATCAAAAAATGTAGGCTTAAAAAAATGTATTGAATTTTTTCAAAATATTAACGATTGGTTTTTCCAAATTTCGAATCATAATTTGTTGCCTTCATTCACTTTATTCTTCGCAGTTATGTAGAATTTACATATACTTAATCAGAGACTTATTTCTTTTCAAAGGATCAGTTTTGTGTTCAAAATTGTCGAATATATTTTTGAAAATTATTAACTTTTATGTTCAGCTTATTTTGAAACTTATTTTGATATTTTTTTTTAACAACACTTAATTAAACTAGTTCAATTTATTATTTAAATAATGCCACCTAATTTTTACTTTATTTTATACTTATTTAAAGCATAAATTTAACAGTAGCAAACAATATACTCCATCTTCTGTTAAGTCTGTGGTATAGACTTATTGATGCACTTGGCCCTTACAAGGGCTCAACAAGGCTGTAAGGCAGCCTTCTCTGACTGGATACAGAGTAAGCCATTAAGCGGAATCAGTGCCAGCTCATAAATAAATGAGTTAATCAACATATTGACGCAGACACGGGCGAGAAGAGACTTTACCTTAATGCAGTGGGACACATTAAAGTAGAATAATGCCGATGGACTTTTAATTGATCCAGCGAGTCAATTTCTTGCAGACAAAAACTATTTAAAAATATTAAATAGCAGCGGCAAAATATATTCGCCAATTTGTGTTGTTAACAGCAGACTGAAGCCAAAGCCAAAGCTAAAGTGGAAAATGTGAAAATGCTGCTAATGATTGTTGTAATCGGGTTTTTATCAGCGGTTCTGGCCATGTCATGTTGTTTTAGAAATAGCAGCAGCATCAACAGCATCAACAGCAGCAGCAGCTATCTCGTGTCCTGTTTCCCATGTCCTGTTGATCATTTGCATGGTCATCGATTACCCGGCGGGTACGGCACATGCCGTGGCCAAAAACACAGACAAGTGGCGTGCCAAATATGCGAATTATTTGCCGCACACGCTGCAGGAAACAGGAAAACAACAACAACAACAACAGCAACAGCAACAACAAACGATGCAACGATGCAACGTTGGCCGCCATTGGGGAAAATGTGTCACTGTCGGCTGTCAGTTTGTCGTTTGTCGGTTGTCGCGTGTCGTGTATGTCGCAGCGGCCATGAATGAATGAAAAGTGCTTAATTGCTTGTGACGGTGTTAAATAAATTCTTAATTGCTTCGCACTTTGCGCGCTTGCAACGTTAATAGGATTTCCTCTCTATCCGTTTTATACCCTACCCCCCACCCCCTGTCTGTGTGAAGTGCAGTTACCCCCTCCCACAATTTGTCTGTCTTCTATAGGCTGTCAAGTTTCTTCTATTTTTTTTTTATATTTTTTTTCTTTAATTTTGTGCAATTTTATTTCATTTACGCTTTTTTGTTGTTGTATATTTTTATTTCGGCGGCCAGCAAGCGTGCAAATCCTTTTAGCCAAGTGTCAGCCAGTCGACGGCACATCATTTGCAAGGCAAAGCGCTAAATTTCATTTTACAACGCGTCGCCCGAAACCCATTTCACCTCCTCTGTCCCTTACCTCTTTGGCTGTAACACGTGGCGTATGCGCAATGCTGCCTGTCGCTGACGTTGAGAGTATGAGTGAGCGAAAAAAACAAGTGAGAATGAGCAAGTAAAATGTGCTCGACGTACTAGTACCCTATAAACAGTAGGTTACCCTTTAAAATAACTGTAATTAACATGCAAATGTTTTCTTATTTTTTAGATTATGTTGAGAAATTGAATAGCTATTTAAAATTTAATATACATTTTTAAAATATACAGCATAGAAGTACTTACATACTAAATTTACTTACTCTAACGCTAATACGCACTGAGTTCAATGGGGTTGAAATGAAATATATATAGCAAAATAATGTGGGAAAGCTTAAATCATCCAGCAGTTGAGTAAATATTTACTCACTAGCATATTTGCAACTACAACAATTTGTTAATTCATTAGACGCTTTTTAAGCTATCTGTTTTCTATAGGGTATTAAAAATTAACATGTGACACATGCACACAAAAAATGCAGCACACGTTGGCAAAAAAACTAATGACTTAAGAGCTTAAGAGTACAAGCTGCAGATTGCAATTACGTTAAGGACTCTTTCGCTCTCTCTCTCTCTCTCTCTCGCTCTCTCTCTCAATGTCGTTTGGACCGTAAGGATACGCTGTATTAACGGGTTGCTTATTGCCATTGCTGCTGGCCAATTTGTTTGGCATTATTCAATAACTTTGACGCTTAAAGAACAATTACACAACTTAGCAAACAATTACAAGCAAAGCGGTGACAAACTTAAAAGAAATGGTCATAAAATGGGGGAATACGACGGAAAATGACAGAGAAAAAAGAAAAGGAAAAAGTGAAACCCCAATGCGAGTTGGGAATTTCTTTTATTTAAAACAAGAATTTTAATTTTGCTTAGAGCTTTTCTCAGAAAACACTCGTCGGCGACTTGTAATGAAATTTACATAATTTAGAAAGACATTTGAGCAACTTTCGTTTGGCGCTGAACGCGTATAAACAAGACATTTCCGCCACTTTAATTTTCAAAAGCTTACACTTGAGATTTTATTGGCCAATTCATTGTTGGCCAACACAGCGAGACCAAGCACTGCTACCAAAAAAAAGGGTAGGTCTGATATTGGGTTGAGAGGGTATGCGGAATGCTTTGCACAAAAGTTGAAAGCGAACGAAGCTTGCAAATTGGTGAAAAAAAAGTGAAAGTACGGTTATAAGTTCTAGGAAGCCAGACAAAAGGGTAAGCGGAGCATAGACGATGTAGTGATGCCCTTACACTATATAAAAAGTGAATTAATTTTAAGAACTCTTTATAGATTTCATGCTGGTGACTTTATTTGGTACAAATAGATATTCAATTTAATTTAAATAAAGCCAGCTGATTTTGACACTACTACAATACTAAAATAATGTCAAAAACTTTTAATATTCTCTCTATTTGTATTTCAAATTAGAATCTATATTTGAAAAGAGTATGGTTTAAATCCTAAAAACCTTTACTTTTCGTTATACTTTTGTCATAAATAAATACTTAATAAGTTGTATACATTTCATATAATTTTAATTATTATTTTGCTGAGAAATGAAACAGGTCTAACTTTTACAAAGTCTGACTAAAGAGCTAGACGTAGTAAAAGCGAAAATATGCAGATTGTAATAATTAGAAATAGATACTAAGCAAGATGCAACTTTAGCTCATAACTAATTTAATATTTAACTTTGTCAAAGTTGCCCAAGCTCAGGGAGAGTATAAAAAGAATTTAAGTAGGGTGAATGGCAATAGGAAAACTAAGAAAAAGTTTGGAAAAAAAATGGAAATAGAAGCGGGAAGAGTGGGAGGCAAACTTTAGTCACTATTGCCAGCGATTGTAGCTACTTGCAATCGTTGTCAATGTCGGTCCTTTGATGCTGCGTCCTTTTTGGTTCTCCTTCGTCGTCTGCTTCGATTTACAGCTGGTGGCAAACTTGAAAGCTGAAAGGCGTCGCGGTCGCATCAACATTGGGATTGTGCGACCAAACTGTCGACTTGGGGGTCATACTTTATTTGCATAAAGTCAGATAAAGTTGAGTTTCTGGGGTCGTGATGATATTTTTTTTTTGTTATTTGCACTGCAGCTGCAAATGCCGTTGCACAGCATAAGTCAACTTATTGAATATCAAATAACAAGGTCATAATATAAAATAATCCCTAATCAATTGCCAACCTCTGTTCTATTTTTTTTCACAGCGATCTGCTTAAAAAACTGTCTGTTAAAGCCGGACTTATTGGCTGCTTCCGTGGCCTGGTGGTGAATGGCGAAATCTTGGATATCTATAGCTATATGTCGGTGCATCTGTCGGAGATTATCAAGGACTGCAAGCCATCCTGTGTGCCATCGCCCTGTCGCAATGGTGCTCAGTGCAAGGAACTGTGGAGCAGCTTTAAGTGTGTCTGCAACAATCCTTGGGCACATATAGGCGAATTCTGCGAAACAAGTGAGTAGAGTGTGAGAATGGGAGAAAAGGGGAACGGAGGGAATTGTGATCTAATTCCAGGAAGTGAAAATAAAATCTACAACCAGAAAAAAATATTACCTAAAAAGGCCGAAAGTTACCATATATAATTATTTTTTTTTTAATAAAGGGATATATATTTTGAATCAAAATTTTAAATTTTATAGCAACACAGTTCTCTAGATTTATGTTTCACCATAGTCTGATTTACTTAGACGTATAAAACACATATGATTTTAAATTTCAATTTTAAAAATTAATGTGAAGGAAACAGTAACATGGATTGCAACAAAGCTTTTTATTTCTACTATGGAATTTTTTAAAAATTCCTATTCATAAATTTTATATAAATAATTTTCTATAAATATAAATAATTTAATATAAATCATTTTAAATTTCATATTCTTAATTATAAATAAAAGGAACACATTTTTTCCTATTTTAACATCGGAAATACAAAATAACACATAATCCAAATTTTTTTTATTTTAATATAAATGATTCAAAATAAAACTGGTTTTTTATTTCAAAATGAAAGTTAAAAACGTTTTCTTAGCTTTAAAATAAAAATTGGAGAATAATAATAATTTTTATATTAAAAAATTACAGTTAGTGAGTTATTTTTGATTTTAAAATAAAATTCCCTCTTAAATTACAGATATCAATGAGAAGGCTTTGACTTTCATCAATCGTGAGTCGTTCCTCATGCGCAATTATTTCAGTGTAACAGCCACGCCTGCAATTCTCCTCAATGGCATCGAGGGCGAACGTGAGATGCTCAAAGGAATTCTCAGCCAGAATTTGCTGATCAATCTGCGCACTTACGATACGAATGCCTTAGTGCTCTATGCCAACGATCACTACAACAACTTTATACATCTCTACATCAGTCAGGCACGTGAGATTGTCTTTCTTTATAACTATGGCGATGAGATTGTCAACCTGACACTGCTGGATGAAACGTTGATGGCCAACTTGAAGAGCATTCAGGTGGCTATCATAAGGGAAGAGCAGGAGACTCGCATGCATGTGAATCAACGCAGTGTGAGCATCGATCGTGGCACGCTGCTCCTGGATGAGTATGCCAATCGACCCTGGAGCAATCCAGAGAAGGGTAAGTGAGAGGGGAAGAGTAAAAGCAAGTCTAGTCTAAGTTATATTTATTAAAAAACACATAGTAGCTGTGCAACCATAGGAGTTATTTTCGTCACTTCCAGCGGCTGCTGAGCTTTGAGGATTTGGCATGCGAGTTGTTGCTGCTGCTCTGTGCCTCATCCTGTGCCGCCAACTCCTCATCGATGAGCAGCTCAAAGTTGCCCAAAGCATCTGCACTGGGTATCTTATTCCAGCGCACATCTGGCACACCATCTGGTGGCAATACCACCGATAGAATGTTGTCTATTAACTTGTATTTCAGTATGCGATCGTTGACTGTGGTCGAGGTTAAAGAGGGCGAGGCATTCACTTCCACCAGCCAAGGCTTCAAAGCGTTATCAATGATGATATCATAGCCATAGCATTCAAAGCAATGTCTATCGCTGGCCATCACAGGTGCAACGGCTCTCAGAGAGTGCACTATCAGCCAAGAGATGGCGCCAAAGAGCCGATCCGTGACTTCCTTGCCTCGTGTGCCTTCCAAGTAGAGTGCCAGATTCTGCACCGACCATTTGCCGCCATGCAACGTGTTGTATTCCCCTCCATGCTTCTGCACACTCACATTGGTCAGATGCACATACATGTTGTCCAGCTCCGTCACACTCGTATCATACTTCACTGTACAAAAGCGACAGAATCCTTGTTTGAAGAGATATGCCTTCAAGGGTCGAAATGAGGCGACCAATACATAAAGACGCAGGTCAAACTTCTTTCCTCCAATTAGCAGCGGATTGTCAATGTAGCGTGAGATGACATACGACTCCTTGGCAATCTGTGGATGAAATGGACCCTTGGCCTCCCTGGACCACTTCTTCAACTTGGACAGCTTGTTGATGAGAAAGATGCCGGCACCTTGAGACTTGCCACACGGCTTCATGATCCATGTGCTCAGCGGAAACTTGCGATACTCCTCCACAAACATATTGTAATCCGCCGGCAGCACAAATGTGGTGGGCACAAAATCCAAATACACATAACGCGTGCCACTTGAATTATTTGATTCGGTCTTCTCGGCCAAGGGATTGCCATCACGCTCGAGATCCTTGCGATAGCGTTTAATGTTCTTCACCAGCAAATCCTTGCGTGAGAGCTCATAATGATTGGGAAAATGATTGATCATCTGATTGTCATGCATGCGATAGCCACTGTCCACGCTGAAGATATTCCGACACGTCTGCACTCCGGCCCAATAGAAATGCCAATCATCATCGCCATTCACCTGATGCCAGCCACGTTTCTCAAAGTTGTTGACCAACACCGACTTGTCCAGATCCGTGCAGAAGCCAATTTTGATTCTATCATGTGCGGCATTCGCACCACCAGCACCACTATTGGCCACATTCCCCGCTCCGGGCAGACGGCCGTACATTGTGGCAACACTCTGGTCGATTGTCGGCTGCAGACTGGCAATGTGCCACGCTTGCGTCAAGTCGCAGAGCCAAGCAGTGGCGTCGCCACCTGCACCACCACCTGCCCCACCAGCGTTGCCACCTGCCCCGCTGACCCCGTAAACTCTGACATGACCGAACATTGACTTGACGTTGCCTTAGCTTCGTTGTTTTATTTTTTTTCTCTTTTATTGACTGCAAGTTATTGAACCAACAAAGGCTGTCGTCCTTTCGTCCTTTCGACCTGTTATTGTTTTGCTTTTATAGCGCCGAAAAAGTCGCAACTCTTTAACTAACAAACTGTCGTTGTTGTTGTCGTCGTTGTTGTTGTTGCTGTCGTTGCCGTTGGCAGCACTTGCTACTTGCCGCTTGCAACGTCCTGAGTGACTTTTTTATGCACCGCCAAGCGCAGCATGAAAATTTTCAAAATAGTTTAGCAAGTAAAGTTGCAAAAATTCCAAACAAAATTTTACGCACACACACACAACCCAAAAAAATCTGTGCACTCCGATCGCCAAAATTATTTGCACTTGAAATACTTTTTTTATGCCAACAATCAGCCACTTTATGTGTGTGTGTCAGTGTATGTGTGTGTGTGTTTGTTAGTATGTTAAAAAAACCAACAAAAAAAAACTGTTTCAAATGAAAGCAATTCAAAATGGTTGAACAACTTTTTTACTATGGCATAAAAAACATGGAACTGCTTTATAGTTTTATGTTGGAAATTTTTTGAGGCGCACATATGTTAATAAAAACTGCAACGAACTAAATTGTTGATGCGAAAAGCGCATTTTATAATCGAATCTATCACATGTTTGCATAAAGAATTAGCTTCTAATAAAAACATTCAAATACTCGAATTAAATTCAATTCGCATTTAAATTCACAACAAACAGAAATAATATTGCCAAAAGCAATTTCACAAACAATTCAATTGCTTAATAAAGTAAATTGAATTGCTTCATAAATTAAATCGCATTAATATTAAGTCTTACAGGCACTTTAAACGACACACATTCAAATGCCTGCACTGAGAAAAATTCGTAGGAAGAATATATTATATTGAAATACAAAAATCGTTACCAATTTTTTTCAAAACTAAAAATATATATGTTTTTTTCATAGTTTAATTTAGTTTAATTACTTATACTACGAAAATTTGGTCCAATGATTGTTTTTAATTATAATCAGCTTGCATTTTCTATTTAAAGCACAGATAGAATTTTGCTGTTAATATTTCAAAAGATAAACATGTTATTTAATTTAAAAAATTGCTCAGTTAATTTTCGCAGTGTAAGGCTAATATTTCAAATGTGTTTAACTAGTTTTCAATTGGCCCTTTAATTAATAAGGATATATAAGTATGTAAAGTGTTTACATTGCACGTGCTGCAACTCTAGGCCATTGGTATTTGTGCCGCAAAATTGCAGGTTGAAATCTCACAAAATGTTCAGAATTGGGCAAATCAATCAAGGAACTCGTAACTCGATGCTATGGCAGCAATTGGCAGAAATTTTGTATGACCCATAGAGAGAGAGAGGAAGAGTAAGTGAGAGTGAGAGAGTGATAGAGCTAGAGAGAGACACAGACACTGACACTGGCACACAAAATCAATCATAATTACCCGTCGTGAATGTAATGCGAAATTGGTGCTGCCACATTTTGGGGCAAGTATAGAAGCACATGATTGCAAATCGTCCATACTTTGCACAGAATAACACATGAGCACTTATGTAATTAAATGCGTTAACTGGAATTATAGTCAGACAGAGAGACAGACAGACAGACAGACGGACAGACAGACGGACAGACGTACAGACAGACAGATAGACAGACAGACAGACAGACAGATAGATAGATAGTTAGATAGAGAGACAGATAATTTTGGCTGGCATGCAGGACCGCAACCAAAGGCCATAGATAACTGGAGAATTGAGCGACGGTTCAGACGAAATTGAATACGAACCGGGATTCGGGTTCAACAAACATTTCAATTAGACAAACTTAAGCTCGAAATGCCATGGTCCAAAAGCGAAGGGCCCACAAAACCGAAAATGCCACGGCAAATGAAGGCTCATTTCCGCACAAGCACACACATAAGCACAAAGAGGGAAATATAGGGATAGAGGAGAGAACAGAGAACAGGGAACAGAGTTTGGGATAGATAGTGGTCTGTGCCTCATTTGATTTTGTTTATTTTGCAGAGGTTCTATCGCCACATCGTCCCCCCGCACCGCCCACCGAGTACTTTCAGTTCCACGTTGGCGGCTATGATCCGGTGAATTTGCTACGCCCAAATGTGGATGCACCGTCCCTGGAGGGCTACATTGGCTGTATACGGGGCCTGAAAATAGGCGCCCAGTTGATCGACTTGGCGGAAATCAATGAAAGGAATATAGCGCCCAGTAAGTACCAAGTATAAATCAATTTTCAGTGCCGTTTGCCACAATTTGCGGTACCAAACAACCCAAAGACGTAAGCCGTAGTCAAGTCTAATGCCATTTTGGGAGGCTAAGAGCCTCAAATGCAACTACGTTTTGTGGCCGCCGCACTTGCAACTTAATATGCATGCAATTTCCGCTAAGTGCAGCGCCTGTTTGTGCGGCATGTACGAGTACGAGTACGAGTACGAGTACGAGTATTCCAACTCATACTTGAGCCACTTTGTGGCACCAAGATTAATGCCAATGCGATAAACGTGGAGCATAGACAACGCGGCGTATGATTTATGCGGCCACACATGCCACGGAAATTGCAACCCGACATTGATGCGATTATGTGGCATGAATGCCTGCCACAAAAGGCCACAAATTTTCGAAAATCAACTATGAATATAGCTGACTCGCAACAAAAGCTTCATCAATAGCATTTGACTTACCTCATACGAATTTCGAATATGTCCGGAGTCAAAACACAGTAAAAAAAAATACATTAATTTTTGATTTTTTCATGTTAGATTTTACTTAACAAAAAACATACTGAAATGTCAAAATTAATTTAAATTATAATAGAAATTAATTATAATATTAAAAGCAAACTAAAAATAAAATTTTATACTGTTTTTGAAGTGCACACACTTTAAATTAACGCTAATTTAGTTAAATCAATGTGTAAATTTCCTGTTTCCATATTAAATACATTTTGAAGGCTTAGTTAAAATATTTTGCAGTAGTAGAAAAAATTAGGAAATGTAAAATAAAAAATATTTTTTAAAAAAATTAACCGATTTTTGAATTCACCATTTCATAAGATTTTAATTTTTCCCATTTTTGTATACAGATTTTTATTTCCTAATAACATTATTCCTATTTATTGGTTTCCTTTTTAATATGAAAATTTCATGCTTCATAGGTTTGTTGTCCTAATTTTTTTTCCAAATTTTGAAGTATTTTTTTTTTTAAATATAATTTGCTTTATTAAACTGACACTTTCAATCATTTTTCCCTACAGCTCAGGAGGGTGATATAAAAAATATTTTATTAAAAACTAAAAGATTTTGAAATTTATGCTGCTAGAATTTTACTTTGTCCATTTTTGTATCCTGGTTTTAATTTCCTACAAACAATTATATTTCTATGTTTGATTTTCTAATTCTGATGTTCAAAAAACACGCTTCCTAATTTTTTCAAATTTTGAAGATTAATTTTTCTTAATTAAACTGACACTTTCAATCATCTTTCCCTACAGCTCAGGAGGGTGTCTTGCCCAATTGCCAGATCAAATGCGATGCGGAGCCTTGCAAGAATGGCGGCATCTGCCAGGAGCATTTCGCCGAGCAGATGTCCACCTGTGATTGTGAGCACACCAGTTTCCTCGGCGAGTTCTGTTCGGTGGAGAAGGGCGCCGATTTCAGTGGGGAATCGACGTTGCAACGCAAATTCGAGCTGCCCAGCTCCGGACGTGTGGACTATGTGCGTCTACAGTTGGCCTTCTCCTCGTTCGATCTGCGTCGAGCCAATCGCATTATGTTGCTGCTGCAGACAGCAGCTGAGCGCAGCTATTACCTTCTGTTGGCCATCACCTCCGATGGCTACCTGCAGTTCGAGGAGGATCGCGAGCGTGGCCAAACCGTAGGTGCTCGCATCGATCGGAATTTCCTGAACAGTGCCAGGCACTCGGTCTACTATGTGAGGAATGGCACACAGGCACAGCTCTACATTGATCGCGAGCAGGTGCCGCTAACGGACTTTGCGGCACGTGTGCTGACCACAACACTGGATGAGGGCGCAAATCGGGCACAGATCGGTGGCATTAATACAACAGATTCACGCTTCGCTGTCTTCAAGAGCTACAGCGGCTGCCTGTCAAGTGAGTAACCACTTTCTGTGTATATCCTTAACAGCGACCAAGTCATAAATTTGAGCTCGGTTGTCCATTAATTTCTTTTGCTACTCAACAAAAAAAAATACAAGTTGAAAGGCTATAGTCGAGATGCCGACCATAGAATACCTCTTACTTATTTCAAGATATATTAAAGTACCTTTTAGCAATTTCTATCTAACAAAAACTACTGCATACTTTTGGTTGCTGGAATTGTCTTAATTTTTAATAACTTTGGTTAGCTATTACTGCCGTTCTACTTGTCCGATCGTGCTGTGGTTAAGTGAAATGATAGTTAATATTAATAAAAAACGTTATTTATATATACTATATATAGTTGCTGGAGTTGCCTTAATTTTTAATTACTTTGGTTAGCTATTACTGCCGTTCTACTTCTCCGATCTTGCTGTGGTTAAGTGAGGTGATAGTTAATATTAATAAAAAACGTTATTTATATTCTTTATAGAGTCGGAAATGTCTCCTTCTTCTGTTATATACATTTCAACGAATACAATATACCGTTTTGCTTACTTTTAAGTAACGGGTATTTAAAATGAAAAAAAAAAAAACTCCTTGATGTCCCGTCGTCTTTGTTGTTGCCTCATCAAGTTGCTGCCACGCCCTGTCGTGTTGCTGCAAGTTTATGAACTGGGGCTGCTGCAACTGCAACCACTTTGTTGACCAAAAATTAAATTTATTCGACGCCATAAAAAGTCATTTCCGTGGTCGATGCCATAAATTTTGTCAGTTTTTGCACTTAAGATTTACTGTGGCTCATATTTAAATTGTTGCTGTTGTTGTTGTTGTTGTTGTTGCTGTATTGCGGGTAACACACTTTGATTAAAACTCAGCTCACAACTAGCTAGCCAGCTGTTGGGTTCAGCTAACTGCCACGCCCTCGTACGCCCCCTCACGCGCCACATGCGCATGTGTGCGAGCTGTTAAAACGTGGCCCATTAAAGCGACCATCGAAGCGCGTTAGTTTGCCAATGGCCATAAACAGGGCCAACGCCAAAAACAGCTACTCCCCCTCCCCTCTCCCTTCCCCTCAGACACTGGCTCTCACTGCACACTGGTTCTTAAATCGATATTGAAAAACTTTGTCTTGGAAGCTTAGTTAAATTTCCATAATATCAATTGAAATAGTTTCCACTATTTGAAGAGTAAATTGAAATATTTCAATATAAATTTGGAGAATTTTTAAATATTTTTAAACCACTTAAAGAGCTCAAAATAAAATATATTTTTAAGTTTCCTTTGACAATTGCATTAAATTACAATTAAAAACTGTGTTATTTTATTTTGTTTGTCATTTTGGCAACTATATTAAATGTTATATATTATTTGAATATATTATTTTTCTACATATATTGTACAAAAAATTAATGATTTTTTTTTGAAAGTTATTTGTTAATTTGTGTATTTAAAAAATATTACTTACTTTAACAATTAAAGAAATATGACAAATGTCCTTTAATGTCAGGATAACCTAGTATTTTAAGAAACTTTGAGTACTTTTAAATTAAGTTTAGAAGATAAGAAAATGGTTCAAATCAGTCAACTGATAAATTTTTTTAAAATAATTTAAATATCCTAACTCTCGTACTACTATTTTTTGACTTTATTGAGCTTATTAATTTATTTGATCTTTAAATAAATTGTTTGTGTTCCACAGACATCGAAAACAGATTCTTCGATTACATTTCTCTTCATACAAATTTAATCGAAATCAGGAACTAAGCTAATTTGATATGCATTTCCTTTTGTAATATCCTGGCTAACATTTAATCAGTGTGCATTTGTCAGCCACACCCACTTTCCAACAAATTACAAGTCAGCACACACACACAACACACACGCACAACAGCAGCGGGCAGTTAACTTAAGGTATTAAAAATTTTATTGCTAATTTGGGCAAGGCATAAAATATGCACGACTGGGCACAGCCAAAGAAGAGAGGCTCCCCTTTCCTTAATTCGGTCTTCCCCTCCCCTGATTGAAACCACCTTTGAACCCACTTCCATTTTCCATTGCAATTTGTTGGCCTAAGACCAGCTGTCCGTCTGTCCGTCCGTCCGTCTGTCCGACTTGACTGCCACAACACATTTGCATTTCAATTTGAATTAATGACCAATACTAATGAAAATTTCAACCAATATTCCCAATTGGCTTGAATCAAGCGCAGACATCTACATACAGGTGAATGGACACATTATGAAGCCACTGGAGGAGTACATGCTGTTCACTAAATCCGGTGCGGACAATATAACGGTCATAAATCCGCAGGGCGTACGCAGTGCACAGTGCAATGCCAAATTCGATGTGACTGAGCAGCCAACCCAAGAGCCCATGGTCAATGTGAGCATGGTAAGTACACAGAGAGAAAAAAGTCATACTAAACATATTTGGAAAAAATGAAAGTGAATGAAAAATTGAAATTTTTTCAATTTTGATGCAGAATTAAAATAGAGGCCAAATAATGATAAAATTGATATTCCGCAAGGAAATCGGTTAAGATTTGACAAAGTTATGACAGTTTGAAGTTTGTGAAAAAGTGTCAAGGGGAAAGTATGGAAAAAATTGACAATGATGGAAGAAAAATTAAGTTTTCCAATTGTGATGCAGAATTAAAATAGAGGCCAAATAATGATAAAATTGATATTCCGCAAGGAAATCGGTTAAGATTTCTTAAAGTTATGACGGTTTGAAGTTCTGAAAATGTGTCTACTGGGCAGAATGGAGAACAGTGGACAGTGATTGAAAGCACGCAAAAATTGACAGTGAGGGCAAAAAAAATATATTTTCCAATTTTGATGCAGAATCAAATTAGAGGTCAAAACAATATAAAATTGACATTCCGCATGGAAATCGCTAAAAATTTGCCAAAGTTATGGCAGTTTGAAGTTCTGAAAAGATGTCCCCGGGTATGTATAGACAGTGACCCAATGTGGAAAAATTGACAGTAAGGTCAAAATATTTACATTTTCCAATTTTGATGCAGAATTAAATTATAGGTCAAATAATTATAAAACTTACATTCCGCAAGTAAATCGGTTAAGATTTGACAAACTTATAGCAGTTTGAAGTTCTGAAGAGGTGTCCTCGGGAATGTATGGACAGTGATCCAATAAGAAAAATTGACAGAAATGTCAAAGAATTTACATTTTCCAATTTTAATGCAGAATCGAAATATAGGTCAAATAATGATAAAATTGCCAATCCGCAAGGAAATCGGCTAAGATTTGAAAAAGTTATGAGAGTTTGAATTTTTGAAAAGCGTCAAAAAAATAATCGACTTTAAACTTTAAGTCTTAAAGTTGTTGAAAATCGCTTTCGCGGAAATCAAGATGTCGATTTTTCGAGGTATTATTACATCACTAATTAAAAATTATTTATACTCTATAAATCGTTAATAGAAGTTTTTGACTGATATGATATCAGTGATATCGCTTATTATAGCTAATTTTGGAATTTTTGTGTATTCCACGTTAGCGTAACATATTTACTTTACATTAGTTTATATAGTTAAAATTGGCATTTATAAGTACCAATTTCTGGAGTTTTCTCTCAGTATAAAAGGAGAGACCAGAGAGAGAGAGAGAGAGAGAGAGTGAGAGGGAGGATAGGAAAAAGTTAAAGGCAACGAGGCGCCAAATTGTGCTAATGAATGCGCTATTGTTGATCCGTTTGTCCGTTTGTTACGTTTGTTACGTTCGCAACGTTTCCAACAATTACAGATACCGGAACCTTGGGTCGAGGAGCCGCCACAGCGAGTGCCCTACATATCGAAATTCGTTTACGATGTGGACAAGAAGGAGGACTCCACACAGATGCTGTTCATAACGCTGACCAGCGTGTTTGTCATCATTGTCATTTGCTGCATGCTCGAGGTATATCGCAGTCATTTGGCCTACAAGAAGCGCATCGAGCGCGAAACGGACGAGGACATTATTTGGTCCAAGGAGCAGGCAACCAAAATGCACGAGTCACCAGGTGTTAAGGGTACAACAACAACAACAGCAACCGGCAACTCGGCAGGCAAGCCGATGTTGCCAGCGTACAGTTATAAGGCGGTGAGTAAAGCACTTGCAACATGTTGAATTAACAATCCAATAATGAGATTTATTCACCCTCATTACCATTACCCTCTCACTCACTCTCTTTCTGCTTGGGTTTATTGTGTTGCAGCTGCCGCAGGAGGACAAGAAGCCAGGCAATGGTGCACCCTTGGTTGGCATACTGAAGAATGGCAATGCAACGACACAGACAACGACAACGACACCCAGCACACCCACAGCTGCCACAAAGAATGGCGACATTGCCACACGCATTGAAGAGGAGCTCGAAGATGAAGAGGAGCATCAGGAGGCAAAGGAATCTTTGGTGGCGCCACCCAACGAGCAGCTGCTTAACCTCAGCGCGGTTGCAACGCCAACGGATGCGGCTGCGGCTGCCACAAATGGTGCATCATGTAAATTACTTAAAAAGCCACGCCAAATGACAATATATGACAATAAGTTGATGGCATCTTTTACAGCTGCCACCGAGGCGACAGAGCCGACGTCGACGTCGACGTCAACGTCGACCGAGGCAGCGGCAGGCACTGTTCAGGTGAACGGTCAGCCGGATGCTGCTGTGGATGCCACAACGACGATACCGGTAAGCCGTGTGCCCCTTGTGCCACAACATTTTCACAAATTGGCGCCCCTCGTCACAATTAGTGAGCTGAATTTGCATGAATTGTAAGAACTTCCCACCACACATTCATGTATATAACAAGAACAAGAATAAACATGTCATTACATAACGCTTAATACATACATAAAGCATGGACATACACAAACAACACCCAAAGGACACTCAAAGCATGGAAAAGCCAAGGAAAATCAATGAAAATTCATAAGTAATGAAAATACATTTCTACACATATCCATTTATATCTAGTCGATTTACTTTATACATAGGTTGGTTTTAATAATATGATATTAAATGATTTTCAAATTCCATAAATACTAAGCATGAAAATTATAAGCTAACAGTTGTTTTTGTGAACTTTATATACCCTGTAGGCAGAGCGAAAAAGAGTCGATGTCTTCTATAAATTTTTATAGTTAATTCCATTTTATTTTACAATTTTACAATTATTTGTCTAGAATTAATTTATATGCCTTTTCGTTTGTTGCTACAGGGTATCACTTAGTCGAGCACTCTCGACTGCAACACTTACAAACTTTAAATTCGATTTCTGGCAAAATTAATCAGCTCGTATATTTGATTTAATAGATCGAAAATATCGTATTGCATCATATTAAGCCAGCTTATAGATTAGCTCGCCACACCTTTAATTTACAAAATCATGTTTTATTAACTTGTGTGTGTATGTGTGTGAGAGTGTGCTGGTGTATATTTGCATATTGTAACTTGAAACTGGGCATTTAATTAAATTCAAATTTAAATTTAATTTGATTTAACTATATAAACAAATAAATATGTGAAAACAATGAAAATATGGTACAAGTGAAATCAAAACAATTTCTTCGCTGTTCACAGATTTTTATCATCAAAACTGTCACGCAATTTTACAGTGTTTGCATTTTGTATGCAACGGCATTAACAATATTACGATTTATTATGATTTATTATGGAGTGTTTAAGAGTAGGCAAATGTCAATTTTAATGTAAAATAATTGTAATCTGTATACAGATTATACATAATTAAATTGATAAATTTTAGCTTATACTCTGCATATTTAAGAGCGGACTTTATGGGGAATAAAATCTTTCTTAGTGCTTTTTCTGTAAACTTTTGCGACATTTCACAGAGTAACTGCTAGTCGGTCTGTTTACATAAATCACTATCACGCATATTCTGTGTATTTATGCGTGTTGTTTTAATTGTTGTTGATACCAAATGCGCTTATTATGCGACAGCTTAATTAAAATCAGCTTCAAATCGATAACAATTGCTAATAGCCTCAGGGGGTGGTAAGGGGTGTAGACAGATGGCAAAGCAAAAAAAAAACCTGAAGCTACATTCAATGGGGGTCAATGAAAGTTCAAAACAGAACAAATTGTAAGCAGATTGTTATTAACATGAAATTGAAGCGCTTTTAATTTAATATGAATTAATTAATTTGTGATAAAAGTGAGCTTTAACAATATGAAAGACCTATTGTTCGTATTGTATTACGCATCATTTAATTTAATAGCCTCTTTTTCGATTGTGCATTAAATATTAATTTTCATTTCTTACTTTTAATTTATGCACAACTTTAAACGGGGAAAAGAATGTAATTTGTATGTACGTCAATTTATTTAATATTAATTAAATTTATTACGGGAGATTTTCAAAGCGTTAATCGGAGTTAGAGGATTACATAGGAATATGCTCTACTAAAAAGTTTTGTGCAAAAAACTTTTTTGTTTTTAACTAAAACTTGGAAAACTAAAAATTGTAGTTCCATCAGCATAGTCATAATAAAATTTAATTCAAGTCAAACTGCTATAACGATCGATTTTTCGGAACCTTGCTTAAATTCTTGCTCAAATTAAATATTTAACTATTTTCAAGAGTATTTAAACTGCTAGCTTTTAATGTATGCCCAAAGTTGAAGGGTAAAGAAACTGAAACAGTTCTTATTTTGTATATTAGCCAATTTATTTAGCTTTGACTCACAAAGAAGCTGCTCATTTGGAATTCTTTATTGCCTGCAGCATGCTACAAGCTGTTTGTGTGTGTGTGTTTGTTGCAATTGTCTAAAATGTTATTTAATAGAAAAAGTGCGGAGCATTGCACAATAGTAGTTTCCCCTTTTCTACACAGACACAAAAAAGTAAATTGAACTGCAGTTGCCGAGCTTATTGCAATTGGCCTTTTGTTGCAAAAGACATTTGCAAAATTAATATGCGCTCAGGCAAAAAGAAAGGCCAACAATGAAGCACAAACCAACAAAGGATCACCAAAAAGCCCAATAATAACAATTGCTGCAAAAGCCAAGCCACAATTTATGTGATATCATTTTGCTGGTATCAACAAAAACTTACTGCAGAATACCTGCCTGATATGCAGTCGTTCTTCGGACGATTTCTTGGAGCAATACCCATGATTTATCTAAGAAAGTCCTTCGCCAAAAAAGAACTTGAGACAAAACCAAGTCGAAAAGAAAACTAAGCAACACGCGGCAAATGCAGAATTACAGAAGAAGTTGAAACTTTCCATCGACTTTTCGGCACGCCCAAAAAAAACTTTTGGCCGCAAATCGAAACTCCCTTCAACCAACGAACTATCTTTTGTGCTATTCCCTACACTCGACAGACTGTGCGGAAAATTGTAAAAGCAAAATATTGAACTTATTGGCTTTTATGTAGTTTGAGCGTCAAAAGTGTCTATCGAACGGCGTGTAGAAGTTTTTTTTATATTTTGGTAGGGGTTTGATAGAGTTTTGTCGGGGTTTTGTTCGGTGGGGGGGGAGGCATGTTACTTTTGAGCTTACTTAGCATGTACTTTGCCAGAGTTGAACTTAAGCTGCTGCCAAATTGAATTTTCTCAAGCTACGCGCTACTTGCCCCAATCTCCGAATCTTGCATTCTAAATCTCCAGTCTTAAGTCTCTCGAATCACGACTCTCAACTCTCTCTCTCTCTCTCTGTGGGCGAGCTGCATTCAAATCTGATGTTGCTGCTGCCTTGTCAAGGCATTTGATAGTTTTCCATTGGCGACAACAAATAAATGCAAGCTATACTCAACTAACAGTTACCCTGTAACTTCATTATAGTAAACTTAAGTATTTTAGTTAAGTTTTATAAACTTAGCTGCAGTTTAAAGTATGTTTTATTGATTTTATTTATATAAAATGTATATATTTAGACAATACTCAACTAACAGTTACCCTGTAACTTCAGAATAATAAACAAAAGTTAATTTTAGCCTTGTTTCTTAAACTTAACTTCAGTTTCAAGTTAGTAGTATTGCTTTTATTTAGTTTTCCTGAGCATACCCTTTAGATGTTTTGTGTATAGGGTATGAGATTGTCGAAAGTTGCCCGGGCAAAGTGCGTGCGGCATTGTCTAGGCGCCATTGTGCATTGCAACTGCAACGTCCCCTCCATCCGTTTCCGCTTTACTTGCGGCGTTTGCCATCTTCCTGGCTGATTGCAAAAGCAACCGAAATTGAAGTGCACCCAAAAGTTTCTTTATTTTTTTTCTTACGTCCCGCCCCCCAAATCAAAAAGTTTCGCTTACACCCCTGGGCATGGCCGGGGAGGCGGGAAAAGGGAACTCGACTTTTGTTTAAGAGCCAGCAGAAAAAGTGCAAGTGCCACAAATGCTGCACAGACTCCGATTGCTGCAACTGCTGCCATGCATGCTTAGTTTCTTTTTATGCCAAATTGTTTGTGGGTCTTCTTGGTCTTTGCCATTTTCTAGCCTTTTGTTGTTGCCATTGCCATTGCTATTGCCATTGCAGATGTTCATTTGGCCAGGCCGCAAAACGCAGCACGCACTTAACTTTGCCAGCTACCACAATGCTGCGGTGAAACTCATTACGAGCTTAGAATGCAAAAACGAAACCTCAAACACACACACACAGTCACACACACACACACAAACACTCACACAGAGTCTCTTCTGCAAATATGAAGAAAAACTGCAAGAACAATTGTATGTGTGTGCAACTTTTCTTAAAATCTTAATGAAGGCAAGAAGTCAAGCTAATGATGTGTAAATTAAAACACAACAAGCCGCAGTTTAATAAACACTCAACACAAATAAACTGACAACAACAACAATAACAACAACGCGGCGTATGCGCAATGTTTACCACAAAAGTCAACAATTTCAATAGCTAAAATCAATTTACAAATTGATTCGATATCAAAGATGTCATTTCAATGTAAAGGCGAACAAAGAGCAAAGTTTTGACCCACATTTTTGGGTGGATTTTGCAATGTTTTGTGTACCCTATATGCGAATAATAAGAGAAGGGTATGAGCAACTGAGTCTGGCAAATGAAACTCCTTATGTAAATATAAATTATTGCTATACTAATAAAATACTAAAACTGTCATTTCGTACTCTTTTTGAATATATCTATTGCATACCCTGTAAATGTTAAAAAAAAAATGTATACGCTGTAAAAGTTATACTCATGTTTAAAACTGCATCTTAGGTTTAAATAGGGTATTGTCTAGTTGCGTACTTTCACTTTTTAGAATATTGATTGTTTGCGGTACCAGAAAGAAAGATTTATTGAACTGTAAGTTCAAATTTCTAAGCTGAAATAAATATATAAAGCTGGAGTTTGTCTAGCTCTTTGACAACTTTTAGTGAATGTTTATTACTTCACTTTCAATTTTCAATTAAAGATTTATTTTTTATTGTAAATATAATGACAGTAAAAACTTACTCTTTGAGCTGCTGCATGTTAATTGAAAACTGTGCATGAAGATATAATATAAACTAACTGAGTGATGCATGCAACAACAAGAACAGCAACAGCAACAACGACACAAGGACAACAAACCAATTAAAAAATATTCAACTCACATAATAAAGCAGAGACTATTTTATATATGAGAAAATATGTTAAAAGGAATATATAAAACGAAAAAGTTTTTAATAAAATGCAATGGCAAACATCTTTGCAATTTGACAGCAACAGCAGCAGCAGCAGCAACATGAGAGTCAAAGGCAACAGCAACAAGCTCAGCAGCAGAGACAACCGCTACAAAGAGCTGCAACACTTCAACAACCGAACACAAGGCGACGCAAAGCAACGAGTACAACGGTGCCCACTGTGCGACGACAAGTATCATGGGGTCCGCCCATAGTAGCGGAAACGGATGTAGATTTGGCCAACAACAAGGAGGCAACAGCAACAGCAACTGGAGGTGGAGGTGGAAGTGGAGGCCGCAAGATGGCCAAGCAAAATGGCTACCATGGCGTCAACAGACGTGCCACAACAACTCGCAATTGACAGAAACAAAGGCGCAAAAGGAAACTAAAGAAATATGCAAAAATATAAAAGCATAAATATTTAGTCAAGACAATAAGTCGACAACAAGAGCAAAGCATCAACAAAGCAATACAAATAACAGACACAGACATAAAAAATTGAAACAGACAGAGAATGATACAAAGAAACCAAGGAATTTATACAAATTAAAGACAACGAGAATATGCAAAAGCATATTGTAGCATAATACGATACGATAACACTTACAAGTATTTAAAGCGACTGCTTTTGAATTTAAATAGGCAGTGAAAGTGGAATTAAGATTACTTTAAAAACACTCCAGGGAATTCAACTTGAATAGCTTAAGATTATAGAAAAATAGATTTTCAGAAATGTTTTCTAAGAAAAATGTTTTTTGAGTGTTGTATATAATTGATTTTGAGTTTACATTTTTATACATTTACCTTTGATATTATGAGTGTATATATAAAACAGATTTTGACCTCAAAATTACATTAAATTAATAGATTAAAGAAAATCTCTGCTCAAATATTTGGTTTAAAGAATTTTGAAGATATTTTCCATTTCAGATATATTGTGATGTACATAGAGCATATATTTTAATTTGTTTATACGAAAAAAAAACATAAAGAAAAGTGTAGGAAAATCATTAAAATTTTTGAAATTTACATTTTAAATTAATTTGAGTTTTCATATTTAATATTTTTATGTTAAGATAAGTATAATAATTTTTTTTAGCATCTCATATAAAGTTTCCGCTTTAGATGCAACAATTTATTTAAACATTTTACATATAAATAATTTCCTAAGAACGCTTAAGAACATAAGTAGCATTTGGGCATGTTAAAAGATGCCTTAAGTTAAGTGATATTCACAAACGAGTAATATCTGAAACTCGAGCTCAACTGAGTTCATGTCAAACTCATTTCTGTGGAAAGCACATGAGACTCTGTCTGTCTGTATGTGTGTGTGTGTGTGCATGTGTGTGTGTGATATACGAAGGTAATAAATGTTTCAAACAACTTAAGAGAAATGATAAAAAAGAACGAAACAAAAAGAATGAAAATAAAAATGGAACTTTAAATTGTTTCTGATTAAACAACAAAGAATTACGAGGAATATATTAATTTATTTAAATGCTTTTATTAAAAAAGTTTTACCAGCGAAAATGTTGACAACGGCAAAAGTCAAAAGCAAAAACAACAAGAAATTGACAACAACAACAACAATGATGATGGCAGGGTAAAATCTTCACACACACAACAGAGAGCACTTCAATATGTAATGCAGTGTTTGTTGGCTATAAGAGTATGTTATGTGTGTGTGTGTGTTCAGGAAGCTTGGTCAGGTTTCTCAGTATGTGTGTTTATTGGGAGGAGGGAATGGGAGTGGCAACCAACAGCTTGTTAGTGGCTTTGTTGGTCAGTACTTTCAACTAATGTGTTTTGTGCAACCATACAAAATCTCAAGCACCCACTTACACACACGTAGAGCACACACACATGCATAGAAACTCTCACAGAGCCACATACACTATTTGATGTACTTAACTTTCGTCGTTTGGCCATGTTGTTGTTGTTGTTGTAGTTGTAGTTGGCAGCTGCTGCTGCCATTTTGGGGTGCCAACAAACCGCAGTCTACGAGCATGTGTGTGTGTGTGTGTGTGTGTGTGTCTCTGTAGTGGGTCAGAATCGTAGTATGCTTCATCTCCTTTAGCCTGCCTGCATAAAATAACTGCATAAAATGTCGTTAAGCATAACGAAATTGAGTCTGCTCATAAATTCAGATTATGAGATTAAAATGTTGTGATTTTCGCACACCGAAAAAAACCCCTTTTCATTATGAAACACACAAAAATGTTCGGCTTCTGCTCTGAGCCTGCTAAGGAGCTCTGCCACGCCCCCCTTCCCCCTTGTTTGCTCCCAGCAGGCAAGCAGCCTTATTGAAAAATGCTGCAATGGCCAATTTAATGAGTTTACGAGTAGATCAACAACCCGTTTCTCTACCCCCTTTTATCGTCTGTATTGCCTTAAAGCCAAACAATTTATGCAGATGGCAAATGCTGAGAGGGAAAGCATTGAAAGTCTGAGATTCTGTGAGATATCTTAAGCACACATGCCATGAATAAGGAATACATTTGAGCCAAACTATGATAAGTTTATTTAGAGGGCAAAATGCGCACATTTAGTTGGTTGAGGAAATAATTGCAGTTAATTTGAAAGGTTTAAGTAATACTTACAGCTTAAAAGTATTTATTAGCAGTAAGACGAATAAATTAAAGGTAATAGTAATAGAAATTTGATTTCTGTAGTATTGATAGAAGACTGATTAGTAGAAATATAAGCAATAAATAAAGCATGTAGTAATAATAATTCTAAAAACTGTAAACATTAAGAAACAATAGATAACAATAATATAATTTTCCTTAATACAATTAAATCAAGATTCAAACCAAGACTTTGAACTGAAATCTTGTTCTATTAATTAGGTTCCTTCTTACAACTTTCAACAGTGAAGACAACAGTTTTAATTAAATTTTTAAAGTTAGAAAAAAAACAAAACGAATTCTCTGCAATATTTTGCAGGCTTTCAACCTTGAACATAATAATAAAAGGTCATTGAAAAGGTTTTTACATTATCATAATATCATAACTTTTTAGTTTCGTGAATGCTTCAACTTTAAATTTAAAAAAGTTTTGCGAAAGTGTGAAAAATAAAGAAAGTGCTTTAAAGTTTCCAATGTCTGCGAGCAACAGCGATTAAACCAAATATTTGGCTTGGTTTCGCTTCGAAATTGGGTCAACTGGCAATTTGGCTATGACAGCGGCAGCAAACAGAGAAAGAGGAAATACAGAGACTGTCAACTCTCTGGTCATGTGAATTTCCCAAAAAAACTAAAAAGCTATCAGCTGTCGCTTCATTATGATGCTAATTACGAGTTGACCGAGCAGAAAAAAAAATAAAAGAAATAAGGATTAGCTAAGAGAGCGCAAATGATATGCAACGGTGGCATGTTCCACGTGCAACATGCAGCATGCAGCATGCAGCACGACTACAACATGCTGCAACGTGCGGCAACAGCGCACTCCTGCCACTTGACCCATAAACAGTTCGTTTGGCTTAATCCGGTTATGTATGCATCTGGATTAGCGTGTGAAATGCAAAGGACTTCTCGCATCCTTTCGACCAACAAGCTGAAGCATGAACCGCAGGCGAGAGTCCTGTTCATAGCTCTTTTTTGGCCAGCCTGGATTTTACGACACTTTTTAGGTAATGAATGGGATTACAGTTTTTTAATCCACTTCGATGTTCGATGTTCAACATTCGCCGCCTGACAGCTATAAAAAAATGCAATCATTGCAAACGGAATCATAAAAAAAAAAAAACGTTGACAACCCTAGCGGACGGTCAATTGACCTGTGTCTCATGAATGGCCGCGAGCAGGTCAAAAACTGTGGAAAATCGTGTATAAAATGCAGCAGCAACTCAACAGACGACAGCAAACGCAGCCAAGATGTGCAACCCACAGCAACTGAATCAGCAGCAACAGGAGCAGCAGCAACAGCAGCAGGATCAGTCCAGGACCACAGCAAATCCATCACCACCAACGTCACCCACATCCGCCTATGTGTTGTACTTGCATCGCGAGGAACTGCGGCGCCACAAGACACAGTCGACACGTGCCTCAGTGACAAAGATTCAACTGACCAGCGAACTGATTGCTAGAACCAAACAGAACATCAATCGTTGCAGCAACGAGGATCTCGAGATTCTGGCCAGAGAGACGCTCTTCAGGAAGAACTTGCAGCGTCACTTGCACCATCGACGCATGCAACTGCAGGCCTGGATGTTGGCCAAGAAACAGGGCAAGATTACTAAATTGGCGGTAGCAAAGACAAATTAAAAACAAAACTCGCCAAGGGAGCAGCCAAAGTGATAAAGATAGAAAGTGATGACTGAAAAACTGATAATTTTTAAGACAAAATCACGAATTTTTTGGAATAAGTAGCATAATTGTATATAATAATCATACTTTTTATAAATAATAATAAATAATCCAATTGAAAACAAATTCTTAAGCTGCATTTTTATTGGAGACAAGTTAGTACTAATGAAGTGTTAAGAAGGTGCAAAGAAAGGGATAAAAATCTTGAAAGTAAAAAAAAAAACGAGCTAAAATTTGTACAGAAAAAAATATATATGGAAATACTCATATACATATTAAAAAAAAATAAAAGTATAGAAAAAAAACAGCTAAATTTGTATGGAAGTCTAATAAAAATTGATAAAGTCAAAAGAAAGTGCAAAGAAGGAAGTTAAAATTTTTGAAGAATAAAATTAGTAGTTTTAAATGATAAAAAATATAAATAAATTAGAAAAAAACATTTGACATAAAAAAAAAATATATTTCAAATTAAGAAAAATAAAAGTAATGCACAACTGATGTTAAGTGAATGCATAAAGGAGTGGAGAATAATACTATTAATAAAATGAATCTATTAATATGTACAATAAATCTTAAAAAATATAAATATGTATAAATATTTATGTTAATAACAGATTAATATATAAAAAAAAACAATTAGATAAGCTAAATGCTGAATAAAATTATGCTGCAGACAGAGATTACAGAGCCAAAGTTTAATTATGCAACAGCATAATTGTTATCTTTTCCGACCCATACACACACACACACACGCATCAGTGTGTGTGCACAGTGGAAAGTGCAAAGTGCAATTATGCCCTGAGCATACAATTTTCCATTTAAATATTAGACATTTCCCAACACTGACAATGTACGACACTAAAACACTAGAGTACTAAAATGTCTGGCTGTGTCAGCTGCTCACAAGAAGAGAAGAAGAAGAAACGCTTGCGGTTAGCTTCAAGTGCTGTGAAGGGAAGTGGAAAGAGAATGGAAGAGTGAAAGGGGGAAGGGAGAAGGGGAAACTTGACGTCCGACCTGTGCTCAGTAATAGTGTTAAAACAAATTTACACATGATTACCAGACCGGGTTACAACTGCCAGCGTTTAATAAAACTCAAACAAAATGGCGCGCTGCATAAATTTGAACAGGCACAACTACAACAAAAAGCGCCCAAAAACTACAACAACAACAACAACAACAGGAATGAGAATTTTAACAAGAACAACAAGCAGGCACAAGATGCTAACGAACGTCGTTGCAATGTGTAGACAATTTTTTGCCTTTTAGACTGCATAAATTTTAATTAAATGTCACTCATACGCCATGTATGCCAACTACAATATGTGTGTGCAACCCGAGATGCTTGAGTATGCGTGCGATTGAGTGTCTCCCCATATATATATATGTGTGTGTGTGTGTGTGTGTGCGTACGTGCGACAAATGAATGCACACACAAGTGGCACGAATTACAGTTTATTGAACAGAAAAGAGAGAAAGGAAAAAACGAAGACTAGAAGCGTAGGGCACAACTGAAAGAGACGCAAAAAGAAAATGCGAGTACAGCAAACTTGAACTAGACGCATTTTAAAACGTTTCCACTGGCTGACTGCAAACTGCATTAACTCAATTACATCTTGTGAACTATTAATTTTACAATTCCATTAACAACCGAAATTTCTTAGCTAAATTTGAGCATAATTTTCGCTAGATTATAAAATAATTTGGTATGCTGCTCAAGTTCGCATCAAAAGCTAATGCTAATGCGAATGCTAATGCTAATGATAACTCCGGCTGCTGCACGGTGGAAACATGCCACAAGAACGTGGGGCACAGTCAATTGCTTTGACTGCATTTTGGTTAGCACAATTTCACCCGACTATAAAAACGAGAAGAGTTTTGTGTGTCTTTTTTTGCCATTTTTTGATTCTCTTACTAAATGGGTTTCTTACGTTTTTGTTAAAAATGTAATGAATTTGCGAAAAATAATTATAGATAAATAAATGAGATGAATAATTTGCCATAATTTAAGCATATTTAAAATGAAAGCTAAATCTGATTAATGTTAATTAAAGATAGCTTTATAATTTCTACATTATATTGTAACTAAATTTATGATAATCGAAGCCAAAATAAATCTTTTTTAGCTGTGGGTTTTTGCTTGCTATATTTATATTGAAATTTGTATATCACTTTTAGAAAAATCAAGTAAAGAGAAGAAACAAATATATAGCAAATTTTTATAAAATTTTGTAGCTCAATAGATTTTAGCTAAATTTATTAAAGTTAATATTTATTTTATTTTTTTTTAATTATGTGATGTCTAATATTATCCAATTAACTCAACTATATTAAAATATATTAAAGTCTCTTAGGGTCGGTTTTTCAATGTCTATTTAAGGCGTTTCACAGATATTATAGAAATCAATGTCAAATTTTAATTTATCTATTTGTTGAAATGCAAGGGGACACTGAAAAACCGGGCCTAAGTTTCCTAAACAACGATTCTAAAATTCCTAATTTTAAGTGAGGGTATTTCAGCTTCTTCTACATCAAGTCTTACTGGTTTTTCTTTGCTTTTTAGCTGTTCGTTATTCTTCTTTTTTTTGGCTGTGGCTTTGTGCATTTTAATAAAAGTTTTATAGCATGCATTATTCATGTTTTACAACAATTACAAGCGTGTTGAGTGACCAAAAAGGCGCAGGACTTAATGAAAAGCCATCAAGGACATCAACGACACTGTTTTCGCTGTTTTCTCTTGTTTTCTCTTGTTTTCTCTCCTCTTCTTGTATGCTTGAAACTTTTTCAATAATTTCGAACATATGCGCTCGAGTTCTTGACAAATTAACTCAAGTGAGCAATGAAGTGTTTATTGTGGAACAGCAAAAGTTTTTTTTTATATATATTATGCGCTACTTGAGGCGCTGCCACGCCTTTTTCTTGCCACCACAGACTTAATATGCCGCCCACTTAGCGCTGTGTAATCGTCACGCTGGCTTAAAGCAATTTGTTATTAATTTCCGTGCTGAAAAAGTTGAAAAAAAAAAAGAAAACTTTTTCTTTTAGTCCTTTTACACTTTTACTCTGTCTTTCTCGCTCTTTCGCTCTTGTGTTCTTATTTAATGCGAAAAGTTATTGTTGCTGCTGTCGTGCTTGTGTTGTTGTTGCTGTTGTTGTCGTTGTCGTTGTCGTTGCCACATTAAAACATGGCCCATAATGGTTAACAAAGCATTTGCTTGTTGACCATCCTCATCGACCCAATGAGCAACAAACTTGTGCGTACAATGTAAAACATGTGTAATAAATACATTCAAGTGTGTGTGTGCTCTGTGTGTGTGTGTGTGTTGTTGTTGTTGTTGTTGTGTGCATTGTTGTTGTCAGGTGGGTAATAAATTGCAATATGCGGCTCACAGTCAGGCAGCAGCCAAGCAAATGATGACTGGCACAAAGTGTTTGAAATGCATACAAATACAAATATACATACACACATACAGCTAGAGTATTTTATGCCCCGCTCAGTATGCAATGAAAAATTGCCCGAACTATGCGCACAATGTTAATATGGCCGCCAAAAGCAAACACGAATATAAACACACTCACACTCAGAAAGAAGTGTGCCATTGTGTGCGTGAAAGTGCAAGTTTGCTTGCCTTTTGTTATTGTTGCTATTCTTGTTGCTGTTGCTGTTGCTATAACCTTCAACTGCGAACAATAAAATCATGGAAAAAATGCAACTAAAATGAGATTGCAGCAAATGGAAAACTGTGAAAAGCGACGTGAAAAATAACATTTTAAATGCGTTGCTTAACACTTGATGAGACGCAGGCGGCAAGTGCTTTTTTTCAAGGGAAGGCGGCTGAAGGAGCACATAAATCTTATATAGTTATATGCTCATAAAACTTAAATTTCGCCATTGTTAAATTTTGCT
The DNA here is from genome assembly GCF_004354385.1 of Drosophila innubila. Classification (NCBI taxonomy): domain Eukaryota; kingdom Metazoa; phylum Arthropoda; class Insecta; order Diptera; family Drosophilidae; genus Drosophila; species Drosophila innubila. Next base: position 7,073,269 of record NW_022995376.1, read on the forward strand.
GACAAGAATTGCAAATGAAACGCGAAAAATTTTCAATAAGCAATTAAAAGAAATTATAACAGAAAACTGTACGCACGTTAAAGTTTACTAATTTTAAGAAGTTTTATAAAATTATGTGTATAGCTTTTGCTATATTTTTATTAAAAATTGCAACGAAATTAGAAAATTTTTTAGTAAACTATTCAAATTTATTATGTAAAACAGGAAACTATGTGGATAGTACTATAATAATCTGAAATATTTTTTAAGCAACTATAGAAGTTTTATAAAATGATTTTATCATGCATACTTTTACAAAAATTAAAAAAATTGGGAATTGCAATCTCTTGTTACTAAAAATACAGCAAAGTAAATTTAAATATATACTTCAAGCAGTTAATGTTCACTTTAAAAAGCTGAAAATACTTTTAAGCCAATAAAACTTTTGCTTAAATTTAACAAACAAATTTTACTAAACCGGTAAATTAAATTTGAAGACTTCGCTTTACAGAAGCTTCACTGTATTACATGTGTTTATTAAAGTAGATCCATGTTGGCATCGCCTCTTTTTACGCATCCTCAATTTGCTGTTGGCGTTGTTATTACTACAACTACACACTTCGTCTGTTGGCCATGTATGCAAATGCGTTGCTGCCTTTTGGCCAACACATTTGCACATGGCTGAAAACGCGGCTTGTAGTTGATTTTATGTTGCAATGCTGTCGTTGCTGTTGCTGCTGTTGCTTCTGTTGCTGCTGCTTGGGGGCAAGGTGCATGCGTTGGGCGAGCTGTGAAGTTACTGACTGACGAACCGCCTCGCAGCACCACCAACACCACCAACACCATCACCAGCAACATCAGCTGTTGGGTCATAAAGGTTTGGATGCTGCTGCCATTGTTGCCGAAAACACAAAGCGGCAAAGCTTCAGTGCAACACATTTGTGTGGCAAGTTTAATGTGCAGCAAAGTGGATTTTGGTTCGAGGGCAAAACACACACACACACACACACACATAGATACCACTCCATTGTTGTGCTGGCATTTATATTACATCAAAAAGTGCAAAATCACGACAGGTGTTGAAATATGTGAAACAAGTTGAAAAGCAAAAGAAAATAAAAAATTACACTGAAAAAAAAAATACAATATCCACTCAAATTTTAGACGAAAATTCATAGTATTGTAAGAAAAATAGTAAAATATTATTAGGAATATTTTTTGATATAGTTATAATCCAACTTTCTTGAGCAAAATATATTATTTTAAAATTGGTGTTTTTAAAATATATATAATTTCTTTTAAATTTTTTTTCTGATTTTAGTAACCCTCTTTTTTGTCAGTGCATATGAAATTTTCTCAGTTTTGCATCTCATCATGCTGTATCTCCTCCCACCACTTCGCATATGTGCATTTTGTGAAACTTGTGAATAATTATAAAACTTTATCTCTTTTTTGGGCAACACACACACACATACCCTACACACAAATATGTACACACACACACATGTACCCTGCCCATTTTCCATACATTTTGCTTACACTTGGAAATAGCCAAATAGAATTAAACCCTAAATTATTTGATCTAAATTCCCGCCTTTCCCAACTATCAACCATACCTCGACACCGACTCCGACTCCGACCCAACCCGACCCTTCGACTTCCTCCCCTGACCCCGCCATGCCCTCAAATCTATCGCAGCCAACACAGCCGCAACGAGGCAAATCCTGCCACAAAGCACACGATGACACCGAGTATCCCTTTGATGTCAGCGCCGCAAATGCCGATGCCGAAGCCGATGCGACAACAGCGTCCGCAGTGTCCACATCAACAACAACAACAACAACAGCAACACCACCCACTCCGGGTTTGGCATTAGCTTTGCGCCGTTTCGTCCGCCCACCGCCTCCCATTTATCTGGAGAATGCACTGCAGCAGCGTCAGTTCGCGAATCCAATTAGTTACTTGGGCGGACCGCGTCTCCAAGCGCGGAGTAATCGCAACAGCGTCGACTCGATATTATCGCTGGATTAACACCCGCAACGGACAACGAGTCTAGTCACATATTCAACTCCCTCCTCAGTCTCTACCTCTCAGCCGGACAATTTGAAGCGCCATTGGATTGGCTGTGTCATTTCTCAACAACAGTCGCAACTGTAACTTAGTTAGTTCTTCAATTTAGTTAGTTAATGTTGAACAAATTGTTAAAGTTCCTTCCTTCGAAACAAAAATAAACTAGTTCTATATTAATGTTATAAGCGTCTATTGATTTCATGGAATAACAATTATAATAATATGAGGTAAATACTCCTACTGAATATTTTTAAAATAGAATTAGAATTATGGGACATTTATTCTGTGGAACAATTTTAAAAATAGCAAATTTGTCCTAAAATCGATACTAGGATCCAGGAAAAAAATATTTTTTAAGGAAATTATTTAAATTTGAATTTAGAATGAATTTAGCAACCGAACCATGATCAAAATGACACTCCGCTTGAAAGTCGGTTGAGTTTTGAATAAGTTATGAAAGTTTGAAGTTGGTCCAACCTTTGACCTAGCAACTTTACAAGTCAAAATTTTTGTAAAATTTCACATAATTTCTTACAGAAAAATGAAAGGTTCCAGAATCAAGTTTAAAGTGTTGTTTTATAATAATTACGATACAAGGAGTTGACTAAAAGTGAAAACTTAAGATTTAAAATTTTCAATTTTCAAAATTTCAAAGGGGGGACCCTTAGCATCGAAATCATGATTTAGAGAAAAATAATTTTTTTTACAAAATTAATTAATTTTGAATGCAGAATGAATTAACAGGCAAAAACAAGGTCAAAATGACATTCCGCTTGAAAATCGGTTGAGTTTTGAGAAAGTTATGAAAGTTTGAAGTTGGTCCGACCCTTGACTTAGCAACTTAACAAGTCAAAAGCGTCGTCAATATAGATATAGTAAAAGTTGTAAGATTAAAGAAAAGTTGTTTACACGGCAATATTTAAAAAGTTTTATTGATTAAAAATTGGTATTTCTGCATTGAAATTGATCTCGCTTAAAAGGTAAGTTGTGTATCTGTAATTGCAGTTTATATCTGTATCTGTAAATGTATATGTATCTGTTATCGTTTAGCTGTATCTGTTAGTTTGTATCTTTAAATGTAACTGTTGCTTAGCTTAAACACGAATTCGCTTTACACTGAATGAAATTGCCTTATCATAAATTGTATTTTAGTTTACTATGACATTTGTGTTTATGGGCCAAGTTGGCCAGAATGATATAATGACGATGTCCATTGATGAGTTAGATACTTAGTCTAAGGAGGCATGCATATGACAAAGGAGGTGAGGGGGGAAGGTTGGATTACAATGCGGGACAATTGATTAGGGACTATCTGTAGCGGGATGCTAGGTAAAATCCGGCGGCTTGTATTTGGGCGGTCGCTTAATTGGTTTCTATAACCAATTGCGGCCGCCACGTCATATGTTGTTCTCCTTGGCGCCCTTGGTCGCCGAGGCGCCACCGGTTGTGGCACTAGCATCGCTGTCGCCCTTGTTGTTGCTATTGTTGCTGTTGTTGCTATTGTTGCTGTTGGCCGCCGTCGTTTCCTCTCCATCAGCGGCTTCAGCTGCCAGAGAAATGACAATGATTAATTATTTATGCAGTTTAAGGAGAGTTAAAGAGCAGTTACCCTTCTCCTTGTCATCCTTGATGTCGCTGGAGGTCTCCGAGGAGGTTTTGTTGCTCGAGTTGGTGTTGATGGTGTCCTTGTCGAGACGCGGTCGCTTCCTTTGACCCTTGTAGGTGCGATTGTCGCGTCTGCCGCCTTCGCCCTCATCCTCCGAGTCGGAATACTCATTCTCCGGCACAATGCGTTTATCCTTGTCGCTCTGTGGCAAACGCTCATCCTTGTCCACCTTATCATCATCCTCGGACTCATCGTTGATGGCATCCTCGGGTATCGCCTGTATCTGGACACCTGGCGCATGTGGCAACATGCGCAGATTCTCAAACAGCCGATTCTTGATCTTCTCCAGATACTCGGAGGTGTTCTGGTTGGTCATGTTGCTGGGACTGATGTGCAGCTTAAAATCTGGGCCAAAGTATTCAAAGTAATCGTTGTACGGCAGCTCATTGGCAATCTCCACAGCCAAGGCGACGGATGTCTCATATGTCCAGCAGCGGGAAACATTGCGAATGGTGTAACCACCACCGCCGACCATGAGGAAGGGCAGATTATACTTCTTCACAAACTCCACACACTTGCCGTGTCCCTTGACAGTCAGATTGAAGCAGCCAAGACGATCTCCGGTCAGCGAATCCGCTCCACACTGGAGAACAACAGCTGCCGGCTGGAAGGTCTCCATTACCTTGGAGATGATGGGCACAAAGATGCTCTCGTATGCATCATCGTCCATGCCATCCCTTAACGGTATATTCACGGCATAATACTTGCCCTTGCCGGCGCCAATGTCACGCAAATCTCCCGTGCCCGGAAAGTATTCGCCGTACTTGTGGAAGCTCACGGTCATCACGCGATCTGTGGTATAGAAAGCCTCCTCCACACCATCTCCGTGATGCACATCAATGTCAATGTACAGCACACGCTGGTGATACTTCAACAGCTCCAGAATTCCCAATACAATGTCATTTACATAACAGAAACCAGATGCCTCCGATTTCTTGGCATGATGCAGTCCCCCACCCCAATTGATGCAGATCTCCGAGGCCTGTTTGTTCAGCTTGACGGCAGCGGCAACTGAGCCTCCGGCGGACAGCTGACAGAACTCGTAGAGTCCATCGAAAACCGGACAATCCTCGCCGACATTGAAACGCTGCATTTGTTTATTATACTCGGTCATGTTGTCCGGGCGAATGGAGCGCAGGAATCGCACGTATTCATCGGAATGGAACTTGGTCATCTCATCGGCAGTGGCTTTGTGCGGTCGCTATAGGCATACAATTATTTATTTATTAATTACTATATTTTAATGCTCAACTTACATAAATTTCCATCTTGCGATAAAGCCCATAATTGAGCAGCAGATTGTGTGTCATGCGTATGCGGTGTGGCTTCATCGGATGTCCCTGGCCATAGTAATAGTTGCCAATATCACCTAAATAACACAAAAATTAATTAACTAATTAAAAAAACGAAAAAACAAACCACGCTATGCAAAACAAACATTTTACGTCCAGTGTCGCTGCAGCGTCTAAGCGCACAGCGCACTTTTGTCGCTTACAAGCGTTGTAGCACTTTCGCTGTATAAAACAAAGACCTACAGGTACATACACACACGCACACACCACCGCACACAGAGTCGCATGCGCTGCGCTCGTTAGCGAAAAGTGCGCTGTGCGGCAAAATGCTAGTACAGTCGACTTAAAAATTGAAATTTGCAAAAATGCCAACAAAAATGCCGAGAGAATTTTGCTGATCTAAGCAATTACCACAAATAAACAATTTTATTTTTTCACCGTCACATTTGTGAATAGTGTTATAATTTAACACCTTTTATTAGTTAACTTACTGTCGTAATAATAGCAAACGCGTTTTTTGCTATGAGACTGCATTTTCTCTGTGGATGTGCTGCCGGCTTTTCCTAAGCGCGGCGTCGGCGGATTTTATATACTTTGTGTGCCAGCAATGATGCTGAACAACTTTAATTAATTTTTTTTAGCCGCGCGACCAATTTATACTTAAATTGACAAGAGGAAGATACACCGCCGCGCACTGCAAGAAAATGTGTGAGGCAACTAGAGTTGGATTAAGTCGTTGCCACCTGGCATAAACAAGGTCGCCACCTGGCAGAAAAAAGTTGCGGTATATTTGAACGTTGCCAGACCTTCGGATTCCACACTTCAACCTGTAGTATTGCCAGATGGTTGAAATGCGATAAACTGCGGCAAGCTATGGAATTTTTTAAGACATTAGTTTTTTCAATGCTTGCAAGTTTAAACAACGCTTAGAAAAATGAAAAAATATAAATAAGAGAAATTATGTTGCATATTCTTTTGAAATTGCATTATATTTATATTAGTATTTTTTGCACAAATATGGTATATACTTTCACGTGGTCGGGTCACACTTGCGATCTCTCTTTTGTTGTTGTTGTTTTCGCGAGAGAGGGAGAGAAACCCATTTAGTCGAAAAAAGACCGTTGAACGAGTTGGACGCATTTTCAGTGCGAGGCTTTGTCGGTCGGTGTTTTCTCGTTTCTTGTCGGTGAAAAATAAGAATTATCAACAAAACTAAAGTGGAGACAAATTAATGAAATTGAAATCAGTAGTGAATATTACATGAAACATAATTTATACAGGAAGCCAACGCGAAGTAGCGCGTAAGTTTTAATTGTGTTTGTGGCGTTCTATTTGTATGCGTACATGTGTGACTGTGTGTGTGTGAGTGTAAAAGAGAAAGAAGTTTCAGTTTCCAAGCAAAGCAAACAGCAAGTAAAACAGCAGCAAACGGAGTTGCAGTGGAAACACAAACAGAGCAACACTCATACACAGAAAGGCACACACACACTTGAACACGCCAACGAAAAAGAAGTGGGAAAAACTGAAATATAGTGTCAAAGCGAAGAAGTAACAAAAAATGAACGCGCCCGCTTTTCAGTGCATGTTGATGATGAAAATTAATTGAAATAAATAAAAATAAAAGATAACCGCCTGAAATATCCTGCGCAGCGAGCGCCGCTGTCGCCGCTAACTTCATTTCTTCCTCTTCCTTATGCTCTCTCTTTCTTTCTCGCTCTTTGGAATTTTACCGACTGCCGCAGACGTCTATGCTGCTGTTTCCGCCTCCTCTCCTGCCCCGCCCCCGCGACCAACGCCTCGCGTTGAAGCTTTTTTGTTACTTTTCTGTTGCCTTCCTTTTTCTTTTCTCCACTATATTTCCTTTTTCAATGCGCCCGCAGGATATTTTTCTCTGTTTTTTTTCTTTTGCTTGCCCATCGCGTACGTGTTTAATTATAGTTTCTGTCTTTGCCCTCTCATTCATCTCCATTTCCAATTAGAGCAATTTCGGCAATCGCGGAAGCTAAATAACAAACAAAAACGAAATATTCTCAAATTTATTTACTCCATTGTTGTTATTGTTGTTCTGTATTCATTTTTAACCAGCAGTCGTAACGACCGTGAAATAAAAAGCAGCGCAACTGTGACTGCGACGCTGACAGCGACTGCGTTTTATAGCTGTAACTGTAAATGCTCTGCGGATTTACCGGCTTTTGAAAAGTTGTTGCCAATAATAAAACGCCAGCATAATACTGCAAAAAAAAATAAAAACCCACTCGATTATTTCGTCTAATTAAAAAGGTAAGTAAAAGATTGCCACGCTTTTTTTAATGCTATTTTCAGTCTTGTTTTGCTCCTTTTCACACCTTCTTCATATGTTGCTCATGTGTGTGTAAGTGTGACCAACGCATCGGTCGAAAAGTGGCACGAAAATGCATCATTACAAAGTACCGTTAAAAAGCCAATGAACGCATCAGAAAAATAACTAAACATAAAAATACAAGCAGAACACAAATCTTGCAACAACAACAACAGAAGCAACAACTATACACTGACAGAAATAATGATCTTAAATCGACACTAAGTTTTATGTGCTAAGAATATGCGTTGAGAACATAAAATTATTAAAATTAGAAAAAACTTCTTGGTTTTGAGAGCATTTTAAATAGGATCAAGTATTTATTATAAATATAAATGTTCTCAAATTTTAAAGTCATATTTATTTTTAGTTCCCTAACAATTTGAAATCGTTATTCTTATATTAAAAAACGATTTTTTAGACTAATATTCTTATTTAAGATGTATGTTTTTGATTCTATAATGAGTTGATCTATTTTTTCAGTGTACGAAACTAGTGTAAGTTCATGCAGAGAGCAACGTTCTCTCAGCGCTCTCCCGCTGCATTTTCTATTTGCGCTTCTGCTGATAAAAAGCAAATCCATTTTTATTACTTCTCTGCTGCTGCTGTTGTTATTGTTGTTGTTGTGCGTTGTGAAAAAGTCAAAGAGCATTGTTGCTGTTGTTGTTGTGGCTGCTTGTAATTGTCTGTAATTTAGCTGAGGACCAAACAAAACCAAAGTAAATTAAACCAGTCAGGCAACCAGCTGTCGTCGTCGTCGACGTCTGCGCATAAAATACCGAATGGCAGAATGAGAAGAAGAATGTGCAGCTGCTGCTGCTGCAGAGACAGAGATGCTTCTCTCTTTCGCTCACTTAGTGTGGAGAGAGAGCTCTTTGCTTATGCTTATGCTCATTTTTGTTATTCTATTTTGGTGGCTTTCGTTTACCGCATTTATTTATTTACCTTTTGTTGGCCTGTTTATTATCCCAGTGCAGCATCGTCATCGTTTGAAGTTTAAGCCACAATTCATTTTATGCTATTTTTGTAGCTTATATCTTCTACATATTCTTCTCTCTCTCTCTCTCTCTCTCTATCTCTCCTTCGCATTTCATTAACATGTTTGACAACAACAACTATCCAGTTTTGTTGTTGTTGCAGTTGCTGAAGCTTTTTGATGGTTGACGTTTTGTCTGTTTACTTTGAGCTACTTCTCTTCTTATTGCTTTTTATCGGCGGCACTTTATGTGGCCAATAGTCGTATCTGTATGTTTGTAGTTTGCCTCCTCTCTTCTTCCGTCTCTTCTTTCGCTTTGCAAACCCTTTTCAAATAGAGTTCAAAGCAAAGTGCGGCATGAAGTTCATTCGAGTGCAGCACTTTTCAATTATGCTTCTCTCCCTCTACCACTCTCAGTATCTCTCTCTTTTTTGGCTCACAAATCATTGCGAAATGGGCAACGGTAAATCTGCTTAACTTGTTGAGATCTCTTTTTTTTTATTATTATTATTTTCATTTTGCGATTCGACAACTCACAAAGGCAAATGGCAAAATTACAGCAAATGCGAAGGCGGAGGAGAGGACAACAACAAAAGTAATAACAACTGCTAAATAGTGAAAAAATAGCCGAAGCAGCAAAAGTAGAAAATTCAATTGTTGAAACTGCCGCTTGTGCCTTTGTGTGCTGCTTTCAACGTCGCCCACTTACAACACACAATGGACAGCGACTGCGACGGCAGCGTCAGCAGAAGCAGCAGCAGCGGCAGCGGGTTTTATTGATAAGAAAATTGAAAGTGCGTTGCAAAGACGAGAAGGCGCGACAAGTGTGGGAAGATAGGCGAGAATGGAGAGAAAAATGTAGAGATTTTTTGTGAGTGGTCAGCGATGTGGCAACTCCAACTATCGCATCAATCGATTAGTGACTATCGATCGTGTGTGGGCTCAATAACTTCAAACTGTCATAACTTTGTCCTCTATTTTTATTTTGCATCAAAATTGGAAAATTGAAATTTTCTTCCATCACTGTCCATTTTTCCATACTTTCCCCTTGTCACTTGTCTTTATCTCCCAAACTTCAAACGGTCATAACTTTGTCAAAAATGAACCGATTTTCTTTCGGAATATCAATTTTTTCATTATTTGACCGCTATTTTTATTCTGCATCAAAATTGGAAAATTAAATTTTTCTCGATCACTGTCCATTTTTTTCATACCTACCCCTTGACGCTTTGTCAAAAACTTCAAACGGTCATAACTTGGTCAAAAATAAACCGATTTCCTTGCGGAATATCAATTTTTTCATTATTTGACCTCTATTTTTATTCTGCATCAAAATTGGAAAATTAAATTTTTCTCGATCACTGTCCATTTTTTTTATACCTACCCCTTGACGCTTTGTCAAAAACTTCAAACGGCCATAATTTGGTCAAAAATTCACCGATTTACTCGCGGAATATCAATTTTTTCATTATTCGGCCTCTAATTTGATTCTACATTAAAACTAGCAAATTAAATTTTTTGTCGATCACTGTCCATTTTTTTCATACCTACCCCTTGACGCTTTGTCAAAAACTTCAAACGGTCATAACTTGGTCAAAAATGAACCGATTTCCTCGCGGAATATCAATTTTTTCATTATTTGACCTCTATTTTTATTCTGCATCAAAATTGGAAAATTAAATTTTTCTCGATCACTGTCCATTTTTTTCATACCTACCCCTTGACGCTTTGTCAAAAACTTCAAACGGTCATAACTTGGTCAAAAATGAACCGATTTCCTCGCGGAATATCAATTTTTTCATTATTTGACCGCTATTTTTATTCTGCATCAAAATTGGAAAATTAAATTTTTCTCGATCACTGTCCATTTTTTTCATACCTACTGCCCCTTGACGCTTTGTCAAAAACTTCAAACGGTCATAACTTGGTCAAAAATTCACCGATTTACTCGCGGAATATCAATTTTTTTCATTATTCGGCCTCTAATTTGATTCTACATTAAAACTAGAAAATTAAATTTTTTGTCGATCACTGTCCATTTTTTTCATGCCTACCCATTGACGCTTTGTCAAAAGCTTTAAACGGTCATAACTTGGTCAAAAATAAACCGATTTCCTCGCGGAATATCAATTTTTTCATTATTTGACCTCTATTTTTATTCTGCATCAAAATTGGAAAATTAAATTTTTCTCGATCACTGTCCATTTTTTTCATACCTACCCCTTGACGCTTTGTCAAAAACTTCAAACGGTCATAACTTGGTCAAAAATGAACCGATTTCCTCGCGGAATATCAATTTTTTCATTATTTGACATCTATTTTTATTCTGCATCAAAATTGGAAATTAATTTTTTTTATCATAATTATCATTATTTTTCTCGTACCCAGCCTTATTTTACAAAATTTTTCATTGGAAAATATATTTGGTTTAAGCTGTTCCTTTCATTAAGTTCTCTTCTTAATTCTTAATTGCCTGGTTTTTGTATATTTGATTACTTAGTCTTTATTTAAACATCGAAGTTTCAGAGTAAAAAAGTGTTGCCACCTATTTTCCGGCGTGTCTATTGTCAGTGTCCCATCGTGACACACTCGAGATGGCGCTCCGGGCGTTTCAGCACAAAGGCATCATCAATCCAGCTAATGGACGGCGTTGTCATTGCTGCAGTTGACCCAACTTGCCACGCCCATTTGGCCAAAGCAAGAGTTCAAAAGTTTTTATGGCAATTTAAAGTTTTTCCCTCCGCTTGACAGGTATCTAAATATAAAGTGCAGAAAATTGTTGTTGTATCAGTAGTTGTTGTTGCTGCAGTTGCTGCAGGACAACAACTTTGGTCTGTTGCATTGCTCGATTGTTTTCGTTTCGGGGAGGTGTCTTTTACCGTTAGCTGACAGAGGCAAAGTTCTAATTTATGTTGAGAAAAACTTGCTGTCGCATTTAATGGTCAGCTGCCGTGCATTAAACAAAGAGGGAAGAGAAGAGAAAAGAAGAGAAGCAGGAGAAAAGTGACCGGCTAACCCAAAAGCCAGCGGGGCTGGTCAATTAGATTTATGGGATTAGGACAGGTCGTATGGCCATAAAACACTCGCAACAACGCACACGTGGAAAATCATCGAGATCCGCTCCAAACTCCAAACATTTTTGCATTGTTTGCCTTAGTTGTTGTTGCCCCCTTTGATCCCACTTCCACCCCCTCAGCCTATGAGGCGTCGCCACTTCAGTGCACATCCGTCTGGGTAAGAACAAAAAAAAAAAAAAAAATATGTAAACCAAAACATTGTTTCATTCCCATAAACTGCCGGCAACTTTTCGCCGCGGTGGTTGTTTCGCACTCGCAGAAGGCTCTCTGGCAACGTGTTCCGGTTTAGCCATTCATTCTTTCCATTTCCCCCCCTTCCATGCCCAAGTCTCACTATACTCCTTGCCCAGGTCCAGAAACAGGAACAGTTCACAATCCATGAGCGCGCACACACACATTTCCGGCTTGAACTGAAGAGAAACTCCATCTAACATGCCCACTGTGCTCCATCTGAATATGTATTCGTATGTGTGTGTGTCTACTTGTATGTATGGTGGTAGTTACTGGCTATTTTTCGATTTTATTGATTTTCATAAAGCAGCTTTTATGGCTAACTTTGTGTCTACTCCAATTAGAGGCGCAGCTGTAGAAATAAAAGTTTTGTCCATTTTGCATTGGCTTTGCCACATGCCTCCACCTTTCCCCCCCTTTCTCGTTGTGGCATGTTTCAATTGCAACACAAGTATGGCTTCAAGGGAAAAAATAACTGTATACTCTGATAACTAATTCTCGCTAAAACTTAAAAAAAAAAAAACCACAAACTAAAGGCAATTACAGCTTGAACATAATTTTATAAACGTTAAAAGAAGCTTGGATTATTCTTGGGATTTTCTTAGACTTGGACTTTCATGCAAACAGGCCAAGTACATGCTAAATTGACCCACTTTTTGTGCCACAATTCCCAGGCAACCACCAAAGCCAAGTGGCAAGACTTAAGTTGACAATAAAATGGAAATGTTGGGGGCGACTTAATGAAAAGTTTTTAATTACAAGGATCAAGGCAATAAAAGTTTATTATGCGAAAAGCTTCTCTCTTATTTCACTGGCATTGCCAAAAAAATAAAACTGCTTAAAAGCGTGGTAAAAACTAATAAACTGAACTTTCAGCTCAACTTGAGCGCCATCGAACTATCATTAGACAAACCAAAAAAGAGAACAGTAGGAAAAACCAACAACAGCAACAAAAACAAACAAAAATACCATCATAAATCCAGTTGAAGTTTGAAGTTTTAATGTGCCGCAAAAAGTTGTTGCTAATCCCATAGATAAACGCATCCCCGAAATCGGAGCAACAATAAATCGTATGAGATTTGAATGGGATGCGACTGTTGCGCTGTTGGCAAGGCCAGAAAAGTGGGAGGAGAGAAGGTGTATCGCAATTGTCAGACAAAAACTACGGCAAAATAGCAAATCGATTTTAGATTCAGTCACAGTGTGTTCCTTTATCTCTCTCTCTCTCGCACCACTCTCTCGTTCTTTCTCTCCATTGCACATCTCTTTCTCACAAGCTAATATTGAAATGAAATTTCGAGTACATTGAACCCGCACAGAGAATAGAGAAGAGAAGGTGTGAATTTGCCAGGAAACATGTACAACTCCCAGATAAACATAAACATGGAAACTGGAACAGGGCAACAAAAAGCATAGAAAGATGGAAAAACTAGCATTAGGGAGCTATAGATGTCAGTGAAGGGACTTTTAGCATAACAAAGCAGATTTGTGGTTGAGCAAAAGATACAAATTGATGCCAAGCTCACCCCTTAATCTTTTCTCCAGTTATGAAATTCTTAGTAAATCACAGCAATCCCCTTCAAACCGCATTCCTTCAACCACACAGACAACCCTCTCGAATTAAATTAAAAAGTTAAACATCAACTGTGCAAGACATTTCTGAAAAATGTATGCTTCCCCCTTTATTTTTTTTTGGGAACGATCAAAAGTAAAACAACATTTAACTGATTTGAGTGGTTGTCTCCACATTTTTTGCTTTTATTTCAATTTTCGGTTACTTTTGCTGGCGCTTCCTGTTCCAAAGTTTTCAAGAATGCGACATGAAGATGCCAAAAAAAGAAAAATCGCAAACTAAGCAGTTGAAAAGCAACTTTGACTTGTGAATCACCGTGTGAAAATGTGACAAAGATAACAAACTTAGAGAACTGTCGAATAGAATATTAAGAGAACTGCCCAAAGAGGGAAAATATTAAAATAACTTAAATAGTTTGAAACGAAGATGCCAAAATAAAAATAACTGTGACTGCTGATTCAGAACTATTTTAAATTATAAAAATCACTTGCATTACTAGTTTAAAATTATGGAATTTTATATTTTTCTATTAATCACGCAAGTTACTAGTTTCATATTTGATTAGAAAATAAATTCAATTAAATAAGTTCAATAATCCCATTTTTTTTTTTTATCACATGAGTTACAAGTTTCCGATTTCATTAGAAATTTAAATTCAATTAAAGACATGCAATAATCCCATTTAAATTTTTGCAGAAAATTATAAGCTTATCCATTTAATTTCTGACTTCTATTTTCTCATGTCTAAAAACAGTTTTATTTTATTTTCTGTGAAGAGCTGTCGGGTCATGAATTATACGATTGCGCTTTGGGAACAACTACAAATTTTCAAGCATATTTCATGCGATGCTTCACTTCCAACTAGCACCAAAAACTTGCTCCTTCTGGTTCTGTAAGAAAAGACAGAACTCTGGGACTTGAAGTGGGTGTTGTAGGGGGATTAAGGGGAAGGTAGATGTGGCAGAAGGATTGAAGGCTTGCAATTTGTTGCAGCGCCTGGCAAGTTATTGTTATAGCCAGCTCGATTGACTGACTGTCCAACAAAATGTCACGCTGTGATTGCGCCGAGAGCGAAATCTCAGTTTCTCAGTCCTCCGTCTCAATTCACAGTACACAATGCTCAGTTTTGTCTGCAGTTCGAAACACGCTCTCAGTTACTGCGTCTATTTGTCATTGGGTTGTGCTTTCCGTCTCGAGTGCATTGCAGTTGCTGGAATTGTGTCTAGTGGCACACTCGAAGTTGCAGTTACTCCCCAGGCGCCCGACCCGCACCGTGCATCGTGCACCATGTGGCAGCTCAATGCACTTTGCTGATTATTTGTTTTGTATTTTATATACCCTGTATAGCATAAAACTGGGACAATATAGTTGCCAAAAGAGAGCAGATTAAATTGTTTAAATTCCTTAAAATATTCCTGAAAAATTACCTGAAAAATGGAAATAAAATGGAATTTGTTTGATATAATATATGCAATATTTTTTTAAAATTATTATCTTGTTCTTGACAAATATCGAAAACATTATGAAATAGAAAAATTCAAGTAATTTTATGCAGGGTATTTGCTCGTTTAAGTTTTCAAATTGATTCATTTTAACTTGTGTTTATTTGTTGCTCAGCAATTTCTTTTTTGAATGCTTGACATGACGTAGCTGTAGCTGTAATCAATTTGACACAGATTCAGATTCAAATCAATATCAATTGTGTCAGCGATTGCCTTGTGCCATGGGATAGAAATGAAGTTGCCTCTGTTGCATGCCATGCATCTCAATGCAATTAACAAGACACCTGTATATATGTGTGAGTGTGTGTGTGTGTGTCTATGTAATTGTGCATACATACAAATTAATTTTAATATTTGTTTAGCACAAACGAGCAAACACAATGCGCAAATTCGCTGAGAGAGGCAGCTGCCAACTTAACTCACTTCCGTTTCATTTTATTTCATTTCATTCCACTCCATTCCGGTACGTTCCACAACACAGCGCAACAATTTCAATTTACTGCGAGTGGAAATATTTGCAAACTGGCAATTTACATATTTCTATTACCATTTGACAGTGCGTAGCCAATTTTCAAATATTTTCCCACATTTGCATAACAACAAAAAGTACAAGGAAAAAAAAAAATAACTAAAAGTTCCCATGTTCCCATATTGCATTTTGTAGCTGTTTTGTGGTTGCCACTATAAATTGCATGTTCAGCTTAGCTGTTGTATACATTGTTGTTGTTGTTGCTTGTTACTACTGTCTGTTGGTCAGGATCGATTCACGGCTTTGAATAGCTCGGCAAATATTTGCCGCTTGTTTATGCGCTGCACTTCAGACTTGAATCTATGTATATCAACAACTATCTGTAGCACTTGAGACCATTTCATCTGTAATTTGTTCTTCTTGTTGTTGCTGCAACATTGTAAACAGTTGGTACATAAAAGACATGCATAGAGTCAATAACCCTTTTAATTATAAATAAAAACTATGCTGTGTGCCTACAAATTGAAATGTAAAAGTTTCAAGAGCGTTAAGAGACTGTATAAAGATTATTTAAAAACAAAGTACATATAAGCATGTATGATTTGAGTGTTGAAGTACGTTTTATAAACAAAATATATACAAACTTTGATATAAATCTATGATCTATAACTTTACTTAGTGAGATTACTAAAAGCTATACAAAAAATACATTTTATGAGGAGTTAAAAGCGAAGAGTTCGAATTGGAAATGTTCCAATTGCATAAGGAATTTCAAACAGATGCAACATAAATTGGAATTTAGAGGAAATGGGTTATATATTAAACTTTAAGAAATTTAAATTAGAGTGGGTGAATCTTAGCTTCTGCAAAAAGATTTTCTTAAAATTTTATTTATGATGAAATGAGCAATGAAAATTTAATTATATATGTAAGTTCGGATTAAAGTAGTTTTTAATACCAGGGACCAAACATAACAACTAAATTTTTTTTTCTCTTTACATTTTCTGATGAAAAGTTAATTTTAGAAATTAGCCAACTCACCATATTTATCATTAATACATTTATATTGTCTTTACTCAAGGGCTGACTCAAAGGCTGTCAAACGCCCCTATATGGTATTTTATTTATTATCAACATTACGCGGATCTTAAATAAACACATGCTCGAAAATTGACCAACATTTTATTAGGGGGTGTGTACATATACAAACAAATATCATAAGAGAGACAATGACAAAAAGAGTATGAGAGAGAGGCGTGTGAGTGAGAGAGATAGAGAAGGAGGGACAAGGAGCGCTGTTGCTCATCAGCTGCTGCTGAAAACCGAAAGTGATACATCTGCAAACGTTATTTTGCTAGGGTCGCGTCGCACCCTCTCGCTATAAATACGAAATGTGCTGCAGGGTCTGATGCTTCTTCTTCTTCTACTGCTATATTTCTACGGCTGTCAGTGATGCGCATCCTGAGCGCACTTCCTTTTGCGCCTTTGACTCGGTAAGCAGGTCACGTGAGCATTTCAGCAGGTCAAATTGCTTAAGACTTAACAACCAGTGGGTGAGTCAGGAGCAACAGTACATCCAAAAAGGGGGACAAGAAACGAGGAACGCGGAACGAGACGCTGCTGACAAAGGAAACCCTCGACAGTCAGTCAGGCAAGGCAGGCAGGCAAACCAGTCAGCGCTTCGTCCGTCGGAGTCGTTCGTCTGTGGAGGGGCAGTAAATGTGATTGCTTGCCTGACGCTTGAATACCCCAACCTGCCTTTGCCCCCTCTAACCTCCTACCTATTACCCGTGTTGCTTTTGCTGCCGTTGCTTGGTTCTCTTGCGTGTTTTGTTATTCTTAGCTTTAGTTCTCCCTATAGCCTAGCAGAGGGTATTATTAATATATGAGGACGTTTGTCACAAGAAGCTAAAAATCAAAATAAATTTTTAGATTTTTAAAAAGTGGCAGGATTTTAAAATAACAAATAAATAGACAGTTTTTTCTTTGTGGTACTTACATTGGTGATAATATTGTTGATACTATGGCTAACTAGAATATATTTCTATTGATTTGTATTTCCTAAAGATTTCTCTTAATTTTTTAATCAAATTATTATAATTTATCTACCTAATATTTTAAGCAGAGTATTCAAATTTTAACTAGTTCTTGTAACTGTTTCCTGCTTGTTTTTAATACATACATAAACTAAAGCACGCTAAAATTTGTTAGATTTTAACGCGTTGTTGTCGTCGTCGTCGTCTGTCGCCTGTCGCTTCTCTCCTCGCTTCTCGCTTTGCGTTTGTCGCTTATCGTTTTGCTTGCAATTGTTGCAACGTGTTTGAAATATTTAAAACTTGGCCGAGGTTTTTTCTGGTTGTTGTTGTAGCTGTTGTTTGTTTGTTTTGCTTGCGTTTTTTGTTATTTCCACGCATTCGCAGCGAGCAGAGAGAAAAATGAAGTTGCTGCCGCCTTATAAATATATAAATACACACATAAAATAAAACACAAACACACGCAGACACTCATAGAATAAAAATCAATATTTGCGCCGTGTCGCAGCGTTTTTTTTTTGGTTATTATTATGTTTTTTTTATTTTGGCTCTTTGTTTGCCCTCTCAGTGGAAGCGTCGACTGCGACAGCGACAGAGGCAGAGGCAGAGACACATGGACAGATAACTGATAAGAGTGATGAGAAGCGGATACGTATGTGTGCCTGGGAATGACGCCTAGTCTACTACATACATATGTATATTATTTATAGTGCTCGTTATATGTATATCAGTATGTACATTCAAATGTACTTGCAATGTTAATTTGCTTAGCTCACATCCACGACAAAAACAGAGGTGAGTCAGACGGGAACTCAACTCTTGGATCACATTTCTAGCGTTTATTTGAACTTGTTCCACTTTGAGCGCGGATGCTGTGCGAATTGTTTTTACCTCTTTCGATGTGTATTTGAGTGGGCTTCTCAACGGTCCATTGCTCTTTTATTTTCTTTGTTACCTGCCACTGCCACATGCTAAACGTGAAAAATGTTTGCTGCCCGCCAGTATTTTCCATTTCTTTTGCTAAGCGAATTGAGCTACAGCTGGACGGATACGGACCACGATATGCCCGGCAACAACGAACCGTATGCTCCAGTTCTTCAAGTGGAGTCCAAAAACAAGTTTTCGACACTTGCCCCGACGGGTTGGTTACCAAAACGGTCTCTGCCCCGAGCCTCGAGTTAAAGCACAAGCTAACACTATACGATACGTCCACGTCGTAGCTCGTAAACCATTCCAAGTTGACTTTTAGTTGAGTTAGGCCTATTTTTTTTTAATACATGCTGAATTTCGGCTTAAAACAAAAAACTCGTCGAGTGAACGGCATTGGATATGCGTTTTCTAGCATATTTCATGAGTTTTAATGGCCATGACAACAGCATTTAATGGCTCTTTCAGACAAATTGTTTGGCAGGAGTCACTAATAACTTTAGCCAACACCTTAAGCGATTTTAGACCATTGCTTATCTAACTTGATGCATATAACATGAGCATAATATCACTTAATGTTGCCTAACTTCTAAAATTTGTTGAATAATACTTATATTTCATTATCTAGTAATGGTAATGGTAAAAATTGCGTTTAATAAAGTTCAAAAAAGTCCATTCGTAGTCCAAAACAACGATTTCTTAAGTTAAATTCTTTTAATTTTTATATAAAATTTCTCTTGTCTGTATTTTGTTCTTCTACTCCGTTCAATCATTCCATATAAAATTTCTCTAGTCTCTTTATGTTATTTGATATTTACTTATGAATAAAACTAAAATTCCTGTTGAAATTTATAAATTACTGAAATTATCTCACATTCTCAAAAGATTTCTTAAGTTTTTCTTTTAATTTTCATTTGAAATATGTTATCTTTTATCTGTATTTTGTTCTTCCACTCCATTCAATTATTCCATATAAAACTTCTCAAGTCTCTTTATGTTATTTGATATTTACTTATGATTACAACTGAAATTCCTGTTGAAATTAATAAATTCCTTGCAATAAATTACTGTAGTTTTCTCAACTCAATTTTTCATAATTCTTTACTGTTAACATTTAATGCTGAATTGAATTCTCGCTCTTTAATACGTAAATGGAAATTCTTTAAATACCTTTCCATAATTGTTTGGTTTCATTTTTAATCTACAGTAGTCCAATAATTGAATGGTAAAAAGTATGTATTGAAATGATATACATTTGGTTTAACGTTGATGGATTTCGTTCATTAATTGAATTATTGTGTTTCTCTCGCGGGCACGCAATCAATATATGTTGACTGTTAATTTCGTTTTGAGTTTTTTTTATTGTAGAAAGTGGAGAGTCTTCCGCCTACTTCTGCACACGCTTCCCTCCCAAATGAGTTGTATTTGAGAAAACATGCCAAACAAGTTGGCAAATCACTTACAAATCAGTGTCCTCCCTTTCTACCTCTATAGGGTGCAGGGTTGCAACAGCGCACAGTGGGGCAGATCCTCATTTTGCGTTGCAAAAATCATATCTTTTGAACCAGTAAAGATATGTTCAAAATTTAAAAAGCATTTGATAGAAAACTTCATAAGCTTTAACATGAGTGTTTTTACTGCGTAATAGGCCTACTGGTTGATTCAGGGCTTTCGTTCAAAGTTGAAAAATATTTTCAGTGCATATTTTACATGTAAAATTAAAAAAAAAATTATTTATTTTTTGTTCGAAATATAAATTTTAATCTTTTTTATTCTTTAAACAGCATCTTTTAATATATAAAAAAGTTTTATTACGTTTATTTAAAAAAAAAAAAATTTTTGTTTTTTTGATAAATCTTGTATGATGCCTCGCATAACGAAAACGTATGAAATTGTACTGCGCTCTTCCTCTTCTATCACCATTTTTTTGCGACGTTGCATCAGTTTTCGTCCTATAACTCTCCCAGACGCAGCTGGACGCATGAAAGACCGGGGTTATTTCGTTAGAGAATTGATTAACGAAGACTCCTGTGGTAGTGGGATCGAGTCCTTCGGAGTCCAATTTTTTTTCTATTCCATCAAAGTCAAAAAATAGCCTAATTTTAGTGCTTTTTTTAAACATCGCTGGAATGAAAGGTCAACAAGTGAAGAAACAAAATTCTACAGCATTTAATTAAAATGAATGTACTTTTCAGATGAAACCAAAACATAAAGATCGATCATATAACTTGTCATCAAATCAGTTTTAAAGTTTGCATTTTAGGAAAAATCCACATTTGTGCGCGCACTGAAATAAGGGTCAACTTTGAGAGGCTGTCACGCCCACAATTTTACCTGATTTCAAAATCTTTTGATTTGTAATCTCTGGAGATTTCTCTATCGAATGCTTTTATTACTTTTTACAAACGCTTTCGTCAAAAAAATGATTTTTGCCACGCATATCGGCCGCCTGCCCCAGTGTGCAGCGTGTGGCATTAGAACAAGCGTAGCACGCGACATGTTGTAGCCCCTCAATGTCGCCTAGAGAAACCCTCAGCGCGTCTCCAGTTGCAAGTTATCGTACTTGGGTCTCAGTTTTCATGACTAATTACATGTAGGGAATACAGGGTGAGGGTGACGGGGTTCGGGGACAAGTCAGGGGTACAGTAAGGTGATAAGGTTAAGCGCTTGTTGGCCGTGCACATTGAATTATGAGGATTATATTTTTAATATTTCTCTTTTGTACAAACATTTGAGCAGCTGTGTTGCACATGCCACCGATGATGTTTAGTGGGCGTGTGTGTGGTGGGTTTAGGTCTACAGATACCCATAAACATATACTGTGCCAACTTTGGCTCAATTTGTTGCTCGCCTGGCGACCCTAATGAAGTTATGGGCTCTGTGGAGTTGCACGGACGGAAGCCCCAAAATGTCGTGTGCTGGGGGCCGGGGTTGGTTGCCGTTATTTGGTTTCATGCATAAAATAACGGCACATAAGTGCAAGTTGCAAGTTTGCCACGGATGCAACACAACGTTGCAACGTTTGCAACGCTGCAAATTTAATGAAAATTGTAACCAAGGCAACTGTGTTGAATGTGATTCAGCGAGGATTAAATCCAATTTTGCGCTGCTAGTTTTTTAAGTGGCAAGTAAACACACACACACACACACACACACACACACACACACACACACAGCTACACTTTGAATGCGGCACACACTCTCAGCTATTTGTGTACACTTTAATAGGTGTAAAAGCTTCAAGTTTATAATATTATGCCGCTTGCAAGTGTTGCCTAGCAAGCTGTTGCATAAATCAACTTTACCTGCGACTCTTGCAACTTGCAACTTGCAGCAGCAGCAGCAGCAAAGGGAGCAGGAGGCGGGGCCAAACAAACTATGTCAAGTCCCCGCACTGAGCTGCATTGAGAGTCCCCGGCCATCATGTATGCTCTATAAAATATTTGTTGAAACCAGTTCCCCCTTCTGCCACCTCTGCCCCTTGCCCCCCATCGTGTGCCTATCTGCTTGATGCTATGGGCGTTGATAAGCGCACTTTGAGTTTGTGCCACTTGAGGCGACACGCAATGGGGTAATCAGAAAACTAAATGAGTAGAGTTTAATGCTGTTCAAGTGCCAGGTTAAACTACTCATCCTACCCTCGCAAGCTAGCCTTATTAGTAGTTTGCTTTATTAGCCCGAGTTGAGTTCAGTTGAGTTTTCAGAGAAGAAAATGTGTTTTTTTATTTTTATTTTTGTTAAATTGTTGTTTATGTTTCTGGCAGCTGCTGCTGCTGTGTAATGTTGTTGCTTGTCAACAACCTGACAATTTGTTGTCTGAGTGCGTTGCAACAACAACAACAAGAAGAACATCAGCAACAGAAACATCAGCAGCAACAGCAGCAATAAAAGTGCTAAAAAGTTGCATGCCCCTAGACTGCATCCTGTGCCTAAGTAGTACAGAAGCCGGCACAGTCCTACAACGCAAACTCAAAGCACAAACACACAATACAATTTTTAATCTTTTCAAACAGAGCCGACTAAAGTTGTTGTTGTTGTCGTTGTTGCCTGTCGCTGCTGTTGAAGTTGTCAAGCAAGAAAATGACGCAACACACCCGCAATCCGGCCAATGCAAACTTGTTGTTGCATATTCCTTTGGCATCAGGAAAGCCTTCTGCCTTTGAGATGGATTTTATATAGTTGGGAAATTGTATAGAGAACTATTATAAAGCGTTGCAAGTAATTAGAACTTGTTAGTTTTTAGCATATGTTACGAGTTATTTTAATATGCTGAAAGCTGCTTTTTGGATTGGATTGGATTTTAAGATATTACTCTCTTTTTCCTTTTATTTTTATCAACTAAAAGTTAACGAAAGAAGTAAAATTTTCAAATTTTTTTTTAATTTAAAGCTAAAGCTTAAAGCTATTATAATTTAAAGACAATTTTTAGGACTCTTTTGGGAGTTCCTGTAACCCTTCAAAATCTTGCCATGTCTTAAGAGTTTATATAACTTTTATTGGATGCGTTTCCTACTACTTGAAACTTGGTGAAACTTATAAATAGTTTGAGAGTTCCTTATATTCCTTGTAAGTTATTCCTTTACGGTAATAAAATTAGTTAAGAGTGATTTTAACTCATCTTTATGAAGTGGTTTCTACTTTTTACATGTTACAGTTCTTGATACTCATTTGTAATAGTTATTTGAAAATACTTCCAAGTTGCGAGTTGATTTAACTTATTTTATTTAAATTTTGCTTTAGAGCATCTTTGCTTCGGTTAGCTTTAAAATTGCATTATTGTTTTTGCAGTTGCTTCGCTTATCTTTGGCTTCATTCATAATTTTTGTCGCATACGCGACAGGGTTGTTGTTTGCCTTTGCTTTTTTGCACCTGAGTATGTAAACATATGTGTGTGTGTGTGTTGTGTATCAGTGTAGCTGTGTGTATGTATTTTGTATGCAGGTATCCTTCATGCGGGTGGAGGATTGTGAAACTTTGTCGCGTTGTCAAGCTTTGTGGCTGTTTCTATTTATGTTATGGGACGACTCCTTCTGCAATGTCTGCTGTCTGGTCTGGTCTTCCTTTCTTCCTCTTGCTTGCCGCTCCTGTTCGCTTTGCATATGCGACATCACGTTTAGTTCTTTATGCTCTGGAGGCCCCAACTGAAGTCGTCTACCCACGTAATACGTGGTAGACATGGAATGACATCAGTCAGACCAACACCCAATGCCAGCTGCAATGCGCCGTGAGGAAATTAAATACTCAAGTCGGATGTTGGTGAAATTTCCGCTTGGAATGTTGGTTTCGCTTCGTTTCAGTTGTTTTGGCTGTACTCTTTTTTCCACCCTACCCTCCCCCCGCAATGTCGCTGTTATCGGTGGAGGCATTTCAATCAGAGCGGATGAGACGCAGCGGAATTCCATGCCCTTTACCTCCAGCCAAGGGGGTTGTCTATAAATTCGAGTAATTTTTATGCTCTTTTAATTGCATTTTTTGCAGCAATTCAATTTATGAGCCCAGGCACCCATTCAATTAGTCCCAATTTGAATTCCCTCTTCTTGTATTCCCCTAATGACATTTTGGCAACAGCTTTCAGTTGCTTGTTCCAATTCGCCAACTGCATTGCCAGCGATTTATAAGTGCGCCTGCCACATTTTGGGGCAGCCATGCAGTTGCAGTTGCTGTTGTTGTTGCTGCTGCTGTTGTTGTGTGTTGCATGTAACACTTTTGCTTGCCCCATTCGAGGGGCAACAGCAAATGTCACACGAATGTGGAGCATGTCATGTTTTGCCACTATGCATGCAAATGCAGCAGACGCCTCTGCCACTTGCATCTCCTCCTTGCCACCTCAACATGGTGACCACATGCCGAGCGCCTGCAGACGAAGTGGGAATTTTTCCAATAATACGAATTGGCTGCGTGTTGATTCAACGAGCGATAAACACTGCAGGCAACTAACCAAATCCGATTCCGACTTCGATTCCGATTCCTATTCCCTTACAGAATGCAGACAACACACCGCAGTTGTATATGTGTGCGTGTGTGTGTGTGTGCGTATGATAAGAGTTGCCTGATATCGTTGTTGTTGTTGTTATTGTTGTTGTTGTTGCAGCACTCAACTCCTATCAATTTTCTACAATTTTTTACATTCATTTCATTTCGGGTTTTAGGTTTTGGGGTCAACTACTGATGACTCTGTAGCCTTTCCCGAAAGTATTTTATGTTGTTAGACCCTGTACTTAAAAGTACAACAGGCTTATTAGGTTTGTTAGTAGAAAAATGTGTGTAATAGGCTAAAATGGCTGAAGAAGGCATCTCAGATTCCTTAGTCAGCATATTCGAGATTTGAAAAATGTTTTATTTTGTAAAGTTTACATTTGTCTCAAAATTGTACTTGCTGTTTTATACAAATTAATAAAATTGAAAAGCACAGGCAAAATCACAGTCGAGTTCACTCGTCTTGCTTTCTTTCAAGCGCTTTGATAATGCTGCCTTTACTGCTGGCCATAATTGACGCTGTTCAGCGATAACAATTCCCCCTTACCAGAGACAGTTGTATTTACTTTTGGTTGCAGTTGTGTGGGGAACAGGAGGGGAAGGGGAAGGAGAAGAGAGGCAGAAACGCACTCACGTGCATGTGCAACGCTTGACCCACTTGGCGGGGGCACAAGACAAATGGGCTGGCAAATGATGCAAGGTGGCGACCATAAACCGCAGCTTTGACTAATTGCTGCACTCGGCAAGACCCACACCCCTCCCCTCACTCCCTCCCTCCCTTGCTTAATTTGGGTTTAAAAATACTTGCAATCTTTAAATAGTTGCGGTTGTCGCTTGACTTTGGGCTCAGAATTGCTGCACAGCTGTGACCTCATCCAGTGAATTTTTTAGGGAGACGGAATCAGCAGGATGACAATCTTGAATAGCTTTTAACAATAAGTTTATTACTGCTTGAAATGTAATTCTTTTTAAAATTATTATTTAAAGATTACAAAATATTTATTAGCTACGTTTTTCGCAGATTTGCATAAAAGATAGACAAATATAAACATTAGTATAATCCCTGATTTATATACTTAAAATTTTGTTCCATAACTGTTATTTTCTGTCGCCGACTAATACAGTTGTAGTTAATATTTATTATTATTTTTGGTTAAAGCTACATAAATATTTATATTTTTTTTCCCAACAGAAGAATTAAACTGAAAGTCGTGTCGTGCTTTTATGTCTTGAATGTTGCGTGTGACATTGAAATTGGGGCGTCTTTTGGTATCAGAGGCTATAAACGATAACGTTGCCACATTGTTGTTGTGTCGTCATGGCCAACAAGGCGATGTCGTCAAGAGTCTTGGCATGTTTAACTGGCCACAGGCGGCTATTTAGACAGCAGGCGAGAAAAAGGGAAGAAGCAGGACGTTAAATAAAGCGTGTAAATGTAAATATTGCCACCTTACAACACACACACTCTCGCAACACTCGCCATGTCCTGCGTCGTCCTGGCGCCATGTTGCCCATACCAACACACACAGCAGAGCCATCGTAATTTTCTTCACGCTCAGCTCAGTGGGCGTGGTGACGCCCATCTGCCTAGGTCTTCCTGTTGCCATCTAATCGCGCACAAATATTGTTTTAATAATTCAACAATTTTTCTATGGTTGCGTTCTAGTTGTTGTTGTTGTTGTTTTTGTTGCTGTTGCTGTTGTTGCACGCGCTGGCTGTTTAACATGCAATTAAGTTGCCTCATGTGCCACATGGCCAAGCACCCACTGCCGTTGTAGTTGCTGCTTTTGTTGACGAAAATTACGGTTGTTTGTAGTGCCAACAATTGCAACTATTACACTCGACCTCGCGACGTCAATGTGTACGTGGACAATTGCCGGTTCCGTTGCCAACACATTCGCTAGCTGTGGTCCTGGCCCGCGTCCGGGTTTGGGTCTGAGTCCTGTGATCCTTGTCCAGGCTCTGGGCGTCATGGACATTCCCCAGCAAGCCCGTAGCATGCCACGCTGCTCAGGTTACCCAGCAAACATGCGACAGATGACGTTCGTCTCACTCGCCTCTCTTTCCTGCTATATATTTTTTTAGCAGCGTCTCGATTTCGTCATCAACGCCCCCCTTTTTGGATCTGTGTGTGTGTGTGTGTGTGTGTTGGTGTTGTGTATATATCCCAGTAGCTAAAGTTTACAAAGGAATATGAGATTGTGACAATGTCTTATTTATTTAATTCATATTTGTATTATTATTAAAATTTTTATTTATTTTTTTTATTATTTATATTATATGTACTGTTTTATTATTTATTAAATTTTTATTTATTTTTTTACTATTCATTTTATATGTACTATTTTATTATTTATTAAATTTTTATATTTTTTTAATTTGTTTGTAAAAATGTTAAAAATTGCGATCAGAAATGTATTTTAATAGGATACTGTTTATTATTTAAATACTTCTTGATATAGTCTACGATTTAGGCGATCTTCTTTATGATAATTCTATTTATATTTTTTTAATTTTAATATTTTTTAAATTAATGATAAATGAATTAAACAGCTGCAAAGATACGAGTACAGGGCATCAAGCAGTCGAGCACCTGCACTGTAGCCTTCTTACATGTTTGCTGTTGTGCGTTTGTTTTCTTTTTATGTTGTTTGCAGCCCTCGTCCTGGACACGCAGCTTCATACCAACTGCTGTCCTGTCCTGTTCAGCCCTTACTTTTGCTCCTGCTGTTTTTTTTTTATCTTTCGCTAATTAGATTTCTGGGTTAATTTAAAAAAAAATTGTTTGCCATTTTGCAGATTGTTGTTGTTGCTGTTGCTGTTTTGATTGTTGTTTATTTTGCAAGCTAATTACTTGGTGACTTGCTGTTGATTGTTTGTGGAATGTGCTCGTAATCCTTTGACCCCATGGCATGGAATGAATGTAATGCAAATAAAATGCATAATGTACAAATATTTCATTAGCCTTAACTTAAAAAATAGACGATGCCGCAGGCAGCAGTCAAGAGTCAGAAGTTAGGAATCAGGAGTCAGGAGTCAGAAGTGGTTGTCGCAATCCGCGGAAGAACCCATTAAAGTAATGAGCTCATCCCGTCCTGTTGAGGTTGACAAACCCAACCACAGCGGGCAGAGCCAGCCAAACAACCACCCGACCACCCAGGCAACCATCCAACCACCCATTCAACCATCCAACCACCCATTCAACCGTCGAACCATCAGAGCAAGTGTTATGTGCTGAGGGCACGCAGCATTTCCGGCCCGGGTCACGTCCTCGACATGACTTGGCTCCACTCGACTCCCGACTCCAATTTCAATTTCAAGTCAAGACTCCCGACTCCAACTCCTTTATTTTCTGCCAGTTTTATAACTTCACACGTTCATTGACGCAGCGGCAAGCGACACAAATGCGTCAAATTGTGCGTTACAAGCGGCACGCCCACAAATTCCAGCCAGCCTCCCTCTCTCTCTATTTCTCTCGCACATCTTCCCTTTCTCCTATTTTGGTCACGTCCCTAGGGCTAGGGGCAGTGTCTGAATTCCAAAGCTTTAACTTTGTTCTAGTCTGAGAGTCCAGCTGTGCATGTCTTCGTATACAAACAAAGGCGCCAGACTGGCTAAAAAATAAAACAATAAATATATGCGTGACTGCTAAATACTCTGTAAAGTAAAAACTTTAACAACTTTAAAGTTGAACAATTTGTTTAGTTGTAATTTAATGTCGAAACAGAGACGATAGACAAAAAATTTAATGTTCTTGACTGCTAAATACTCAATGAAGACTAAAAAGTCAACTATAGAGCTGCAAAATTGCTCAGTTGTAATTTAATGTGGGAACGCAGGCGACAGACAGCTTTTAATATGATCAAATCGACTTAAAAATACCCTGTGAAGAAGTACAAAATGTGCCTATAGTTCGAAAAATCGTATAGCTATAAGATTGCATGTTCATATGAGTAGCTATAAAATGTTTTGCCTCTTGTATACCCTGTAATTTAAGTTTTCGTTATAGAATTGCTGCTCTAGAATTACTTTTGACTTCACCTTTACAGGGTATTCCGTTTAATGCAACTTTAAATGTTTACAACAATATTTTTTTTTACTTGTGTCTCGCCTTTGAATTTATCGCCTGCTGTTTTGTCGTTTTTGTTGCTAGTGCATTCAACTACGTGACTTATTTTTAATTGTGCATTATAGTTGTTGCTGCTACTGTTACTGTTGTTGTCGTATTTTATATACTTGGTAGTATTTACAGCCTCAGAGTGCACCCCTCTGAAAACATTTCATTTATCGAAATGAATGTAATCTCCATATGGGCGCCGCCCACAAGGCCATCTGATTGAACTTGTCACACTGTCCCTGAAGTCGGTCATAATAATAATAATAATAATAATAATAAGTACACATGCATATACATATTGAATATATGATCAGATCATAGTCTGACTTATTATGCTTATTGCTTTTAGTTCATTTGTTTAATGGCATTTCCCAATGCGTCGCCCGGCTGCTGAGGTCGGCAATCATTTTAATGTCGAGGCGTGGTTGTCATTACGGGCGGGAGACCAGGCAACCGGAATGGTCCAATCACCCAGCCCTCGAAAAATACCACTTACAGGGCTCTCCCCTCCTCGTTGTACTCGTGAGTGCTGTTGTTGCTGTTGACTTGACAGTCTGAGTTGTAAATAGATCTGAATGTTTAATAAATTTACTTTCCGTTGCGAAATGTCAACTAGTAATGTGACAACTCCAATTATCGGACTCTGACTATACATAGTTCATTTCCAAGCTTATTAAAACGCAAATGGACAACCTGAAATGTATCGCATGGCGCATCTAATTGAATCACGAGCCTCTAATCAAGCTCTAATTTTAGTTACTTTTATTATTCTTTCATATTTTTAGACCACATTCATTTACAAAGTTTTTCAACTTTTAAAGTGTAGCTCACAAAGTATTCACTTAATATAATTGACTCGTAACATTCTCTCGAATGAATGAATATTTAATGAAATATTCAAAGAATTTTTTACACGTCAAAAGTTTTGCACAAAGTTTTTTATTTTCAATTGACTCATAATTTTATCAATGTCAACTTTTTAAGTATACTCTGTAGCCGTGAAATTTGTGAAGAGCGTGTATTAGTTGCTGACTTAAAATCCTTTAAAAGCATGTATTTTATAACTATAATTATAAATGAAAAACAATTTAAAAGCAATCTTATTTTGGGAGGAAAAGTTATTATATTTTCTGCAAGTGTATAATATTCGAAAAAATCTAAGAATTTCATTAACTTTACGGAGTATCTGCTATTCGGGCAGCAGCGTATTCTTGTTATTTTTTTGTAGTTTTTATAAACGAAACGCAGATTGATAATGAATTTTTTAGCCTGTCTGTGAATTTATTGACGATTTATTTGTGAGTTAAGCAAACAAATGAATAAATTACGATATAAAAAAAGAGTAATGAATATATTCATTGATATTGATATTTATATTTGAATTTTGTATTTACACGAAAGTGCAAATAACGTTGTGATATATTCATGTGCATTTATTTATTGCAACTTCTGCTGCTCGATATCCTGTCCTTATCTCCTCTTTGCTGTCCTGTCGCGTTCTGGCAAATGTGTTTTGCCCATTTATTATAAACGTAAACCTAAACCCAAAGCCGAAGTCGGAGTTAAAGCCAATGTCGGAATTATGGGTAATGTTTTATGCAACAAATTGAATTTCAATATGAGAAATACTTGGATAGAAACTGTCGCCGAGCTGTCCATTGAACTGGAGACTGGGGAATCTGTCGTTTAGTCCGTTTGCATAGAAAGGATCTTTTCTCGCATCTGGGGATAAATAAATCTACATTTATATCTTGTTTATAACATGCAAAACTGAAGCCATTTGGCCCACATTTCTACGACATAGTTGTAGCCAAGTCTGCTGCTCTGTGTCTCGATTAAATCGATAGCACGTGACGTTTAAAGGTGAACGACTGACAATGTGCAGCTGATAGAGCAAAGGGGCAGGTGAGTGAGACAGTCAAACGGCAACAGAATGACGACGTCACAAAAATTGACTTTTTAAGTAGGCGGCAACTGTGTTTAGTTTGTATGTGTGTGTGTAGTGTGTGTGTTTGAGGCGTCAGCTGACAACAAAAAAGGGGCACTGTCGGGGAATACGTATAATAATAATAATGTGGCGCAATAAACCCCCTGCCAAAATAATGTAAAGGACTTCTTTACATGCCCGCAGTCGGTATCCAAATATCCTGCGAATTTGTGTGTGGGTGTGTGTAGTGGGTGTAACTACGTATATATGTTTTCTGGTTTTGTCAGCCTGCTGTCAGCAGGAAATGACGGCATTACGGCATTTACAGTTAATGCCTTTATATCCTCGAGGAATGACGCAGACGTCCCGTTCCCCATTATGTCCCTGGTGCCCCGAAAAACCACATGACTGCCCATTTCATTTCATAAATTTTTGCATTTTATTTGATTTTATTAGATGTGCGGCACTTTTGGGTCTTCCGCCAGGGACATTTATTCACAACTCTCTGTGTCACAATTTTCACTCTGGAGGGCAAACAAACTATTAAGAGGCGACTGTTAAATTATTTGGCAAATCTGTATGCTAAATAGGTATTACTTGGCAGTCCTAAGACTATCAAATAAAGCGGAAAGTTAAAAATGTCAAAGGAAATTTTTTGTTTAAGTTTCCGCAATTTTATTTTTGGCTTTTTATTTGCTAATTTAATATCAAATAAGAAATGTTAAACTCTATTGTGGCTTTTATTTATGCCAGAGTTGTTTATTTCTCAAAGCCAATTCAATGTTGTACTTTGTTAATCCTCTTTACATGATTTGTGGTACTTTATTGCATATGAATCCTTGACGACTTTGAACTTAAGCAACCAAACATAGCATAAGTTTCAAATGCATTGCCGACTTTCAGGCGCACCCAAAGCCACAATATCCAATTAAGTATTCATTTCGTTTTGTCAACTTGCAACAACAACAACAACAACAACAACAACAACAACAATGCAACACCAAATTCCAATTCAGAACAAAGCCAGAAATTTACAATTTCATGTCAGGCGTTTCCATACATGGCAAAGTATGTCGCTGTCAGCATCGGATAACTGAGAACTGCCCATCAACTATGAAATATTCATAGTTTCGGTTTCAACATTTCTCTACTCTTTCCTCCCCAACCATGCAACATTTGAAATGCGTTCTTTTTTACTTTTGTGTGTGCTTGTGAGCGCAGTGTTTTAGCGCCACCTGTCGTTTGGTAGTGTGTTGTTCTAGTTCTGGTCGTTGTTTTCATTGCGTGTGCATGTGTGTTTGTGTGTGTGTGGGGCATGCTACGGTGGCAGCTATTATTTTTGAGGTGTTTTCAAAAATGGCAACCACAACACAACTGACGGAAATTATAGCGGCCATTACTCAATCAAAATATACAACAAAAAAATGGAGAAAATCAAGCGGAAAACACGAGAGTTTTGTAAACAGTTAAACTGTACATAGATTTGAAATAAATTCATTACATGTTGTGTGATTTTCTTTAGAAACATATAAATCCTTTAAAGTGTAATATAAATTTCCCTTGCTAATATGACCCTATAAGGACTAGTATATAACTTGTTCAAGATTTGATAGTTCTATTTTATACCATTTTGTCGGTAAAGCTTCTTTACTTTCTTTTCGCCTGTCTTCGACCCACCTTGATCAGCTATTTCTTTACCTTTAACCTGGGGCAGGCTATAAAGATTGGTTTGCAAGTATTATGAAGGTTGTAAAATGCAACAATTCATTGACGACACTGAGACATTCGCCATATAAATTAAAGCATGTCTTGTGTATACTGCCAATGTTTATTTTTTGGTTTTCCTTTTTCTCTGTTTTATTTTTATTGCCCCGATTGAGGTTGCTGTTGACCCCAGAGGTGGCCTTTGTTGTTGCTGCTGCTGCTGCTGTTGATGCTGCGTGGAGTTCATGAACTCTCGCCAGAAATGAAAAGTTTGACTTTTATGCGCAAGGCAAATGTGCAGAAAGTTTTATTGGATTTTGTTGCTGTTTAAAGCGCGACGCGTCTCGTCGTGGCTTTTATCAACTCGACAGCAGGACAATAAACGTAGACTCAAACGTCGCGTCGTTGTCCTCTCGAGTTTAGCCAGAAGCCAAAAGGACAACAGGATGATAGCATCGTATTTGGTCATGTGTGCCAAAGCGAAAGCCAAAGGAATCATATGAATATTTGACTTTCTACGATTTCCATTTCGATGCCAGCGTTTTTATTGCTGTAGTGTGTGTGTGTGTGTGTGTGTATGCCACACATTTGTTGCAAGTTGAGTTCAACATGCGCTGCACTTTAATAATTGACAGCAAGATAAGTTGAGACAATGCCAGGATATTAGTTAATGCCGCAAAATGCATCCTGCCAACTGGCAACACAATTTCATGGCAGCTGCGCACACACAACTCACACACACACACACTCACCCCCATTTGAGCACACACCAAAATGTTGAGCCAAGAAATGCGCAACAATAACAATTAAATTTTGGGGGAAAGTGCTCTGCAGCATAAGAGAATCTATGCTCTGGTTGGTCTGTCTCTCTCACTCTCACTCCTCCTCTCTTTCACGCACACACTTGCCACACTTGAGACCATAATTATCCAATTGAACAATAAACAGATGCCCGCCAGCCTTCAGTCAATAGACAAAGAGTCCAGCCTGGTTCCAGCTGCTCCCTAACATTTGTTACTCCTTTGCAGAGGGTATTATAAGTTTGTCAACAAATGTGGTGTGCATTAAAGTATGTGGATTATTGATAAGGACGAGGAGCTGAAATTGAATTGATAAAATTAATAGGAGCGAAACTTTAATATTTCTTAAGATATCTTGACCAAACTCGAGATTATGTTTTCGGCATTGTTTTATACATGCTGTGTAAAATTGGAAAAAAATTTGACTAATATATCATACATAATAAAACTTTAATATAAAAAAAAATTTAATATTTATTGATATATCTTAGTAAAATTCACAGATTGTAATAGACAAGCTTTGTCATTCAAACTTGGTTAAAATAGGATTACTTTATTATATATCATATATAGTCATGGGAACAACAGCACGAAATTCATGCTTAAGTAGAGAAATTTTCTTATTTCATGGAATATCTTATCCCAACTCACATATTAAGTAATTAGAATGGACTGGCATGCTATTCAAACTTGTTGTTTTCGGACTTTTATAGCATTATAACAACGTCATAGGAACGATCAGTTAAAATTTGATTATAGGGCTCTAGAGCAAGTGTATTAAATCTTCGACTTTCTGAGGATAAGCTTCGTTGCAGTTGCAATTGCAGTGGCTGAATTTGTTGGTTGACAACAGCAACTGTCGTCTGTGCAATGGTCAACCTACTGTTGCTGTTGTTGTTGCCGTCGTTGTTGTTGCTGCTGGCAAGTCAAGTGAAATGATGTGCCAAAAACGTTGATCTAAGGCAGAGAAACGGCAAAATGCAGAGCACAGGACACGCAGCAAGGGCAAACTGCACACAGGACCATGGACTTTGTCCTTTTGTCTGCTCCTGGGTCACTGGACTCTAATTTGCCTTTGTGTCTGTCTGTCGACAGAGAATGTTTTAGTGTGTGTGTTTGTTTGTGTGGCTTTGTGTGTGGGATGAACATTTTAAATGTGCTTTTAATGAATATTTATTTGAAGAGTAACTAATTTTTGGATTTTGTTTATTTTTGGTTTGTTGCAGGTGGAAAAGGCTTAAACAATGTGCAGACAGTTGCTGGCTAAGGTCGCTGGCAGGACACAAAACCACAAGGATAATCAACAAACAGCAGCCAGCTAAGCTCTGCAGCAACATCAACAACAACAGCAGTAACAAAAAGAATTAATTATTTTTTTTATATATACGAAATGCATTTTTGAAAGCGATTATAAATCAAGGCAATGCCCTCCATGCAACTTTTGATGCAAGCAGCTTAGAGGCAACTTCAAACACAACACATCACATACACACAACAACACACACACACATATACACAACCACACAAATTGACTGATAGTTTAAAAAAAATACTAATTACAACCATAACAAAAACAGCGGCAGCCATAAAGCTACAACAACTTTAACAGCGTAAACAAATCTTTTCAATTATTATTAAGTAAACACTGCAACTCGTAATATGCCAAATATGCGTTGCCGCTGCAGCTGCAACTGAATTCGCAAAATCAACAACAACAGCCACAAGCACACTAAGCAGAACAACATAGAGAACAACAATACACACACACACACACAACAATGGGCAACAAATGCTGCAGCAAACGACAGGATCAGGAACTGGCATTAGCCTATCCAACGGGCGGCTATAAGAAGTCCGACTACACTTTTGGCCAGACGCACATTAACAGCAACAGCGGCGGTGTTGGCGGTGCTGTTGCCACTGCCCTTGGCCAAAAGCACAACAATGGCGGCTCCCTGGACTCACGCTATACGCCAGATCCGAATCGCGGTCCACTGAAAATAGGCGCCAAGGGCGGCGTGGATATCATACGAACGCGCACAACGCCAAGTAAGTACGAGGGGAATGGAGAGGGGAGGAAAAATCTAAAAAACAAAATGAATTCCTTTACAAAATTGGTATGTGGTTAATATA
The DNA here is from genome assembly GCF_004354385.1 of Drosophila innubila. Taxonomy (NCBI): domain Eukaryota; kingdom Metazoa; phylum Arthropoda; class Insecta; order Diptera; family Drosophilidae; genus Drosophila; species Drosophila innubila. Next base: position 7,108,059 of record NW_022995376.1, read on the forward strand.
AATGTATCTTTATTGTGGAAAGCAAATTTGAAAAGCTATTATCTAAAGGTCTGGCTATTAACAAACAAATTATAGGGATTTGCAACAATACTGGGAAAAAGTCATACCCGTAAACCAAGAATTAAAACTAATTTTTATATTACAATAAAAAAATAATGATTTTTTGTACTCAAATATGATTACAGTCATTGATCAAAATTTTTAAAAATCAACAGATAATCAATATAATTACATTTTTTTAAATACATAAAATACTTTATTCCCTGATTTTTTTTTTTTTTTATTAATAATAAATCAATGATACTTAAAACTATTTCTAGCTATCTTTTTGTTATATTCAGATAATAAATATAATTACATATTTTTAAATACATAAAATACTTACGTTCCCTGTTTTTTTTTTTATTAATAATAATAAATTTCTAATAATATTTTTAAGCTATTTCTAGCTATCTTTTTGTTATATTCAAATTAGCTATTTTCTGTTAATTCTGTCAACACTGAACCACATATGTAATTACGTTTACTTTGGGGAGTCACTTCTGGCTTTAATTAGCTGTTTGACTTTATGCCCCCAACCTCAATGAAGCGCCAAGTTTCTATTTGTAGCAAATGTTATGTGGTGAATTCACCCCACCTTTTCATAATTAAAGTTCCGTCTCCGGAGTGTTGTAGGGTCACGCAAACGGGAAGGTCAGTCGCGTATTTGCAGTGCTAATGTGACAGCTGTTAACCTTGACCAGGCAAACTGACAAACCGACAAACTGAACTGCAAATTGCATAATTAGAACTCAAGTCGTTAAACGAAACAGGAAATGAAAGTTGTATAAGGGCTAAAAGTGTCACTATTTATAAGTAATTCCTATGCACCATTAAATAAACTAAGAAATTAGTTGGCTGGCTAGTCAGTTAGGCCTTCGATGGGCTTGCGGACCTAATCGTCGTTTGATTACCATTTGCATGTGTCCAGATTTTAGTTGGTCGAAAGCCGCTTAGGTCGTGTAAACCCGTCAAATGCATTTTCAAAGGTTCCAGATTTGTCGACTTTGCCATTGTCAGCATGCTGAATACCGAATGCAGGGCAAGGCAACAACAACAACTACAACAATTTAAATAAGAACAAAGTAGTAAGAACACACACGCCAAGTTGGCTAAATCAATTAGCCAAATGCAATTCAGTGCCAAAAACGAAAAAAATTTAAAACAAATGTGGCTTGGCATAAAAAATGCAATTGATATATGACACTTGGACGCTGCGCCAAATTGTATGCTAAGAAAATTGTAAATTTTACACATAAAATCCCCTTGAAAAACCCCTGCCGTAACTCATTAACTTGCAATTAGATTTTGACTTGATTGCGGGCGCCGTGTTAAAAATTTGTTGCCAATTTGTCGCACATAAATTGCAATTTAAGCGTCGCCTCAACGCGTACAAATCAAATTTACAGTGCCAGCCAGACGCAAATTGCCACTAGCTCGGCAGCTCGACTAGCTCTCTCACTCTTTCATTTTATATACCTGCAGAGGGTATTATAATTTTATCTACAAATGTGTAACGCTTTAAAGATGTTGCAGATTCCATATATATTCTTGATAAAAACGTTATAGCCATTTTATAGCCTATTTCCACGACCGCACATTTGGCACATTCGACGCCATTTTCATCATTCGGCCCGAATGTGGACTTCAATTCAGTACAAATTCCGAATGATCATTTTGACTTATTCATAATGAATGTTAAGTTTTTTTTTGACATTCACCCCGTCGAATTTCAGTATTTTTTTTATCGAACACGAGATGTTTATCAATAAACTCGCTTTTTATAATTTTTGTACAGAATCCGAACAGCTGATTTGGCTTGGATGAATGGCAAATGTTAAAACAGTTTCACATTTGGTCGTGGAAAGCCAAAAATGTGCCACATTCAAATGTGAGCAAATGTGGTAAATGTGAGTGGTTGTGGAAATAGCCTATTAGTCTGTTTTTTGTGCAAATTAGTCTCAATTTATTACTGCATATAGCTTTCTTAGGAGAGATTGGTCGAAATTAAACCTTTAGTTCAAACTACTACATTTATCTATAACTATCTATCTATCTATCTATCTATGCAGCTGGTGTGCCTGGTGTTCTGCCAAAGCGACGCGTTGTTGTTGCTCTGTACGATTATAAATCGCGCGATGAGTCTGACTTGAGCTTTATGAAGGGCGACCGCATGGAGGTCATCGACGATACCGAATCCGATTGGTGGCGCGTTGTCAATCTGAGTACACGCCAGGAGGGTCTGATACCGCTCAACTTTGTGGCCGAGGAGCGAAGTGTCAACAGCGAAGAGTAAGTTCTGATTCCCTCCCAGTTTCCAAACTCTCTTTATATACTCATAAATATCTTGTTTTTGTCCACAGCTGGTTCTTTGAGAACGTGCTGCGCAAGGAGGCGGATAAGTTGCTGCTGGCGGAGGAGAATCCGCGTGGCACATTTCTAGTGCGTCCCTCGGAACACAATCCCAATGGCTATTCGCTATCCGTTAAGGATTGGGAAGATGTACGCGGCTATCATGTGAAGCACTATCGCATCAAGCCACTGGACAATGGTGGCTACTACATAGCCACAAATCAAACGTTTCCATCGCTTCAGGCCCTGGTCATGGCCTACAGCAGTAAGTAGAGACAGAGACATCAATAAAAAGTAGTTTTTTAAGACAAAAACTCACATACTCTTTCATTTTTAGAAAACGCCCTCGGTCTGTGTCACATTCTGTCGCGTCCCTGCCCCAAACCGCAGCCACAGATGTGGGATCTGGGTCCAGAGCTGCGCGACAAGTACGAGATACCACGCTCTGAGATACAGTTGGTGCGTAAATTGGGACGCGGCAACTTTGGCGAGGTCTTCTACGGCAAGTGGCGCAACAGCATCGATGTGGCGGTCAAAACGTTGCGCGAGGGAACCATGTCAACGGCTGCGTTCCTCCAGGAGGCGGCCATCATGAAAAAGTTTCGACACAATCGCCTTGTGGCCCTCTATGCCGTCTGCTCACAGGTCAGTTAAATGACCTTTAACACCATGCCCAGCGGTTTGTTAATGCTTATATCATTTTGCAGGAGGAGCCCATCTATATTGTGCAGGAATTCATGTCAAAGGGCAGCCTCTTGGACTTTTTGCGTGAGGGCGACGGTCGCTATTTGCACTTTGAGGATCTCATCTATATTGCCACGCAGGTGGCCAGCGGCATGGAGTATCTGGAGTCCAAGCTGCTCATCCATCGTGATTTGGCGGCCCGAAATGTGCTCATTGGCGAGAATAATGTGGCAAAGATATGTGATTTTGGATTGGCGCGCGTCATTGCCGATGATGAGTACTGTCCCAAGCAGGGATCCCGCTTTCCCGTCAAGTGGACAGCGCCCGAGGCCATCATCTATGGCAAGTTTAGCATCAAGTCGGATGTGTGGTCATATGGTATACTGCTAATGGAGCTTTTCACGTACGGACAAGTGCCCTATCCGGGCATGCATAGTCGTGAGGTTATTGAGAACATTGAGCGCGGTTTCCGCATGCCAAAGCCAACAAATCATTACTTCCCCGACAATATCTATCATCTGCTCTTGCAATGCTGGGATGCGGTGCCGGAGAAGCGACCGACGTTTGAGTTCTTGAATCATTATTTTGAGTCATTCTCAGTGACGTCGGAGGTGCCGTATCGGGAGGTGCAGGATTAAGCGGCAGAAGCAGCTTTACTCACATCAACAACACACACTCACACACACACACAAACACATCTATAAATATATTTATAAAACGTTATCTATATGTAACGTAAACATTTATACATATTTACTATAATTCTTAAGACTTTTAAATGGCAAAGCATTAGTTGCATACAGAACAACCAACAACAACAAAAGCTACAACAACAAGCAAAACATTTACATAGCTCTATATGTATGTATTTGTGTATAAGCGTATATAACCAATATATTGCAAAATGAAGAAAACGAAATGCAACATTTTACATATATTTTACACGCAAAACTATTTTATAATTTATATACCTACTTGTATGTACTATGAAAATAGCAAGTATTTAACTAGTTTTGTAAGCTTAACAAAAACAAAAAGAAAAGTAACCATAACTAAAAGAACAATTTATGAAAAACATAACATGAAAATGGCAAATCTTTTTCTATTTTCCAGTCCAACAGCAAACAATTTAATCGGTGCTTAAATTACCAAATCTTTATCCCCCTTTTCTATCTCTCTCTCTTAACTGCTGAATTTCTTCTGGTACTTTCCACAAAACTAACCCAAAGTATTATTTAACTCAATCAATATGTAGTCGAGATTGTTGCTAATTGTAGGGAAACAAATCACAATGATGGCATTTAACTTATAAGGCGCCAACTGATCAGCCTCCTCCCCAAATCTACTTCCATGTCACATCAACTTTTTTTCGACTCAAATTTATTAAAAAAAAAAAAATAATGTAAAACCAAAATTATTTTTGCTGCTTCTACGAGTAGTTGAGGCTAACAAAGAAATATGCAAACCGTAAGAATATCTCCGAAATTATTATAGAAATTTGTAAAAGATTTTGTAAAAAACCATTAGAAAAAAAAAAATACAAAAACAATCGTAAACTGTAAACTTTTGTTTAAATGTTTATAGTACATTTAAGTTTATGCCAAAACTATTAGAGGTTTTTTTGTATATCTAAGCACAAGAAAAGTGAAATTATCAAATTATGTTATATGAAACGCAAATGCAATGCACATTATCATTTGGGCACAGTCCATATATATAAAGCCTAATGGATCTACATTTATTCTAACTTCAAATAACCCAAGTCAATGCCATACAAGATGATACGTATAATGAAAATGGAAAATCTGCAGTCTTCAGGGTTTCAAAATGCAAAATACCATTACTTATGAAAGGAATTCTTATCAATCAAACAACAAATACAACACTTAACTCACATCTATGTTAGTCGTTAGGAAAGGAACTCCATGTAGAACAGAATAGAATGATATGAATGTGTTTTAATATTTTAATTTATTTGATTATTTTTGTTATAGTTTCTAAGTTTATGTGTTGGCCATTGTGTGCACATCTGTAGCATAAAACCAAAGTTTAGCATTTCGTATTATATATATATATATATATATATAAATTCTATCTATATATATGTATTTGTATAGAAAATTTATACGGCAACTTAATGCATTTCACTCTCTCACATACATACACACACACATTCACAATACACCTAAATACACACACTCACTCACACATAGAGAAAATAAGGCAGCTTAAACTACGTGTAGCAAGAAATCATTGCAATCATTGTATGAAATTGCATTCAACGTATATTTAAACAGTAACTAAATCATTACAAGATAAAAGATAAATAAATATTGTTATAATTAAAAGCAAAACTGAAATTGTTTAGCGTAGTTGATGAATTTTTGTATATATACTTGACATAACGTGTAGCAATAAATGAAATTGAATTGAATAAACTAAACTAAACAATAATAATAATAATAACTATACAACAATAGTAGCAGCAGCAGACACAAACGGTTCATGTGGCACGCCAGGTGGCAACAACAATTTGACAAATTTTTTATACAATATAACAACAAAAACACGGCAATCAAATGGACAGATTTCTAAAATTTTCCAGCCTCTACCTTTTGGTTGAAGGGGGTGTTAGAGGGGGCGTGCCGCCTGTGCCGTTGCGTTGCGTGCAACGTAAAAACTAAACACTGTCATATATTTAATTATAGACATAATAAATTATATTATAATTACTATATAATACAGATAATATTAACAAAAGGCCCAAAAACTGCAACATAATACTAACAAAATAATGCGAAACTGAATTTAGCTGATGTATAACGAAAAAGATGTGTCCCGTTCGGCGTGTAATGCATAAAGATAAATCAATAAAATAAAAAATATGTAATAAATACGGAAAGTGCATTTTAATATTGAGCTTTATTTATAGTTATCACTGATAATATTGGGAATATATAACAAGCAGGAACTCAGATCGTTATAATATTAAAAAATAGAATATTTACCAATTGTTCCTTTATTGTTCCCATTTATAAGAAAACTAGTTTAATTTTTTTTTTGTGTTTTTCGCTTTTTTGGATGCCAAAAAAGTTGCAATTTTATTGTTCGTTTTCTGGTTGAATATATGTATATATAAGTAATAATGAAATCGTTTCTTTTTTCTAAAAATTTCTTCAAAGGCAAAAATTTACATAATATTCGTATGTAGGTAGTTAATTATTGTTTTTTTTTATGTTTGCATGTATTGAATTGATTGATAACTCTTAATGAAGTGCGTTAAAAAGTAAGATTTGTGTGAAGCTAATGAACTTGAAAGATCTGAATTAGAATTTCTTGAATGAACACTACGCAAATGTAAGAACTATGCAATTGCTACTAGAATTTTCGATTTCAATTTCGTTTTCGAATTTAATAAATCGTACAATCTATACATATGATATTTGCATCAATGAAACTAACACATGACAAGAATGTGTATATATAACTTTATTTGTATTATAGTTTTAGATGAATTTCCTTCCATTAAGTTCTTATAATGGGTAAAACGGTTCTGTCCTTTTTTTTCTGTCCATTTTTATTATCTGTCCGGTTTGGTTATTGTATGTACAATAAATTCGTATTACATTTATTTATTGTATATGTATGAGTATGAACGTTAAATACGCTTTTTGTATTATATAGTTCCAATATTATGGAACCATATATATTTACTATATCGTATATAGTAATAAGGCAGCTGTTGAATCCGTCCAACTGCTGATGAAAATTAAGAACTATTTGTATAAACAGTTATTTAGTTCTATTTGTATTTGTTCCATTCAAGTTGTGATTATTTGAAGTAATTATTATTGCTTATATATGGATGTCTGTAGATTATGTTTACTTCCAGTGGTCAATATGGTTATTAAAACATTTCTAGTTAAACGATGCTGATCAATACAAATTGTTCTATCACATTTTATAGATCAATTTTCAAATGCAATATACGATTATGCAATTGTATATCTTGTATATAAGTCATTTACCTAATGTATTTCTTAGACATATCGTATGGTATGTATGGTAATTTGGGGGACACATATTAACATCTTAAAGCTATACATTTACAAAACGCAATTTGACATCTATATATTCACTTCGAAATGGTCAAACAGTTTGGCAGATTCGTTTTCGAAAATTCAAAACCAAACCAACCATTTTTGACTATTTCAAAATTTATTACACGAATAAATAATCAATTTTAATATTCTCAAAACTGGTTGGTTTTAGAATTTTCACGAGTGTCTGCAAATGTTTTTCTTTTGTTCGATTTCGAATACCCCTGTGAATTATAATGGGGAATATTGTGAACTATTATAGTTCTTAACTGTTTATTTACTGGTTCCAATTACGGAAACAATCGCACTTATTGGTGTCTAGAACTAAATGTTGTTGATTCTCATTTTGAATCGTTGTATGTGTTGCTGTGTGTGAGTGTGTAAATATAAAATACGCTGCACTGTTTCGTGAGCAGCCCTAATGTAATTTGCATACGTAACTGTTAAGGCAATGTTATAATTAACATGGCAGTGGAGCATGCATAACATATTTACACAGACAGCTCATTTTATGTGGTTGTGGTTGTTGTGGTGATTGTGGTGGTGTTGTTGTTGTTGTTGGTGCAGCGCATTTAATATTCGGCGATGCCGAATTATTTGCCTTGACTCGCCATTTACATTTACAAAGCCGATGAAATTTGCTGCGGTTGCTGTTGCTGCTGTTGTTGTTGCTGCTGCTGTTGCTGCTGCTGCATGGCCTGCTGTTCTTGTTGTTGTTGCTGCTGCAGCAGTTGTTGTATCTGATGCGGCGCCTGCTGTATTTGTTGCAATTGTTGTTGGGGCTGGTAGGGCTGTTGCTGCTGCTGCTGGAACTGCAATTGCTGATTGTGATGTTGCTGCTGGGCAGCAGCCGCAGCGGCCGCATTCTGTTGCGAGGTAGCTTCCGATGTTTTCAGGAAATACGTTATCAAGTCGATTGGCAGCGGGAAAACAATCGTCGAGTTCTTCTCCGCGGATATGGTGTTGAGTGTCTGGGCAAAAAGAATGTTGTGGTTTGGTTTGCTCGCTTGCACATATATAAATATTTATATATATATATAGGTATATATATATTCCTTTACACAGGTCAATGACCCAAATGCCTACCTGCAGATAGCGCAGCTGCAGTGCCGCCGGCGAACCGCCAATCACCTCGGATGCCTCGCGCAATGCCTTCGATGCCTTCTGTTCACCTTCGGCGGCAATGACTTTGGCGCGTGCCTCACGAGCTGCCTCTGCCTCGGCGGCCATGGCACGTTGCAGTTGCACTGGCAGACGCACGTCCTTGCTGTTGGTTGTCCAATAGAAAAGTACATACATTAGCCATTACTCTTACAAATGCCAGGCACATTCTCTAGCTCTAAACTCATTTGCCAAATTCAAACACCAATTGAGGCTAATCCCCCCCCCATCAACTATACTAAATTTTAATACAATATTGGCATTTAAAGCTCATTCTCTATGACTGCCTAATGTCCTGTATTAAGCTTCAAAAATTCATCAGGATATGGTATTGTTTGATTTGATTGATCTGAGGCATTGTTGTCAAGTGAAAGCCTAGAAATATTTTTCTACCGTTTTGCTAACTTTTGAATTGAAAAAATTGGCAATTTCAATGCAACTTTCACAATTCATTAGTTTATTGTGTAGAAATTGTGAAAAGTGCTTTGAAATTTGCCACTTTTCCAATTCAATTAGCAAAATTTATCCATACTTTCATTTTGCTGTGAAAGTTTTAAATTTGTTGCAAAGTTTGCCACATTTTTATAGAAACCATAAACTTATTTTGTGTGTCTTTTTGTTTTTGCCAAACAATTTTCATAGTTTTCAAGTGGAAGTCATGAGAAGAGGCTGCCACTTCAATAAGTTGAAATTGGCTAGAATAAATAACTTTTTTTATAGAGCTTATATATATAACCTAGGTTCAATCGATAGATCATTTAAACAGGTGTTTGTTTAAGCTACTAATTTAATTTTTGTATTGTTAGCTAAAGCTAAGTTCCATTTTTTTCTATGCTCATTATATCCTAATCCTATATCTTTTAGCTTTTATATTCATTTCATCATTTCCTTTTCGAATTTATAGCTCCACAAACCATAAAAATTTGCCCTACTCTACTGTCTACATAAAAATGTTGACCATATTTTGTTAGCCATGACAAAAAAATGTTATCAGCTGATTAATTTCATAAAAATTCTCGCCCAACAACAACAGTAAAATGCTGTGAGACTGTCATAAAAATGAAACAATTTTCATAGACACATTGCAGAAAAATGACAAAAGGCCGTAGGTCAATAGCCACAGCTTAAACCACAACAACAGCTTCAACAACATCAACAATCAACGCGTCAAGTTGTTGGCCATTGCAGCAGCTGTAACATGGCCATGTTGTTGTTGTAACTGTTGTTGTTACATGTATTTGACAAGCTGTCACACTTGCAGACCTGACAGGACAACGGAACAACAGCTGCTCGAGTGGGAGCTGGACAGTCAGGCAGTTAGGGAATTAAGGAGGAGTGAGAGGATTTCCCGCTTGTCCCGACGCGGCTAATAATAAATTACAAGAGCGCAACAAAGTAATAGTAACAGTTACAGCAACTGTGACAGCAGACAAAGGCCAGTTGCTGCTCTCTGGCTATAATCAAATGTTCCCTCAAACATAATGGCACAAACCAGCTACATTTATTCCAGCTTCTTTTTCTTTTTTTCTTTTTTGGTGACATAGAAATCTCTAAAGTGTGTTAGAGTATGTGTGTGTGTGTTTGTGTGTGTTTGTGGCATAAAAGTTGCACTACTTACATTTCAACACGTTCAACTTTGATGCCCCAGGCATCGGTGGCTTCGTCGAGCTGAACCTGTTTATGATTTGGCCCACATAAAGTTGGCAGGTGTGTGTGTGTGTGTGTATGTATGTGAATGGTTGTATATGTATTAAAAATAGCAGTAAAAACACATTAGTTTTTGTTTACACACGGTTTTCATGTTGTTAACTATGTGATGGCTTTTTGCCTTTCACATTTCACATTGTTTTTGTGGGTCGCTGCAGCATCCTTGAAACATTAAAACTGCAAACAAAAAAATAGTACCTAAATAATATGCAGCACTTGCGTTGCGTCTAACGGCGTGGAAGCGCCACAGAAATGTTGCTTTGGCAACTTGGCATTTGTGGCAGCAGCTGCAGCCCAAAACAAGGCGTGGCAAGCAAAACTGTGCTGATTTTGAGCTATTTTTCAAATGCCCATAAAAATAAATAAATAAAGAGACTGAGAAGGAGCTGAGAGAGAATGAAATTTAGCTGGAAATGAAGCTAAAGATAAAGCTTCAATTTGGTTTGGCAACATTTTTGTGGAAAATCGTTGTTGCAACTTGTTTGGCAGCTGCTGCTAAATTGCCATTAATATGTTGCACTTAAAGTTTTGTGGCAAGCAACTTTAAAGTCGTTGCATTAATTAGACGGCATGTGGCAAGTTGGCAAGTGGCTAAAAGAGAGCACACACATAAGTCAATTACACAAGGAGAGAGAGAGAGAGAGGGAGAGAGACTGAGATGTGGATGGTTGGGTGGCTTTTGCGACGTTGCCACCCAGTTGGAAAGTACTCACCTGCATTGTGCCGGAAATCGTCATACGCTCGCTGAGTATCTCATGCAAATGCCGAGTTCCCATTGTGTTTCGTAGAGTAGTCTGTGCCAGTAGTCTGGTCGAATGGTGAGCATTCTCCACGTTCGCTATGGAGACGGTTGCATTTGATACGCGATAGTAAACCACTGCATCCACCGAAACCGTAACGCTATCCTTTGTCAGAACCTACAAGATGCAGTGGTTGGAGATTTTTTTTTTTGCTTTATCTTTTATCTTTTCTCTATTTTTGCTATTTTTTTTTTTTTTTGTTTTGTTTGCATTTATTTATTTTTATTGTTGTTGCTCTACGACTATTGTTGCTTGCGTTTGTTTCTATTTCTTGCTGGTTTATATTTATTATGCTTGTTATTGTTGCTACAGACATGACAGAAACTGCGAAGACTGCGAAGATGGCGTGATAAGCTGCATGTGTATCTAAATATATATATATATATGTATCTGTATCTGTATCTTTAGCTGTTGTTGTAGCTATTTGAATATTTTAGTAGCTGCTGTGCACTTTTGCTTAGAGTGGCATAATACGAATACGAATGCACTTGACTGTTAGCTTGTCTCGTTCTTGCTCTTGCTCTTGGTCTTTGCTTTATTACAACTAAGTGCAGAGTGCAAACTTTTGACGCCAACAGCGAGACAGACACACATGTGTGTGAGAGAGCAAGACAGAGACAGGACAGACAACATAAATGTGGCTTTTATTTTGATTATTTGCTGCTAAATGTGTGTGTGTGTTTGTGTGTGAAGCCATTTTGCATTATTTGTTGGTAGTTGCAGTCAAGATACAAGATACTTTTGTGCAGCGTTTTCATAGCAATTTGTTGCGATTGTAGCATTTATATAGTTTAAGCTTATTTGTTTTATTTTTTATATATATTTTTAGGTTTTATGTGACTTGAGCTTTGAGCTCGATAGCGATACGTGGAGCAAACTCAAGAGCTTTGAAGTTACAGTGTATAAGTTATAGGCATGTTTTATTGCATTGAAATGATGATTAATACTTATAAGTTTATATATATTATTATACAGATACAAAAAGGTTGCAAATCAAAAGGCAGACAAACCACGAAATTAACTTAAGAACTTGGTTGAAATGTTATAGTAGTTATTACTAGTATATATAGACAATTTATATATACCCACAATTGAGAGACAGATAGAGAGAGAGAGAGAGAGTAGCGTAGAGAAAGTATGAGGAAAAACAGAGAGAGAGCGAGCGATAGAGAAATGTTTTTCTTTCTTTTTTTTTGTTGTTGTTGTGTAACTTGGAAACTTGGAAATTGGGTTTCTCTTTTCTTTATTGGTTATACGATTGTTTGCACTTTACTCACTCGCAGTCATTTTCCACTTGCCCAAATGCTGTCAGCTCTTGATGCCCAAATCAAACTCTTATATTTTTATGCCCTGGCCCAAAGGCCAAAACCAAAAGTTTACTCGTAACCAAAACCCAAAAACCCGCCCAAAACTATTTGCACAAAAGCATCAGCGTCAAGGCAAAAGTTTGACTACATCTTTAGCCTTTCTTTTCCTTTTTTTTTCCTTTTTTTTTGGGATTATTTTACGACCTGTGCCATGTGCAGGCCGTCTAGACCGCTTTTTATAGCACTCTCTGGCTTTGGTGTCAATGTTGTTTAGTGTCGATTGTGCTGATGCTTCAGAGTTTTCAATATAGTTGTTTGGCAATGTTTTGGGCAATTCATTTCTTCTATTAGCATAAATATCAGCTGAAAATGAGCGTGCCACGGTGCGTATACTTCATTTAATAAAAGGCTGCCGCAAAAACTTGGAAATTTGTTCATTTGCATTCACTTAACTTATCTTAATGTTGGTCAAAAAAGTCGCAAGAAAGTGTGGCTGCAATCTGTAAAATGAATTGGCCAATATTGCGGGCTGGCTACTTAGAATAGTTTAGGGTAATCTGCTTATCAGGTTCAGGCACACTTAAATGATATGAGCATGAGCTGAAAGGGTTTTAATTCCCCAAGTGCTTAGTCAACCGCAGCCATTTCAACTTCTTCTTTATCAAAGTGGGCCAAAATGGGAAAGACTCACACACACACACACTACACTGTGTGTGTTTCTATTCAGTTCGTTCTCTAAATCAATTTTCAAGAACAATGGCTGCAAATTCGAACAATAGACCAAGTGTTCAACGGTGTATGTAAGAGTGAATGTATTGGTAGCTATGTGTGTGTGTGTGTGTGTGTGTAGTAGGTGGATTAAATTGGGTGTTAACTGCAGTTGGCATTGTCAGAGAGGTGTGTGTGTGTGTGTGTGTGTATGTGGCATGGCATAGAAAGTAAATGAAAGAACAATGAATGGAAATTGAACAATAGAAAGAAAGAATTATTGGACTGAAAATCATATATAATTAATAAGTATTACTTAACAATTTTCATACATATTTGTTTATACACTGTAACAGCTAAACTAATGAGCCTTGAAAATATAAATATTATCAGTTCTTATTACAATTTGCACAGTTTGGCCATTAAATTTGATTGCAGATCAATTTTATTTCAAATTTCAAATGTAAATCATATTTCAACTGAAAATTTATATATATTTATATATATAGATAGATCTACTACTGATTGAAGCACTATCTAGATGATAGTGAGTGAGTGAGACAGAGCGAGAGAGAGAGGTAGAGATAGACAGACAGAGAGAGAGAGAGAGGGGCAACCGACTTGATATTTATCGATGCATTTTTTAATGGGCATCAACTAAGGCGCCCGAGGTAGTTATAAAACTAATTTCTTTTATATATAATAGCTTCGTTCTATATGGTATATATTTAATATATAGGTACTACAATGCTGGGGGTTTTAGTTGCTCTAGCTAAGCGTTTCAGTTACAGTTGCGATTTCTAGACATCGAGCGGGCGGCGACGAAATTTGCTTTCTTTGCTTTCGTTTATTTCATGCGTGCGATTTTTTGACTTTGATTGATTTGAATCGATTTAAAGCTTTATAATTCTTTTTTCATTGACCGAGTGTTACGAGTGTTACCCACATTGAAAACAGCCTAAACCACGCAAAACACACATAGATGAACTCGACATGGATTGCTTGCTTGATATATATTTTTGCATATTTGGTTGCACATAGATATCTATATGATGCCACAGCGCCCACACTTCACAGAGGTGAGGGGGCGTGGCAGCATATAGTTATATATGCTTAACACAAGTTTCAATTCAGTTAGTTTTTGTTATTTCTCTTTGATTTCATTTTATTGTTGGGGTGCGTACTTTTTAGCGTCCTTCGCTTTGTGCTCAAACAGATCAAATGTTAACGGTTATTTAGTTAGTGGTAAGTACAAAAATTACGAGTATAAATGTTGTCCAAAACTAAAGTATGTACCTGTATGTGTGTGTACTAAACTAAAAATGATTATCAAATGTATATATAATTTTGAGTCGTTTACTGTGTGATGTTTTTGAACTTGTACTTAATTTAAATGTATGTATGTGTGTGTGTGTGTGTTTTTTTTTTAAATTTATTTGTCTTTTATAAGTTTTTAGTTTTGTTTTTTTTTTTTTTTATTGTTGACAGAAAGCATTTTAGAATAGACATTTATGGAAATATATATTTAGCATGCTCTCAAAAATTATTTGAACGCTTAATCGAAGGAGGGAGAGTGGGGGGTATCAAAAAGTTAGTGCATTTGGTATACGTGTATCTTTTTATAGGGTAGTTTGGGGGTATATTGTTGATTGGTATTCGGTATTCGGTATCGGTATCAGTTTATATATCAAAAACAATCGTTTCGCTAAACAAAACTAACATAGCTCAAAAACAAAATCAGTATATATATAGAGGTATATATTGAGTTAGATATAGAGCGTGGGTTGGATAGACAGTTGGAAAAGATACAGAGAAAGAGATATAGAGAGGAACAGAGATAGAGAGAGAGAGAGAGATACAGAGTAAGAGAGAGATAGTTAAACAGTTAGAAATTAACTGATTAACTTTAAGTACTTATTTCGAGCGGGCGAGTGAGCAAGACAGTTTTAAAAGTTACACAGAGAGAGAGAGAGAGATAGAGATATAGATAGAGAGAGAGATAGAAAGAGAGAGAGATAGGACGCTTTGTGTGTGCATTTAAGTGGCTTAAGGTATTTATCAATGAAATTTCTGAGTGTGTGTGTGTTTTTGAGAGTGTGGTTCACTTTCTGTTGCATACTTTTCAGCTACACAAGACCTAAGCTATGTGGTTGTATGCATGTGTATGTATGTTAGCGAGTGTGTGTGTGTATCTAGGGGAATTGTTGGTTGCTTGTTCGGTTCTTTGGTTGGTGGTGCGGGTGGAACGAGTTTGAAGTGGTGTGTGTGTTTTACCCTGTGTTCAGTGAACAAAACATTTCACAATTTTTCAGAATTTTCATTTTTCGTTTCGATGCAAGCCAATTTTCTAGTGCTGTTCATTTGAGTTTTCTTAGTTGATTTTCGGATTTTTGATTTGCCCGCCCCCTTTTTCAGGCGCCCGCCCACCAATTCAGTATTTTTGAGATAAAGTCTTTAGTGCATTTCTTTTTTTTAGCTGCTCTGCTGAACACAGAGAATCTTTCAGTTAATATGCTTATCATTTGCTTTTCATATTAGTTGGTCTTTTATCATAATTTTTTTTTTGGTTGGGTTGCTTCGATTTCTAATTGCAAAAGACAATCAGATTTGTTCAACTATGCAAATTGTAATAAGTTGAAGTTAAAGGCTTTAAGACACCAACAACTGAACAAGTACAATAAATTAAACTAAAAAAATTAAAATAAAAATGAATGCGACACGATTAATTGGTAATTTCGTATGCATTTTATACACGACAACAACGACAATGACAATAACAACAACAAGATGAACTCGACAACGCTTATGTTTTAAATAAAGTTATATTCTGTTTCTGTTTCTGTATCTGTTACAGTTTCAGTTTTCAGTATTCTGTGTTGAATCTGAGGGCATTGCCGCAGTGGCCTTCATGCGTTTTACACAAAAAAAAAAAACAGAAAAAGCAAAAGAAATCGAAGGAAAACAAATAAAAGAAGCGGAAAAATAAAACTGAAAATGTTGGCGGAAGTTACAAAGTGTACAGAAAAACCTTAAAAAACTGAAAAAATATACAAAAGGGTATTCAAATAAAGTGAAATTGGCAAAGAACGAGGGATAAAAAAAATGCATTTGGTTGGCTTTTTTTGTATTTGCTCCACGTGAGCTCAGTTTCAGCCAGAGAACCGTCTTTAATATGTTTTTTTCTTGTCTATTTATTCAGCATATTTATTAAATGTTTCATTTCATACACTTTATGAGTTATGTACATGAATGTGAGGACCTCACAAAATTAACAAACATATATTGAGAGAAAAATAATGGAGTCAAATAAAATGGAGCACGCTTTTGTCTGTGGGAATTGTTTAAGTGTATGTAAATGTGTGTGTGTGTGTGTGTGTATGATGTGGTCTAGTGCACACCAATGAGAGAGAATAATAACAACCATAAATATGATAATAATTAAATCGGCAACATTGTTCAACTTGAATACGACAACAAGTACCATACAAAAGTAGTATTAAAACATACAACAAGACTACGAACAACAACAACAACGTTAGAGACTGCTTGTCTGTGTGTGTGTGTGTATATGTGTGGTTGAGTGGCCACGCCCACGATCTGTACTAATATAAATGCAAAAGGAAAGTGAGCAAATGCAACAAAAATATAATTCAAACGAGATTTTCTGCTGCTTATTTGCTTTGAGTTGTTGTTGCTGTATGTATGTGTGTGTGTGTGTGTGTGTGTTGTGGCTAGGGGTTAGAAATGTTGTAGATATAGAGATAGAAAGAGAGAGATAGAGTGAGAGAGAGAGAGTGAGGCTGCAGCTGAGCAGGAAGAAACACAGTTACGCAGGAAAACGCAAGACGAATAATAACAGAAATGAAAGCCAAAGTAAACACCATGACATGCGATGACAACAAGAAGAACAACAACACAAAAACAACAATAATAACAAGAAAGAAGAGGAACACAAACACACACACACACACAGACAATCACAGTCACATACACAAAAAGGAAACGAAAAGAAGGCAAGGATAACGTTGCGTATGCGTAATTCACGCTCCAGTTGCGTGTCCTGTGTTCTGTGTGTGTACGTGTGAGCATAGCTGTGTGTGTGTGTGTGTGTGTGTGTGTGTGAGTGTGTCAGCAAAATCAACACAGAAACTCAGTGAGTCTGCAGTGCTTACATTTGCCATATGAGCCATGTTATGTATTCAGTGTGTCGATTGGGCCAAATACAAAATCAAAAATTTTTTGGCTAACAAAATGTGTTTGCTTGGAACCAAAACATGTGGCAAAAAGCTAAAAGTTTTTCATTTTTTTATTGTTTTTCACTTAACATTTCAGCATTTAAATTGTGTTTTCTTGTGCTAGTGAGCGAATTGTGTGTGAGTGTGTGAGTATGTGTGTGAGTGTGTGTTAACAACAGCAACAACAATAATATAGTGAAAATTTGTTGCTGCTGCCATCGAACTTACCTCCTGTGGTGGCACATCATAGGTGCGAGTACGCAAATCCACCCGAGCATAAGAGTCAATGCACGGCAGTATAAAGAAGATGCCTGCAGATAAAGTTCAAGTAAGTCTGGCATAAAATATAATATATATCCTGAGATATAGAGTATACACAGAAAAAACGAAAAATTATGTGCCAGAAATACTGCAGTCCCGCATTTAGTTAAACCAAGTATGAAATACATGAATGAATGCCAATTTTTTTAACTTAGCTCTCAGCAAAAATGTTTACTATTGTAGCTCTGTAAAATTTGTTAAAGTAAGATCAAATTTTTACTAAATATTATTTTGACTTTTTTGACTTTATTAAAAATCATTTTAATCGAGCCATTTCGAAGAATGTAAGCTAAAAATACTAACTTGTGCAAAAATATGTCAAATTAATACTAAATTTTATATTATAGCGTGAACACATTTTCTGAATTTATGTTTAAAAATTACATGCTTTTAACAAGAATTTTAATCTTGAATTTTTGAATGATATTTTATTTTTGTGTACAAAGTTATAAGTTTTGAGTTGTAAAACTAAATTGTTGGCCAATTTTTTCCGACACGTTTTTCTATTAACTGTCTGTCATCTGGTCGCATACTTGGCCCCAAAAAAAAAGAAAGCTTTGCGCTAATTTGGAGCAAGTGCAGCTATTAACACAAATTCTTGTCACCAACGCCAAACCAGCAACTCTTGAATTTGCATAGCAACCTTCCCTGCCCCTGGCCCCTCCCCCTCGTGCCCCTTTGCCCGCAGTTGCCACTCACCTGGACCCTTGGCACCGCCCTGCATGAGTCGGCCCAAACGAAAGATAACCGCTCTCTCGTACTCCTGCACCACCTGCAGATGAGACAGCGAAAATAGCGAGAATGCGAGAAGGCGAAACGTGAGCAAAATGTGCAAAATTAAATTGAAATTCAGACAGCAGAGCTCCGCCAAAAGCAACTGCAACTACAACTGCAATGAGCTGCAGATGCTCTGGCAAAGCGATTTTTAAGTGCATTTCTATAGAAATTGAATACTTAAGAAACTTTAAACTATCGTTAGTACTATTATTTAAGTAAATCAAGTGAATTGCTTTAAAAATACTTTGACAATTTGGCTTGTAACTGAGAGATTGTAAAAATTGCAGAAAAGATAGTAATTTTCTCAAAAGAATAAGGTTTTTTTCGAATTTGAAATTAGTTTTATTGATTTTCTTACGAAAGTCTTACAGCTTAAATAAATTAATTAATAACTGATTTTTTAAAAAATTTAATTTAATATTTTTTGGAATTTAATTGAAATAATTTTAAAATAAAAAGTATATCAGAGTATCACATTTATAAAAGGCTGAAAAGACTTTTTTACGATACTAATTGCAATAGATTTACAGCTTAAAGTAAATGTATTAATTACAAAATGTTTATTAAATTGTATTTAATTTTTTTAATAGGTTATAATTACATGAAAAGGGTATACAAATATTAAAATCCTTAACATAGTTTTTCTTGCGATAGTACTCTCGATAGTTATGCAGCTCTAATCATATTTATTTATTGCTGACAAGATGATGGATACATTTTTCAATGGAACTTTGCCAGCGATAAATATAAAAAAAACAACAAAAAAGACTGAAGAACTTAAGCTTATTGGGAATGGCAATATATTTGGAAGTCAGGAACTTACCTTGAAGCAGACGAAGAGACTGAACGGCAGCGTCATTATCACAAGTGCCACGGATAGAAATATTAGCAATTTGCCGCATGTTGATGCCTTGTCGCTGATTTCCTCGTCCGCTGTGAGTAAATTGTGGCAAAAAGAGAAGAATGTGAAATTTATAGCGCTAAACGTGGCATCAGCGTGCAGATAAACTGAAGGCAATAGATAATGCTGCAAATTAAGTTTCAGTTTTTATGCTCACAAAAATTTCAATTGCATAACGCGACCAAGTTCGAAAAACATAAAAAATATATAATATATCAATTTCCAAAATATTTGTTGCTCTTCAAGTTTAGCCAAAAATGTAAGTTTTTGTTTTTGTCTTGTTTGTTTTGTTTGTTTGTTTGTTTGTTTTCTTATTTCGTATTTAGTGGGACAACAAGTCGCCCATTTTGAGGTTACACAGACACAGCGAGCGAGCCTTGTAAAAGTCAAAAATAAGCTTGAGTTTTAGAAAAAGAACTGTAGCATACTTAGGAGCGCACGCCAGTTGACCATAAACAACAAAATGTTAAAATGTTTAAATGTAAAAATGTAAGAAAGTAAGAACAAAAGGTTAAGCATTTAACGAGACAAATAAGCGCAGATTATCATAAATATGTTTTAAGCATAACTTGTGTATTCTTGTTCAGGATGTGGGATTTTTTATTTGTTTTTCTGTTTTGGTTTTTCTTTTTTTTTTTTTTTGGTTTCCAAATTAGTGCGACTTACAATAGAGAAATCCATGTGAATGTTTTGCTTGTGTATCTGCAAGAATACGATAAATCAAATGATTGTCAAAATTAATTGGACTTGAGGATGGGGAGAAAAACAGTTGGCACTCAGTTCTGGACATCTTCATCTGTTTAATTGGGGAGCCATGTTGCAACATGCAGCAAACCAGCTAGCTAACTAACTAACTAACTAACTAGCTAACTAATTAACTAACTGATTGTTTGATAGATAGATTGATTGATTAACTACCAAAAATACAAATGAAAGCAAATCATAATTAATGCATGTCATGTCACTTAAATGCTATTTACAGTTGCAGTTGCATTTGCAATTGCAGTTACAGTTTGCCTCAGTGTTTTTACTGCCTGGCAATTAGCGTCGCAGTTTCCATTTCAGTTTCAATTACAGTTCATTGAGAACTTGCCACAATGCTGGCACTCAACGCCCACTGATGTCAGCAAAGTGTTTTTAACGAGCTCACACACACAGACACAGACACACCAGATACAATACATACACAGAAATATAGCTGAAACTCTGAACAAGTTTGCTGAGCTGAAACTGTGGAACCTTCAGCACTGCTAAGCCAACAAGCTGTTAAACATTTCGCCCACACTTCGAGCTCGCTTCTAGAAGCTCTAGGACAAACTTTTGAAATTGAAATTGATTTCGAAATAATTGCAATGGCGTTGACGTCGATTTGAATGTTGTCAAGGCGCTTGCGGATGCGGATGCGGATGCAAATGCGGATGTGGTGTCTGCTGACAAATGAAGCTCTGTGCTGTTGCTGTGAGAGAGTGTGCGTTGTGCTGTGCTAATAGATTTATGGCCAAATTGCTTTACCTGCCATAAAATTTAAAAATAGAATACAGTATTGTGAGTTGTGCTCAAAGTGTAATTAGTTTTGGGATTTGTTCGAGCTTTAGCTAAATGTATTTTTGCTTGCAGCACAAACAACTGTTTTTTTTTGCTCTTTGCATTTTTAAAGAGTTTGCGCTAAATTTATGGCACTAATATTAATGAGTATGCAGTATTATTTTTTTGTTTTTTTTTTGGTTTATATCATTATCTCGTTGCTTCAGTTTCACGAATGTGTGGTCATCATTTTTTAATGACCAAACAGTTAGCGAGTGTTGCCCTCAAGCTGCTACCCTCTCCTCCATCTCCTTTTCCTCCGCTCCCTCTCTTGCGCTTTGCTCCCCCGTTGCTGTCCGTCAGAATACGCATACGTCATAGCAGCAAGCCCCTGGCAAAAAGCTTTGCGCTGAAAATGGGTCAGTTTGTTGTTGTTGCTGTTGTTGTTGTTGTTGTTGCTGCTGCTGTTGGTATTGTTGTACATGCTTTTTAAGGCACTGATTGAATTTTGCATGCCAAATGCGTGTATACTTTGAGACAGCCAAGATTTACAGCAGGCATGGCAAATTGGGCTTAAGCATATTTGGGCTAAAACCCTTTTGTCAGCCTAATGAAGCGATTAGCGTGCATATGAAATGATAAGTACATTAGCCCACAGTTAACACACAAACACACATACACACAGCAGTCATACATACATACATAAATTTGAAGAAAAGGTTTATTAGCAGACTTTAATATAAAATGAATTATATTCAACATTTAGCATACATACACAAAACCAAACAATGGAGCTACAGATACACACACACACACACGCACACACACACGCACGTAGAGAGAGTGAAATGAATGTGTATTTGTGTGTGGCATACAAATTGCATCAATAAATTATGAGCCTGTTGAGTGATGCGTTTGTGAGCGTATAGAAAAGTGATTTAATTTTGCTGCTATTTTATTGCGTTGGCCGCTAATGAAATTTCCATGAAAATGGCAGCCATAAAACACAAAATGGCGAATGGCGAATGCTATAGAAAGAGATATTTGAATAATATTGTAGCATACTTTTTGGGGCAGGTCGTCGCGCAACAAGTACAACGCGCCCCAAAGGAAATGCATATAAATTTGATATAGATAAAAGCCAGCAAACAGCCCCACAGCGCCATCAAATGATGATATACACAATTAAGACTAGATATATATTTATATATATTTGTTTGTAATTTTTTCAATTTAATATATACACAAGAAGAGTTGCAACGAGTTGCCTGAGGAGGACTCACCTCGTCGCTGCTCGGCTCTGTGTATGGCCTGCTGTTGATGCGACTGCTGCATCAGCGCATGATGACTGTGTGGCAGTGGCAACTGCTGCTGTTGCATGGGCAGTTGTTGCTGCTGCTGTTGTTGCAGCTGCTGCTGTTGTTGCGGCTGCTGTTGGTGGTTCTCGCGTTCTCTAATCTGTGGTGTTGGCGCCTGTTGCAACTGCTGCAACATGGGATGTTGTTGATGTGCCTGCTGCTGCTGCTGCTGCTGCTGCTGTTGCTGCTGTTGTTGTTGCTGCGGCTGCTGCATGCTTGACTGTGATGTGCCTGATGATATGGGCAGATGATGTTCCCGTTCTAGCGGCTCAATTGGCGCCGCAGCTGTTGGCGGTGGTGCTGGCGTTGCAAATGAACTGGTGCTGGTGGCAGCAACATTACGCTGCGGCTGCTGATGATGTCGATGCAATTGATGATCCCGATGCTCCATATCCATCATCGAGTCGGGCATCAAGCCGCGCTCACAAAACGACGCCATTGCAATCGTGGCCGTGGCCGTGGCTGGAGCCTGCTCCTGCTGCTCCTCCTGCTCAATCAGTGCGCTAATTGAGTTGGCAGTTGACCTGCCTCTGTGTGTGTGTGTTCAGTCTTCAGTTTGAGCACTTCTTAAATGCACATGCATGGCCAAGACTACCGCAAACGCATCCAAAATATTTAAAAAAAATCGACACACACTTTTCTTTCACAGAACAAGAAACAACTACATTAACACTTGCATGTAGACACACACACACACACACACACTACTCTGAGCACTAAGCACTGAGCTAGTTTCCTAGCACTTTCCACTCATTGTTGGTTGTCCCAGGCTCCCAGGTTGCTAGTGTTGCCTCCAGCTGCTGCTGTTGCTGCTGTTGCTGCCGCTGCCTCGCTCAGAATCCAACTGAAAGTGTGCGGACAGCGCGCATCCTTTTATATACAGCCAGCAATTCAGGAGCAAAGCTTTGCCTGAGAGCACTAAACTTTGTTATCAACGTCAGAGGCAGAGGCAGAGGCAGCAGCAACACTTGCCACCAAAAACGTGTGGCAAACGACAAATGGCAAATGATCAAATGAGCTTTTGCTGCGTTGCAGCTGCAATACGCATTGTTGTTGTTGTTGTTGTTGCTGTCGCCCCTTCCAGCTTTTTACCTTCTTTTATTTTCCAGCTTGCACTGACCTTGCGCATTGTGCCACACGTTGCGCTTTAGTTTTTACCCTGGCTTGAACTTCAGGAACAAAGCTTTGCCAAGCTTTCAAGCTGGGGAAATGCAATCGTTCCACAAATTGGCAGAGAGAGAGAGAGAGAGTGTGTATTTTAGTACACAGAGATGGTGCTAAAAACTAGAGAGAGTATCGAAGAGAGAGAGAGAGAGAGAGAGAGAGAGAGAGAGCGACAAATAGAGTCGTGTGGCATGCAAACGATGCTGTTGCCGATGCCTCAAACACACAGGTGAGAAATACGAATTTTCCGACACTTTTCCACGCTGTTGCTGCTGCTGCTGCTGCTGCTGCTGACTTTCATTGTAGTCAACCCCACTTGAGCGGCGGCTTTTCAATTTTTTCGCAAAAGCCCCATTTTTGTATTTGTTTACCGGCATGGAATGATATGGGTGCATGTGGCAAGCATCGACTCCATTATCTGCATTTCAATTGGTATACATGAAGAGGTAGCCAGCAAAGCAAAGGAGAGCGCCAGAAATAGGGAATATTCTAATGAACATTCTCGTACTGTCGCACATTTGGGTCACAGCAGCAGGAGCTTTGCTTTTTGAGTCGTCAATTACCATTTACGCTTCATTAAATGCCACGCGCACTCGCAACCTGCATTCAACCCAAAACAGAGTAACGGGTAACGGGTATCGAGTATCAAGTATCGAGTATCGAGTATCGAGAACAGAGCCAGAAGAGTCCCCTGTCGAGTGTCGTGTTAAATGTCGCACTACAGTGCGTATGAGTGTTGTTATGTGTGACATTTATGCATACACAATAATTCACTTCACTCCATTTCAATCTCATGTGAAGAGTCTTTCCCTTTTGGCCATATGTGTGTGCCATTAATTAATCCCTGGCATTTGATTAATGTGCCAATTGATTTGGGTATCCACTGTCTGTTTGCCGTAGACAAATAGCCATACTTGACTAGACAGCGAACTCATTAGACATTATGTTTGACCAAGGCTCCAAACCACATAAATTTGAAGAATGTTCCGTTTGACAGCTTAAACCAAGGAGTTAGAATTTATGCAATAATATTATTATATTTTGCCACTCTTTTATTTTTAATTTGTTTTAATTTTTTCAATCCTTTATAAAAAAATTTATTTGTAACTTTCTAACCAATTTTTCTCAAGATACTCATTTATTATTATTTTTTCACTGTTTCAAAATCATACTTAAATAAAATGATAGTAAAATGTATGAAATTAAAGTAATAATTTTTTTTTCGAACCAAAAAAAACCTTTAAACATTGTTATTTAAATGCAAAGTCGGCTTAATAGATTTGCAAGCGTTCCATTTGAAATTCCGTAGAATTACGAGGACATAAACTGAGCGTGAAGGCACTAAACCATCATTTGCCTTTACATCGCGATGCGATGGGATTTTTATAGACAAACATAAAAAGGCGCAAAGCACTTTGCGTATCGAAAACATTTCAGTTAACTGACGTTCAGGCGAAGATGAAAACGAAGACGAAGACGATGATGAACAAGATGACGAAGACAGAAGGCAAGGCCAAAACAAAAGCCACAAAACCATAAACAGAATTGCGACAGCAGAGCGATAGAGAGATGAGAGAGAGGAGAGAGAGCAAGACAGCTGAAGTTGGCTTGTCGAAGTCGAAAAGTCGTAGGAATGCCACAGCTCACAGTGACAATGGATAAATGAGAGAAAGCAAAGCGCTTGAGAAATGTCTGAAGAAAATCAAAAAAAATAAAAGAACATCAAAAATATAAACAAAAGAAAACCTTGTCAGAATATCTAAACTGAATGTGGCCTAAAGCAAAAGGCAATGCTGGCCAGGCCAAAACGCTGAACCGCATGTCCTGCGAGCGAAATTAGCCAGGCAAATATGTCGCACTTAACTACAAACGGAAGTGTCGGCACAGTGACAGCGCCAAAGATATCAGGACGAACACGTACACACAATACACTCACACACACACACACATACAGGACACACACAGTTGTACAATGGCCTAACATCCTGGCAAAGCAATTGCCTACACTGAAAAAAAGAGAAACTTCTAAAATCAAGAACATTCATCTTAAATATGCTGTTCTCAAAATAAGATTATTTTAAGACCAAATTACTAAAACTAAGATTATTAATCTAAAAAATCTTAAAATCTTAATATAAAAATAAAAATCTGAATTAGTTAGGACAGTATAAATAGGTACTATTAAAAAGACATTTATAAAATTACTAAAACAGAATAAAATATAAATGAATTAAAATTAAAATTTAAAAATAAAAAAAATTATAAATATAAAATATAACATTTATTTATTTATTTGATTATTTTTTGATTTTAATTTTAAGAATATTTATTCTTAGAATAAGAACTTATTTAAAATGTTCAGAAAATCAAGATGTGTTCTCTTAATTTAAGAATTTTATGTACTCATTTTTTAGACCAAAAGTCTAAGTTCTGAGACCAAAATCTTGATTTAAGAACATTTTTTTTATCAGTGTAGGCCTAACGAGGGAGCGTGTGTGTTGCGGGTTGAGGGGAAGGGCTACAGGGCTTGTGCCTCGTAATTGTTGACGTTTGCGCTTTTTGTCGGTGGGTGGGTGGTGGTATAGTGGGGTGGTTGGGTGGTTGGGTGGTGCTGGGCCATGTGACACAAATGCGTCGAATTATTGTCATATGAGGTCACTGTCCCTGTCTCGGCTCGCAGTGAAAGTTTTTGCACACACACACACACACACACACACTGATAAAGACACACTCACACACACACACAGACAAACTGACTGACACTATGACGCTTTGTTTGTCTGCCTTTTGGGTCTATTATGATGCTGGAAGTCAAGCTGAATTTTCTCTGGAACATTACCACAACAACAATATGGCTGCAACAACAACTTGCAACTTGTGGGCTTCGTTACACTCTTAAGTGGCCGCATCATTTTGCGGCAAATGCAACAGTTAACAGACGTTGCGTATACGACGTGTGGCCTAACAAATGTGCTGGATAATAGCTGAAAGCAAAGAGTTTTGCTAAGCTGCTTGAGGTTTTGTTAATCACCAGTTGATGAAAGAGGCACAAAAGAAGATTTGAACAGAATTAAGCTGTATTTACAGTTAGATTTAGAGAATTTATTAAACTCTTTTCTTTGGTAGTCCAATTCTAAACTAGAATTTCTTGTCAGAACTTCAAATTGGTAAGCTTAGAAGTAGAAAAAAGATAGCGACAACGATAAAAAAAATGTATGGAATTTATTGAGCTCTGTTCATTTAATACTAAGCCAGAATTTCCGTTTATGCACTGAGTTAAAATGAAGGAAAGCTGATAGGGGAGATAAGAACGGATTTGAAAAGATTACAGAGGAATGAGTATAAGAGGAGATCAGCAATGGAATTGCAAAATTATGGCATTTATTGCACTCTATTCATACCATTCTAAGCCAAAAAAAAAAAGAAAATAGTGCCAAGGAGATTAAAAATTTCTGAATTAGCTTTTGTCATTCTGATTCTCAGGCAGCATTTTTGTATAAAGAGTAGAGAGTAGTAATTAGAGACTAAGTAATAAATAACATTTCTCTTGCCATTATTAGGCAAAATTTCATTGAAATGCAGATCAATATTTAACTAGAAAATGGCATTAATCATAGATAGATGTTTTGGCAAACGGATGAGAAGATATTTGTAATGTAATCAGTAAACTGATTGCCACAACGAACACGCACAAACATACAATTCTATTAGTAGCTGCTGTCGATGCTCATGAAATATGAAAGCGCAGTGAAATTTATTCAGCTTGGCCAAAATGAAATATTCGAGTTGAGTTTATGAAACTGATTGGCCCCAAGCGTACATACGTTGGGCGGTCAGAGAGTGAAATGGAATCTGGACCGAGGTGCTGGTTAAAGTTGCATGGCAGCAAGTTTATCGAATGTTGCATACAGATAAGCCCCCAATCGAACTGAGAGGGCAATCAGAGATGCTCCACTAATTGCTCAGCTCATTGGAGTATGGATAAAGTTATGGGTATCAATCGTTAAATGCGACTGACGGCAAGTTGTTAAGTCGACAAAGCTGCAGGCAACGAACAGGCAGCGAACCAATTGCCAATCAATAATTCATAACTGCACACTGACGACACATTTCTTGGCAATAAAATGAAAAGCGAAATGGCAAATGAAAAATGAAAAATGAAAAACGACCCAAGCAAAATGCTCGGGAAATAATTTAGCTGGCCAGTCCAGCAACTGCCTCCGTCGCATCGTCGAATGGGCATGAAACACGAAATGACTTTATCAATAGTGACTTCCTCAATTCACCCCGCTTACTCTCACTCACATAAGAGTATCTACAGTAGATGTGACTGTGTGTATACACACACACATACTCGTACATACTCGTACATTCATATAATGAATGTCAGGCGCCGCCATTGGCAGCAACTGTCGCAAAATTCCCTTTTTTCTCGTGCCCTGTAAACGGGAATTTAACGAGAAAGGGTATTATTAAATTCAGCAAAGGGTCATTAAGTTTAAGCCGACAAAATATATAATTAATTCCAATCAGCATTTTCATTCAAGGCAGATAAATGTACAACTTAAAATTTCATAAGAATTATAAAAAATCAATTTTTTAAGAGAAAACTTCAAGCTTGATTAAAATAATTTAATTTTCTATAAGCACCATAACTCTTTATTGATAAGAAAATGATGAAAGCTTGCTTATTAACAACTTAACCAGATAAATTTAAATTAGGTTATATTTTCAATTAATTTATAATGAATTCGCTTTATTAAAAAAAAGTTTAAAATGTGTTTCAATAAGTGAAGTTCAATTAATTAATTTTATAAAATTGCTTCTGTGGAACCATGTTAAATTAATAATCAAAATAGCATAAAGTAACATGGTACAATAAGAGCAGATTAATTAAAATTATATAATGCATTATGTTTTTTAAATTAAACATTAAAAAATCATATGAAAAGCTATATTTTATATTTAATTTTAATTTTGGATACATCAGAGTTATCTGTTGGGTATATCTTACTCGAGCATAGCTATCTACAATATTTCTACTTATTATCCTTATTTTTCCTTTGCCTTTTTTTAGTTGGCGGCTATCTTTGCTCTTTTTTCTGCCGTTTCTGTCGCTGTTCTGTGAGTGTCCTTTAATGTTCCGTCGAGCCATGAAATATTGATGTGTGTGTGTGTGTGTGCGTGCTTGCTTACCAATGTAAATGTGTGTCTGTGTGTGCATAAGGATATATTATAAACTATTTTGCAGCAAAAGCCTATTCAACCTTTAAATTCTGAGCTGGGAATATGATAATATTGCAACTTTAATAAATGCGTAAATGCCCATTAAATCTGTCTGGGTATTTACGGCGAAGCAGTCATTATGACTCGCCAGATTGCCAGATTGCCAGATTGCCCAGATAAGCCCCAAGGCAACAATTAATATTTAACCGAGTTGTGGGCTCATCGCTGGCATCAGCATGAATGAGTGAAGTCAGTTGGCTGACCTAAATGGAAATTAATTAAAGCGGCATTTTTGGCGGCGGATTCTAGCGAACAGTTTTATGCATTGTTTTCTGGATGGGGACAGAGCAGGAAATGGATATGCCAAACAAGGACATGTAATACATGATCTTCATCACAATGATGAGTAAACAATTGATGTTGGCATACGCAAAAGAGCAGCCGACATTCAACATTCGACAGGCGACAGCTGCAAACAACCAAAAGTCCTGATAACGTGGCCAACTGAAAAATCAATTAAAGTGCAGGCCAACAAGCAGAGCAGAGATAGGTGGTTTGGCTGGAGCGGATATCGCGGGTGGCTCTTGGCAGACTGACTTAATGCGAACCTGACTACTACTTCCTCTGCAGCATCCTCTTTGCCACCATTCATCCCCCCCTTCCCCTGTTGGCTGGCAAAACTTAATTATCACTGACGGATGTGGCGCGGCATGTGGCGGAAATTTGTGCTGTATGCAGCACATACGCCATGCAACACGCCCACCCGTCACCCACCCACTTGGCATCGACGACAAACACGCCTCGACAATTTTAAAACATATTTCACTTGAGCGCATTCCCTTTGCCAGCCCAAGTTAAATTGCAACGCGGCTGGCAGATGGAAAACGCCAAATGGAAAACGGAAAATGGCAAATGGAAAATGGGATACGGAAAACTGGCAAAATCAACGACAACCACATCATTTAATTATATGTGGAAAAACTGAAACTTAAAGCAATTCTTTAGTCGCATTACACGCTTCGCTCTCACTGCACAAATTCGCATGCAAACGACTCAAATTAATCTCATAAAAGTTAAGAAGGAAGCAAGTTTTTGGCTTAAGTAAAACAGTGCAACACCGTTATAATGAACATAAAGTGCACGAATAAAATAGTTTAATAGTGTGTGTGTTAAGGGACAATAAAATTATAGTGCTACCGTTAAAATTAAAAACAATAAAGCAAAACTTTCTTTGGCGAACTGAATCCTAAGTGCGAGTAATCTGACAGAGAATTAACTAACAGCTGCATTTAGTTGTGCACCTAGATTTTACTTTTTTATACCTATAGCAAATATACTGCAGATTAGATTATTGAAAATTTACATTTCTATTCTTATTCATACCTTGGCACACTATAAAAAACTTAAAACTGTCATAACTTTGTCAAATCTAAACCGATTTCTTTGCGGAATATCAATTTTTTCGTTATTTGGCCTCTATTTTGATTCTGCATCAAAATTGGAAAATTGAATTTTTCTTCCATCACTGTCCATTTTTTGCATACGTTCCCCTTGTCACTATCTCCCAAACTTCAATCTGCTATAACTTTGTCGAATCTTAACCGATTTCCTTGCGGAATACCAATTTTATCATTATTTGACCTCTATTTTAATTCTGCATCAAAATTGGAAAACTGAATTTTTCTTGCATAACTGTCCATTTTTTGCATACGTTCCCGTTATCACTATCTCCCAAACTTCAAACTGCTATAACTTTGTCAAATCTTAACCGATTTCCATGCGGAATATCAATTTTATCATTATTTGACCTCTATTTTAATTCTGCATCAAAATTGGAAAATTGAATTTTTCTTCCATCACTGTCCATTTTTTGCATACGTTCCCCTTGTCACTATCCCCTAAACTTCAAACAGTCATAACTTTGTCAAATCTTAACCGATTTCCATGCGGAATATCAATTTTATCATTATTTGACCTCTATTTTGATTCTGCATCAAAATTGGAAAACTGAATTTTTCTTCCATAACTGTCCATTTTTTGCATACGTTCCCCTTGTCACTATATCCCAAATTTCAAACTATCATAACTTTGTCAAATCTTAACCGATTTTCTTCCGGAATATCAATTTTATCATTATTTGACCTCTATTTTAATTCTGCATCCAAATTGGAAAATTGAATTTTTCTTCCATCACTGTCCATTTTTTGCATACGTTCCCCTTGTCACTATCTCCCAAACTTCAATCTGCTATAAATTTGTCAAATCTTAACCGATTTTCTTCCGGAATATCAATTTTATCATTATTTGGCGTCTATTTTAATTCTGCATCAAAAGTGGAAAACTGAATTTTTCTTCCATCATTGTCCATTTTTGCATACGTACCCCTTGTCACTATCCCCTAAACTTCAAACTGTCATAACTTTGTCAAATCTTAGCCGATTTCCTTGCGGAATATCAATTTTATCATTATTTGGCCTCTATTTTAATTCTGCATCAAAATTGGAAAATTGAATTTTTCTTCCATCACTGTCCATTTTTTGCATACGTTCCCCTTGTCACTATCTCCCAAATTTCAATCTGCTAAAACTTTGTCAAATCTTAACCGATTTTCCTGCGGAATATCAATTTTATCATTATTTGGCCTCTATTTTAATTCTGCATCCAAATTGGAAAATTGAATTTTTCTTCCATCACTGACAATTTTTTGCATACGTTCCCCTTGTCACTATCTCCCAAACTTCAATCTGCTATAACTTTGTCAAATCTTAACCGATTTCCATGCGGAATATCAATTTTATCATTATTTGACCTCTATTTGAATTCTGCATCCAAATTGGAAAATTGAATTTTTCTTCCATCACTGTCCATTTTTTGCATACGTTCCCCTTGTCACTATCTCCCAAACTTCAATCTGCTATAACTTTGTCAAATCTTAACCGATTTCCATACGGAATATCAATTTTATCATTATTTGACCTCTATTTTAATTCTGCATCCAAATTGGAAAACTGAGTTTTTCTTCCATCACTGTCCATTTTTTCCATACTTTCCCCTTGACCTTTTTTCACAAACTTCAAACTGGCATAACTTTGTCAAATCTTAACCGATTTTCCTGCGGAATATCAATTTTATCATTATTTGGCCTCTATTTTAATTCTGCATTAAAATTGGAAAATTGAATTTTTCAGTCATCTTTGTCCATTTTTTCCATACTTTCGCCTTGAATTTAACTTAAGCAAGAGTTCGTTACAGCGAAGTTCTACTGTTTAAATTCATGTCCTTTTGCAGTGACTAAAATTTATCGTTTTAATCAAGTTTTAAATTGATGCTCATTTTAGATAGCTGCACACATACTTTTGCCACCCTTTGTGGCACATTTGGGAGTTCATTAATGATAAGACGTAGCCTTACCTCGACTAAAGCCAAAGCCGCTGGTGGAACCGGAAACTGTGGTGTCGAGTGGTGCGCGTCGTGGTGAGGCGCTAATCTCACGCGGACTGCTGTGGCTGCTGTTCAACATTTTGTTGTAGTTGGCTGTGCCTAACGGTGCTGCACGATGCTGTCCGTTGTTGTTGGTGCGCTGTTGTTGTTGCTGGTGCTGGTGGTGGTGTTGGTGCTGGTGTTGGTGGTGCAAGGACTGGTGGTGCAGTGGCCGTGGTGCATGACGTTGCTGACCAGCGGCTATTGGCATGCTGGTCTGCCAAAGACTGTCCGTGCGATCCGATATGTTGAGGCCGTGTTGCAACTTTAGTCGTTTCGATTTATTTGTGCAACAAATTTATGTGCATGTATTAAGGACAATTTGTGTTTATTGCTGGGTGAGAAAGACAATGGCCAGCTCAGAGAGTGATACAGAGAGAGAGAGAGAGAGCCAGTTGCAACTAAGATGAGTTTACAAGGATACGGATATCAGCACATGTTAATTGCCACAAGCGGCAGCAATTCTTTCCACCTGACAACTGGCAACACTGACAAACTTTTACGTTTATTTAAGTTTGGGCTTTAAGCACTGCTGCACCACAAGCCCAAAAACTCTACTCAAAAGTTTGCAGCCACAAAAAGTTGTTGGCTTTTGTCCGACGGCGCAAGTTGCAATTGCAACAAAAGGCAAATAGCATAAATATAAACTCCTTGTTGAGCAGCACAAAAACAATAACAAGCAGTGCACAATTATTATTAAATGTGGCTTCGTACTCAGAACGGGTTGTTGGCTGCTTGTGGTGCTCATGACCCTTGCCCCTTTGTGCCTTGTGGCTTGTCCAGTTTTAGTTTCAACACGAAAAACTAATTTAATAAAAACCGGAGTACATTGCCTGCGGTTATGTTTTTCAGTCTGTATTTCACTTTTTTTTTTTTTTTTTAAATATATTTTATTTATTTTATTATTATAATTCACTTGAGTTTGCTTTGAGGCAGCGCTCGATGTGCACTGACCACCAGCGTAGCTTATAGACCAGGCCCAACTGAACGGCAACGAGTGTTATTTAATTTATTTATTGTGTCCTGCACCATGTCCTTCTGCCCCTTCCACCCTCGGCAATCCATAAAATTGCATGTGCTGCACGTTTTGCGTAATGGGGTTACACTGTTTGCGCTTTGTGGACACGAACAAAGCGTTGGCCAAGTAACCGTACAGCTAAGCCAGGTGAGGGGGGGGTGATGGGGAAGAAGGACTCTTTGATGAACGACCAATTTGTGTGTGAACTGCCATTGACAGTGGTCTATGTTAATGGCTCGAATGTGTTGCGTAACATATAGCGTATGTATATGGCTTTTTTGGCCGCACTATGATTTTAGCTCAAGGATGGCAGGATGTGAACTGTCGACCGTCAACTGAGCAGTCGGAAATGCATTGAAGAAATTGCCGATGCATAAGCAGCTTTTGTGTCTGTCAACCTCGAGATAAACGACAACGGAAACCTCAAGCCGAAACCCCAATCCAAAACTGTAACCGAACTGTGTTCCATTGTGAATGATGAATGATTGTGACTGCCCGACAGACGCCGCGGTTGCTTCATTATGTTTATTTGGACTTGGCTCGATGACATCAGTCAAGTCAAGAAAACACAACGGAACTCACATTGACAGTGGCAGCTAGAAAGAGACAGTCAGCAAGTAGGACATTTTGCATGTGCTCTCTCTTTCTGTTTTTCTCTTAAAGGATGTCGCCTCTCAACCGGTTGCTCCCATGGGGCAGCAGCAGAGGTAATATCTGTGGCAACAAGCAGCAAGTGAAAGTCATACAAGCATTCTTGACTCTCATTTCACTCTTCAACATTTTTTTTTCCCCTTTCTAGCTGTCTCTTTCTGCCTCTGCTGGCATTTACATGCTTGCATAAACTTGAATATTTTATAATGCGACCCACTGCAATCGGGCTAAAAGAATCCTCAGCCAACTGTCGGCTTGTTATCGTTGTGCTTGTAAAATTGAATTGTAAATATTTAAGTGGCAGACACTTTAAAGCATCCGTCGAGTATACTTTGAATGCAGAACACTGACTATTTTTTACAATGAGCTGAACGAAACTGAACTTGAGCACATATTTATGTGTTTTTGATTTAAAGTTGTTTATTCAGTTGTTTCAATTTATTTAATTTAAGTTCTCTAAGACGATTTTTTGTTTTATTGGCTTATTTATACAGATGACAAGTATATTATTATAGTAGCATAACTAATATATTTTTTTAAGATTTTCAGCTTAAATTCAATTTAATTTTTATTTTGTAATAACAACCATATGATAATCTGCTTCAATATTGATTTCTCCGCTATTCAAAGCCATTATACATTTAAAATCAATAAGCACACAAATAATTTATTTAATGCCCCTATTATAAGACAAACTCAAGTCAAATTACATGGGAAATTGAGACCGAGCTCCATTTGATTAAAAATAATGAGTAGAAAATGCTCGAGCAATTAGTATAAATTACGTTGATTGGTTGCTTGTGTTGTGGCCATTTTCACTAGCATTTTACTGCTGACCCACTCAGTTAAACCACTGAAACAGCCACCCATTTATTCAGAGTGCAGTCAACTAACCATTTACCTGGAATTTCGTTTTTGGCCTGGTCAACAGCATTGACCAATAAATTGCGCAGTGTTTTAGAACAGCTGCTGTCTGTTCGTTGCTTGCAACAAGTTGCATGTTGCTGTGTCACTACAGCTACAGTAAATGCTGTTTTTAATGGCCATCAGTCTTGTGTTGTAATTACAGCAATACGTATACGAACTGTTGCAACAGGGTGCAGCATGTAGCGACGCGGCGCGAAGTGGCGCCACTTGTGCCCATTTTGGGGCAGCTGCGACGCCTTTGTGCGTCAAATTAACAACTTCCGCATGAGGCCACATGCCACTTGCACCCAAATGCGTCATTTTCTATGCCGCTTTTGTGCTCTGACACAGACAGAGACACACAGAGGACACACAGCGGACACACAGGACTTGGGGACAGTTTCTGGCGCAGGCCACTTTGGCCATATTGTCATTGCTTGGCCAGCTGCCAGAACGAAGGGTCTCTGACTTAACTGAAGATGCAGACTGCTTGCAGCCAGAGCAAAGAGACAGTGACTGAGACAGAGACAGAGCCTATTATTGTGCTTTAATGGCAGCTAAAATGGCAACAGCTTAGCACACAGCAAACTAACTGAGCTGACTGAAATGGGACATTAATTAAAAAAGACTTTCGAGTTGCACACGAAACGTTTAGCACAAGCATACAAGAATTTATTAACAAGCTAGTCCTAAATAAGTTTCAGAGTTGCTTTTTATTCTAAAGCATTTTCTCACTATTACTATCGAACTTAACAAACTGCTGAGCAATCAAACTATTCAAACTATTCAATCAACGTATTTTCAGCATTCAAATGGCATGTTTCCGTTTGTCTAATATCACCGCAAGGCATTCACAATGTGAATTTCCCACACATCCAGAGTTGCCAATCGATACTACACTAAAGTGTGTGTCCTTTGCAATATTCCTACACTTAAGTTGCTCAAAAATGGCAACTTTCAAGCAGCATCCTGTTGCAAAAAGTTGGCAACAAATTTGCTAGCTTGAAGCATGCTTCAAATTTAAAACACTATTCATTGTATAAGCCTTTCATAGGTCTTTGGTAGGGACCAGAGAACTGCAACGGGTATGAAATGTTCGATCATACTCAAACATTGACTCGAACCCGTTATGATTTTTTTGCTTTGGTTAAGCGACAGGAGCGGACCGTTCGAACTGAGCGCTCGGTTCGTTCGCTCAGTTCGAACACATTGCCAGTTTGTGTTCATGACCGTTGTGTTCGTTTGTTTTTGTTCAACCACGAGCATTGACCGAACCGGCAGGCTGACTTGATTTGATGCTTACTCATTTTGTTCAAACGATCAGGTTTGGGTATGGGTATGAGCAAGGGTAGCGGTTTTGGGTATCTAAATGGGTATGGGTATGGGTATGCGAATGAGTGTCGGCTTTTGGGTATGCAATCAGGTATGGGTATGGGTGTGAGCATGGGTATTGGTTTTGGGTATCTAAATGGGTATGGGTATGGGTATGAGTATGGCCGTGCGCATGGTTGCCTGCGTTTGGTTATGCAGGCTTGCAAGCGAATACATACGCGTATGTTTTTTTTTTGTACTCTTGTTAGTTAGTTGGTATTAAAATTATTATTGAATGGCAAAATAAATTTATGACAAAGAAATAATAATTGAAAATATATGAATTGCTTTATTTTGAACATAAAAAAAAACGTGTTATTATTAATAAATATTATTTTTGCTTTTTTAAAATGAACTTATGCTTAAAGTATTTTACTGACTGCATTTTTTAAGTAAATTAAACGAAGGAAACTAATTATTATTAACTTATTTCTAGAAGTTAATTTTAAGGTTTATTTAAAATTATTGACGAAACTATAGTTGTAAATTTTATTTACCTAATCCTAAAAGTTATACTTATTCAAGCAAAAGTAAAATTTTATCTTTTCTTAGACCTGTACAATACATACTATTTCTTTCACATACACATTTTAGTGTAAAAGTAAACGCCGCGCGTGCTCGCTATTGCGCGCTCTGTCGCACTCTTGTTAAGCACAGGCACTCAAGCTCATACCCATACCCATACCCATTTAGATACCCAAAACCGATACCCATGCTCATACCCATACCCATACCTGATTGCATACCCAAACGCCGACACTCATTCGCATACCCATACCCATACCCATTTAGATACCCAAAACCGACACATGTTTTCACACCCATACCCATACCTACCCAAGTTCGAAGCATACCCAAACCAAAACGTGGCTTTGGGTTTCGTCACAAACGAACCTCAATCCGGTTGAGTAGTTCGTAAACAAACAATCACGCTCGATACTCGATCGTAAACAGTGACGCGCGGAACCTGATCGAACACGCTGCGCCCGAGTGGTTGAGTTGATTTGGTTGAATTTTCTGCACACATGTTCGATCATACTCGAACATACCCAATGCAGCTCTCTGGTAGGGACTACTCGACTAGGAAATAGCTCCTGCTTAATATTAATAATGCAACATACGCAGGAAAAGCTTAAATTCTACTATGATAAATAATTTCTTGTCCACGTGGCATTTTTTACGCACATTTTGGGGTTTTGTGAGAAAAAAACAAACAAAGAGCATTCGTCTTAAAAGTTCGTAAAAAAAACAATTCAATAAAAAAAACTTCTTGCTTTAAAGTTGTTATTTTTTTGTTTTTTTAAGATGTTTTATTAAAAAAAATATATAAAACAATATTCTTGATTTTAAAACTAATTTTTTGTTAACACTCTAGAAAGAATATCATTTGTCTAAAAGCTTTTTAGCAGAAAATAATTTGGTTTTCACATAGAATAAATAGTTTATAGATTAAAAACACATTCTCTAATTCTTTTCATAGAACGAAACTTTAGCTAAATAATCAAATCCAATAGTATCAAATGTTTGAATCTCAGCAGAATAAAGAAATAAGTGTCTGGCGTTTAGCTTGGAAAGTCATAAGCGACTTCATAGCCAGGTCCGAAACGAATTCCCGTTATACTCGTATTTGGCTAGCAATTTAAGAGAAATCTCTCACAGCGAAACGACGAGTGACTAAGTGAAAAAGCCGAAGAAAACTTTTGCACTCAAATTGCAGTCAGGGACATAATATTTTATATGTGTGTGTGTGTGTTCGTCTCTCTTTGACTATGTGTGTGTGTGTGTGTGTGTGTTGAGGCTAAGGCGATTTTCTTAATGTTTACTGGAGGCTCTTCAGAGCATTGAACCAGACGCTTTTGCTGCTGCTCCTCTGTCTATTCTCCTGTGTCCTGACTCTTGGTCCTGTTTGGGTATCCACTTGGTCCTCGATTGGTTGGCAGCCAACGCCAGCGCCTCTGACTGCGCTTTGTGTTTGTCTTTATGGTCCGCACTCGACGCTGGTCAGAATGAGATGGAGGGTAGGGGTGTGAAGAGGATCATCAAAGTGGAACGTAAAACGCTTCGCATTTTTAATTTCTTTTATTTGGTCTTTGTTTTGCGGCCTTTTGTTATGTTTGCCTGCAAATTATTTGCTTTTTACTTTTGGTCTCGTTGCGCTGCGTTTATGCCAAAAGATATCAGCTCCCAACTGCCAACTGCCAACTACCAATGGCCAGCTGCTAAAGGCCAAGTTAATGCTAAATTAGGGACACAAACATAACAGAATGGGGATGGGAAAAAACAGAGTAAAAGGCCCAAATTAACTAATGATGAAAAATGCCTAATGCGCTGTTGTCTCTTGTCATCTTTGTCATACCCTAGAAATGACTAATAAGTGGGGAATATCAACTTAATTTATTTATTTTAACAACAACAAATAAGAAAGGTTGAACAAAAAGAAAATAAACATGTTAAAAAAAATAAGAAATGGAATTTATGATAGTAAAAAAATTAATAAAAATTATAAATAGATTTAAAATAGAAAACTGAGAGGCTAAAAAATAAATTAAATTTTAAAAGTGTAAGAAAAAAATGTTCCACTCATAAACTTTGCCTATTGCTTGATAATTTACAGGGTATCTTATAGTTGAGCATTGACAGCTGCTGTTGTCTGCATCGAGCTGTTATTTACAGATCAGCCTGGTCATTAATGTCGAGTGCAAATGATGTTTTATATGCGAGCATCAAATGAAGTTTTCTTCTGCGCAGACCAAATTATGAAGATAGAGACGAATCGCAGTATATATAGAAGCAGTGTCTGGCCAAAAGCCTAAGACCTCAATGCGTTGTGCATTTGCCAGACATTTGGGAAGAGAAAGCAGCCACCGAGACCACATAACGTACATAAAACAAATATTAAGCATACGCTCTGTCAGCCACAAGATGAACTTTGAGGCTGTCGAGAAAATTTACAAATGTTATGCTAATGCAATTGCACAACTACACACACACACTGATGCACTTACACACACACTTACACACGCACTCACACACTTACATATGTATGCAGTTAAGTTGATAGAAACTCGTGTAAATATATTATGTTAAAGAACTTAATTTTCGGCTAAACTATTTCCATTGCAATTCGGCAAAATGATAATGAAAATGCAAATGCAAATCAAATTATGAGTATATTCAAATGAAGCATACTTACACTTGAAATTGTATTCACTTATTTCATAGATTTACAAAAGCAAATTATGAAATTTTATATATAAATTGTACAGATTTAATTTCTAGGACTCACCAATTCTACGTACTACAGTTGTGTTGAATTTCATGTGAAAGAGAAGCATTTGATTGGTTGGTTGATTTTTGTTGGTTGATAATGCGTTTTGTTTATTTGTTATGCAAATTTGTACAGAGCGATTTTGAATTCCAAATTCGACGAATTTGTTGAGCAAGCATCATGAAATGATTACGGATTTAGTTAGTTGGTTAAATTAATTATAGTTGGTATATTACATAGGCTAGGCATTTAATACTAAGGATTACAAACATGCAGGCTATGACATGCATAGGCGTATGTGAAAGGGGCGTGGCTTACTTTTATAAGAAAAACCGCTAAGCGAAATGTTGAAACGCTATTTATTTGCTGATGCTGCTGTGACTGCTGTGAGAGGGAGTGGAAGAGGATGAGGGGGAGGAGGAGAGTGCAGGGAGCAGAGGGTCTTAACTATGTCAACTGTAAAGCCAGTAGGTCAGGGATAGTCCAAAGTTGCATGCAAAAATCCCAAGCAGCGCAGCAGCAGCAGCAAAAACAGCAGCAGTTACCTTTCTATATATGTGTTGGCTCTTTCGCGGGCAGGGAACATATACATACACTATATGGAACACACACATGGCTATGGGGGGGGCTGAGGGGGTTGACGGGGGTCTACTGGGGGGGCAGGGGAATGACACACTTACTTTTCATAATACGATTTCGGTATTCATCGTCGCGCTGCATGGTTACGCTGCCTCCTCCATTGGAGACCATCGAGCTCACTTGTTCCATAGGCACAATATCCTGCAGATCAAAGAAAGAGCGAGAGAGAGTGAGAGAGAGTGAGAGAGAGGCAGAGAAATAAATAGCAGCCAACTTGACAGCAATAATAACTAAAAGCATATTTATATGAGTTTGTTTTTCATTCGAAAAACTTTTGCTGCTGTGAAAAAATGTTGAACTGGGAAACTTAATTAGCAGCGTGTATGTACAACAGCCAAATTGCATTTATCCAGTACATGGATACCCCATGCAGTCGTTGCTCCTGGCCATTTTATAGTGTCTCTCTCTTGAGCCCCTTTCATCATCATCTTCTCTATTGCGAAAATTGAAGTAGATAAATTGTTTTTTTTTTTTTTGGTGTAAGGTTTTCTATTTTGCTGCCCCGCTGTGTGATGCCAACAATAGCATTTTCCGTATGCGGTTTTAAATGCTTCCTCTTGTTCCCTTTCCCCCTCTCTGACTGACTGCATCAGCAGCTGCTGCGTTGCCCAGCGAGCTGTGATATTTTTCAATGTTTATTGTTTGCATTCAGCAAACAGCCATTGCTCTAAACCCAAAAACCAACCCCTCATTTCCCTCTTGTTCCCTTTTGTCCTGACATGAGCAAACATTGAGTAAAATGGATTATTTTCTGTACGCTCGTCGACATTTATTAATGAAATTCGCAGTTAGCCGAGCTGGGCATTGTCTGCCCGGATTTGCGTTATAATAAACGCATTTTGGCCAACTGAAACATTTGCCGGCCAATCAAGAATTAGCTGATAATACATTCTGTGTGCGTTATTTTTTAAATGCTGAAATTGCTATAATAAAATTAAATGAAAATATTAATAGTTTTTTCATAAGCATAACTATAACAAAATAATCCTATGTTGGAGTGAAATAAAAAAGAACGGTTTTTTTCAAGGCTATATGTAAAATAATGTAATAATTTGGGGCAAATCTTATTATAAATATTTCACGAACTACACCATAATTTGCATTTGTAAATTGTTTCTATATTTTTAGTCTCCATATTCGGAGAATGCTCATTATTTTTCTCGGAAATTATTCAAATTTATTCATGAATTTTACCATTAGATGTTTATAATTGCCTATTTCTATCTATTTTTGTTGTTTGTTTATTAAAATTCCAATGCATGTTTATAGTAAACAAATTAATTGGAGAAATAAATAGAGCAATTTGTTTAGAATAATAATAATAATAATAAATAAATAAATTCCAGAAATATGTAGAAAACATTTATTTCAAATCAAGAACAAATGTTATTTGGTTTTTAAAATGAAGCAATCAAAATGCATAATAGAAAGTAATATATAATTGAACATTAAAACTTTTGAAATTTGATATTGAATCCACATGTACAAATAAAAGAGACCGCCAATCAAATGGCATGAATAAGAAGAATGCTGAGAGTAAATCGCCAAATACGGATATGCTTGGCTATAAATCAACCCACAGCAACAACAGTAACAACAACAACAGCAACAACAAGAATAACAGATCAGAAATGTCATGATTTATTTGTAGCATCGTTCATCTATCGTGTGCCTTCATCTTTCGACTGAACGCCCAAACTGACAATAACTTTGAATTTAATCTGTCGCACAGCAGACGTGCCCGGTCAGACACACACACACACACATACATAAGCAATAGTCATTTGTATTATGCAGCAAAAATAAGAAATATTAGAAAATTCTAAGCCGGGCTGCGAATGAAGTGCCAAAATAAACATCACGTATACGCCATGTAAAATGCGCAATTCAATTTTGATCTAAACACGCATTATGCAGCATATTACGCATACGCCAAGTGAGCACACTTGCACACATACACATAAACATGCATAAAATAACAGCAATTTAAATGCAAGGAGAGAGGGGGACTAGAGGGGAACTTTAGCTGCGCCCCTGCGTCACATTAACGACTTTTGCATATTGAAAATGTTTTGCCGACAGAATGTGACAAACTTTCAACGACTTTGTCGACGACATTTGCCTGCCAAAGTCAGAGTCACTGAAAGAGAAGAGTTTTTAGCTCTGTTTGCTGAAATGGCAGTCTGCCAAGTGGCATGCAGCTATCTTCAATACATACGTGTACATAGGTCGTATCTGCTGATGGCAGCAGGTAGCCCCAAAAACTAGACTTCAATTAAAATGCAACACAAATTGGTTTTTTGTGTTTGTGTTGTAAATAAACACAACTCAGAGCTCAACTGCCTGGGCGAAAACAGCTAACAGGTAACATTTCCCCATTAAATGTTGCTCGATAAACGGATTAAGCTGGAATCTCTCTCCTCAGGTTGATATACTGATAAACTGATATGCTGAGTGAAATGCTCTACAGTTGATGGCACTTTGAGTGCAGTTCTGGCTCTTTGATTTTAATTTAACAAGTGGAACTCAGTGAGTGCAGGAAAATTATTCATCATTTTTAGTGTTCACTTAAAGCCAGAATACTTAGCTTTATGAATACAGTTTTATTTATGACTCGTATTTATATTTATTTAATGTCAACTATGGTTATTGACATAAGTAATAATTATAACAAACATCAGAAAAAGTAAGATTTTTAATGATAAAAATAATATATAAAAATATAACATATTAAAATACTTATTCACCTTAAATTTTCTCAACTTTTTCAAGATATAATATTTAATATACTTAAATATCTTAACTTTATTAAGACAATCATTAAAAAAAATATTCGTATAACGATTATACAATTTTATTGTACGATAAAACTGTCTTAGCTATGTTCTGTCAAAATTTCAGCCTTCTAGGTCTTATGGTTTCAGCTGTGCAATGATCAATCAGTGAGTGAGTCAGGACAAAGAGTTTTATATATATAGATTTATAATTAAGAAATTATACAAAATATCGATGAATCTAACCGAATACAATAAATATTAAAAAACAAACCAACAATACCAAAATTAATTAAAAATACCTAGTAATATAAAACTTAAAATTTTTTTTAAACTCAAAATTGAATTTGCTGTTCTACTTTGTGCTCACTTTAAACTTGCACTATATTAAATGTTGTTGTTGTTGATTTTGTTGTGGCTGCTACTTTGTCATGTAAATTAACGGTTAAATTGTAGCGACAACGCGACCGCAACGAGGACTATGGAATAAGGACCAAGGACCGAGGACAGCTGCCAGCACCCAGGAAAGTAGCAAAGGACTCGCAGCTCGGTGTTGACTATGCGCTCGCTCACAAACAGCTGTAAATCAAACAAAGGCTCACACGATACACATGGCACACACACACACACACACACACACGCACATATAGGATATACACACCCACACACACCCACATACGTACACACGCTTAGGTATAAGTAAGCTGTTGGGTGGCTTAGTGCGAGCGAAAGTTTATTGCATGTTGTATTGAATAATTAACATTTTATTGATCGCGATTGTGTTCACACACACACCACATATACACACTCACACACACATGCTTTGTTGCTTTAACATGTTTATTAGTTTTGAGGCTTTGTTTAGTGGCTCAGTTAGTGGGGCATAAAAGGCTTTCAGACTGCCCTTGTTAAAAATACTACGACGCATAATTATGTGTCTTTGTATTGTTCCAAAGTGTACTCTGTGTTTATGAGTGTGTGTGTGTGTGCTGTTGATACAGTTGTATGGCGCTAATAAAGCTAATGTGAACGCTAAACTGCTGGCCATGACTTGTAGTTGGCCCTTCTGACCCAAACGAAGTGCGCTAATTGCCTTTTAAGTTGTTTACACAACTCTCAGCGGCTTTCGGCTTTCTTCTACATACATGGTTTACTTTCAGTCCTTGCCCAGTTATCGGTGTATTAGATGGATAGTTTCAGTGTTTAAGGTCTTTTGAGTGACATAGCATACAAAAGGAAATAGATACTTGGCCGGCAAAGTGTAAAAGCACCATAAAAAGAGAGTGCATGCAGCAGTTAAATTCTTAATTTATATGGTCGCAGTGTACACTGGACATGCAACTAATCAGACGTGAATAAGGATGACCAGAGTGCATCCTGACAGCTTGCTTGATCGCCTAAGACAGTCGGAGATAGACGTTTAAGCAGTGGAAATTGGTTTAGAGAGGGCTTAAGAGGGATAGATACAGAGAGAGAGAGAGAGAGAGAGAGAGAGAGAGAGAGAGAGAGAGAGAGAGAGAGAGAGAGAGAGAGAGAGAGAGAAAGAGCTAGAAATAAATTCAGTTGAGGTAAAGGCAGAGAAAATTAAATTAAGATGTGTATTGAGAAAAAAAGAGAGAGGTACACAGAAAAAGAGAGAGAGAGAAATTCAAACAATGAGAGGTTGATATAGAAACGATTGAAAACTTGGAGAACGGAAATAACAAATAACTAAGCATACCTTTCGCTGTCTAACATGATTTGATCATAATAAAGTATTTTGTCAAACAAAGATTTGTTTTTTATTCCTTACAGTATTCAGCTAAAATCTTGACTTAAGATTAGACGTAGACAACCTTCAAATTCCCACAATAACCTAACAAACATAAAGGCAAGATGTTGAAGTTAAACCATCACTACAATTGTTTTTCCTACCTTTAAAGTACATACAATTAATAATCATTTTAAGAATAATATTAAGCTATAAATAATCCGAAGAACGAAATGTTACAACCATGTATTACAGCTAATTAAAAATGTACATTAATTAAAAGAAAGCAACAGTTTGACAGCTTGTGGTAAAGCATCTAGTATCAAATGAAATATCACGTATACGCCATGCAAATTATATACACAACAGAAAGCAGACTGTGTACAAAAATGAAAAATTAATTACAATTAATGAAAAATACAAAACATAGCAAATAAATAAACGTAAAAGCCACAATTGAATAAAATGTTGTAAGCATTTCCTGCACAGATTTTAAGCTGTTCTCAGGCCAAACTCATTAACTGATGCCACTGCGA
The DNA here is from genome assembly GCF_004354385.1 of Drosophila innubila. Classification (NCBI taxonomy): domain Eukaryota; kingdom Metazoa; phylum Arthropoda; class Insecta; order Diptera; family Drosophilidae; genus Drosophila; species Drosophila innubila. The sequence continues at coordinate 7,152,816 of NW_022995376.1, forward strand.
AATGAAGCTGCTTCAAGTGGCACTTAAATGCGACTGCAACATTCATATTATCATTTGAAGCATGCAACGCAGCTGCAACTTAAGGTTTAATGGCACAACTAAATATTTGGCTAAAGCTGGCATTTAGAATAAGAGCTAAAGCAACTGCAGAAGGTAAATCACAGCTGGAACAAAAGCCAAAAAACAAATGTTGTAAGCTGTTGAGCGTAACGGTAAATGCAGTGGCAGCGACAACGACAACGACAACAGCAAACTGATTAAATATCCGGCCTACATTCGCTTGAAGGAAAGTCAGCATAATGCAAATTCTTGTAGAGAAATGTAATTTGAACAGCACAACAAACAGCAGTCGAGCAGAGCTTTAGTCGGCGAGGATAACAGGAGAGTAGAAAAGGGGAAGGGGGGAAGCTGGAAAAGGGAATGACAGGATGTTGAGTAGGTGGTTGCTGGCGCGAAACAAAAGCCGCTGTTGCTGCCGCATCCGTTTGCCACTTCTTATTTGTCTTAACTGCCGCTGCGTGTGTTGCATGACAGCGGGCACAGGACACAGGACACAGCACAATGTGGCAGGACAATGCCATGCCATAAGGATTAAGAGAAAAGGTAGGTGGCAGAGGAGGGAGGAAGGGGTTGGGCAACTCACCTCGTAGCGTGTGTCGATTTCAGGTAATTTCTCTAGAAACTCTTCAACCATCTTGTGTTGCACACATACAAACACACAAACACACACGGAGACACGGATTTACACAGGATTGTGCATTAATTAAATTTGTTTATGATTGTTAGTTTAATATAAGCTGAAACACCTGTTGTTATTGTTCTTTTTGGCACATTTATTTTTAAGTTTTTTTATGGAAATTCTTAAATTGCTTATTTAATTTGCACTCTATTGTAATTGTTTGATTGTCCACTTGTCACTTGATTTTAGGCGCTATAATTTTTTAGCTCACACACGCACACACCAGCACACACACACACACACACACACAGATACGTGCACGAGCACAAATACAGAGATGCAAAGAGTCGAGTAGATCTGAGCTCGCTGTGAATTACGTTCTGGTGTTGATGTGCGAGAGATGATGTTGGCCAACAAACGCTGCCCGTTCACCGTTCAGCACTAACAACAAACTGCAGAAAAACAAAACATTTATAGGCGCACGGACGTTGAAACGAAGCGAAGCATACACACATGTATATGTATATGTAGATGTAGTTGTATGTGTGTGAGTATGTGTCTGTATCTGTGTTGGATGTTGTACATGTGGATACGAGGAGCAGTCAACACAGTCTGTGCTGCCCCAGCCAAGTGTTGCCGAAGCCAAGGCGAATCTATATATATTTTGTGTACTAAAAAAAATACTAAAAGCATTGGCCGCAGTCAGAGAAGTTCGACAGCTTGCCGAGCCAGCAGCAGCTGTGGCATCAACATAATCACTGTTGGCAGCAGCAACTGAAAACCGAACTGAAAAATCTGTGGCATGCGCGCTTTCGCAGGGGCAGCAACAATAGTCAGCAGAAAGCGCAACGACTCCTCTTTCGTGTATGTATAAGCATATAGTATAGTACTCGTATTCCTACTCCACAACTTGACACACATTTAAAGTTGAAGAGCTTTCATGCCACACAGCATACACAGCATCCACAGCATCCACAAAAGTGAGAGATAACCGTTTTTAGCACCATTGTGGATCGCAACTTGGACAACTCAGCTGAAGTTGTGTGTGGAGCAATGACTGTAGCGACTGTGCAGCATGTGGCAAGTAGCATGTTGTTTGCATCCACTTGTTAACAAATTTGCAGCTAACGAAGGCGGCATTCCACTCAAAAATGCAACGAGGCTCGTTGTTAGCCCAAGTCTGGATAAGCGGCAAATACTTCAGTTCCGGCATTGTTTGTGTCAGCTCAAGCAACAACAATAGCGACAACAACAACTTTCTGTTGATTGTCAGGCAACTAGAAAACTATAGAACTCACCAACACCATTGTAATACGAGTATGTTCCTTTTTTTTCGAATTCCTGACTATTTCCTGTCAATGTCCGTACACTTTGACCGTCCAATGGTCACTAACAACACGAAATGTGTTGAATGCAACAATTTGTGTGGCAGACACACGTCATCAACGCCAGCGGTGAAAGGTTAAAGGCTGTCTAACCCGCTACACTTGGAGGCGTGTCAATGTCAAAGGCAATCGACAGCGAAAACAAATCTTAACAGACAGTACTCACCTACATATGCACCTGTGTGTGCCTTTATTTAACAATTGCCTTTTATTTGCACATTAACGGCCAACGTAGCGTATGAAAATTAAGCGATATATTTGCATGTCCTTGAACGCAGCTGACGAAATGAACACATTTAATTATTCATTTTATACCATTGCTGTGTATTAGCGCCTTAGCAATTGATAAATCGATATTGCTACAGTTAATATTATTAACAACACTTAGCAATGTTTAAAAATTTAAAAGCTCCCGCGCAGTGCAGTTCAGTTTGCTATCCACTAAAAACTCTCTGCTATGCTACTCACATTCGTTGAGTTTACTGCATTCCGTTTGTTATCCACCAAGAGCTGGCTGCTGTGTTACTTGTTATAGTCAACAGTCTGCTGCCTTCGTTGTGTTTACTGCACAGCGCACTGCTTGTCAAGCAGTGCAACTCGTTACATATGTTCAATTCAAACTTGGTGTCCGTTACATTGTACAATTTGTAAGTTTTTATTTTTTATATATGGATTTTTCATGTTTTTTTCATATATGTATGTATATAATTTCTGACAAACTTGAACATTCAATTAATTTGTTTTACACATTTATAAATTTCATTTGTTACAAATTTCTTTCGTTCATTTCGTTACATCCTTGTTTGTTTGTTTTGTATGATTTTTTGATATTTCTGTTAACGTTCCTGGCATTAATGTTCCCTCTTTTTAATCTGTCTTTCTTTGTTTGCTCCATGTATACAATGTCAATTAGACTAATATTTTCATGCAGTTTCAATAAAACGTAAATAGATATTTTCTATAGACAAAAATACAAAATAGATTATTGATTATTTTCATCTTTATGCGAAATATTTGATTTACTAAGTTCCCCAACAGATTTATCATATTGCATAACACTCGGTTTGCACAATTTCAATTTCAATATCAATTAATTTATATTAGTTCAGACTAAACATTTTTGTTATACATCATGTTTGCTAGTTTTACAAATAATCGCATCGATTTTGAAATGAGTTTGCTTTCATTTGCTTACAGTGGCGAAAAGACGTTTTGAAATTAATTGTTCTTCTTGTTGTTGCTTACTATTGTTATAACTATTGTTGGCTTAGGAGTTAAGAGTTGTGCTTAAATCTTTATGTTCATATACGAATGTGTGTATCACCCAGAGAGGCTTGAATGTATGACTATCGTTAATCATTAATCGTTATCGTAAGTCATGTATTTATCGTTATGCTTCAGTTATGCTATCATTAATGATACGAATGATTGTAGGCAGGTGGTTGGTGGTTCACTTGACTTGCAATGTTTTTCTTGTTTTTCTCTTCTTTGTTTCAACTGACAAAATGCTAACTAATAGTTTAATAACTAGTCTACAGATTAACAACTAAATTAATAGCAAAACAGCCAAAAGTATAAAATAATAAACTTAAACTAAACGACGACTCGTCTCTTCCATTTGTACAACTGAAATCCTAAGCTTTAACCCATAAACTAGCTAAATTCCGAATCCGTGTCCATATCCGTGTCCAGCTGAACGTTACGCTGTGTCAGCGTATAGTTCTGTGCCACATGCAGCTGCCACAGTGCGCTTATCTGCTCCGGCGCAATGCTATGCCACGTGAAGAGAAACTCCTGCTGCTCGAGATCGCTCTTCCCGCTCAACAGACGCTCGCATTCCAGCCTATAGAGCACATACGGCTGCAGATTCGTGATCGTTGTGTTTGTTTGCTGTGCCAGCACTCCGGTAATGTGCACATCATCCACCCAGAAGTAGCCAGCATGCTGAGCCGCCTGATAGAGGCGCTGCACCACATCCGACGAGTAGACAATTGCAAAGCCGGGACAATACGGCGGATAATAATGGGCGGGAAACTCGCGAAAGCTGACACGCCACTTGGACTAGATAAAGAAAAGAAAGTCAGTAAGTTAATATATATAAATAAATCCATATTACATAGCCTAACTATTTATCTTTTCAGTTATAACATTAACACGGTTAACATACTAAATTACAATTTTCAAAAATGCAACGGACTCGCTTTGCATAAATATTAAAGCAGAAAGAATTTAGAGGCCAAACTGTGATCAAAATGACATTCTGTTTAAAATTCGGTTCAGTTTTGACAAAGTTATGGAAGTTTGAAGTTGGTCAGACTTTGGATCTTACAACTTTACTAGTCAAAATTTTTGTCAGATTTCACATGATTTTTTACAGAAAGTTGAAAGGTATCAGAAACATATTTAAAGTGTTGTCTTATACTATTTACGATATAAGGAGTTAATTAAAAGTGAAAACTTGACAATTAAAATTTTTAATTTTCAAAATATCAAAGGGGGGACCCTTAGCATTGAACCTATGATCTATAGGAAAAAATTTTTTTTACAAAACTAATTAAATTTAAGTGCAGAATGAATTTCGAGGCCAAGTCATGATCAAACTGACATTCCGTTCATCAATTGGTTAAGTATTGACAAAGTTATAGAAGTTCAAAGTTTGACCTTTGACCAAACAACTTTACAAGTCAACATTTCTGTTATTTGGTAATATAAAGCAATTATAACCATAATTTTTGTCGACATTAAATTAATGAATTATTAAATGGGAAATATATCTAGTTTGTACTCACGCGATAAGAGCGCTTCACACGCGTCGCCAACACGGGGCGACAGAAGAGCAGCTCGTGACGTTGTTGCAACAATGAACGCAACGAAGGCGTCGCTGGCGTCGACGACGACATGGTTAGATTCGAATTTGTCGGGGAATCACGGAGCAGCTTTATCAACTGCGGCGTATTCACATAGACATCATCGTCCACCTTGATGAGCAGCTGGGCATTTGGGCAATTGCTGTTGAACCATTTGAGAGCCATCACATGTTTGTAGGTCATGTTGCGATAGGCATCCCGAAAGTTGCCCTGCACCATATCGCCATGTCGCACATTCTCCAGCGACAGAGAATGCTGCAGTTGATGCTCCGTTTGGTTAACAGCTCCCAGCAGAAAAACAACACGCAATGGTGAATTGGCATTCGTCATGGGACGACTTCCCCACGTCTGGCGGATCAGTGTACGCTTCTCTGCGTTCCGAGGTGCCGTGTGGACCAGGATGAGTGCTTGGATGTGTGCCTCACATGATGGCTGACCCATTGTATATGCAAAGTTATGCAGATCAATCAATTGACTGTCATCCGCTGATGATGATGACGATGATGATGTTGATGGCGATGATGGTAGCGAGAGTCGACTGGCGATTGTGGGCATTGGAGCGGGCGTGGCCGCTTTGTCTAGACTAACTAGGCTAGGGCTATAATAATAATAACTACTTAGGTTGCTACTAAGTTGCTGAGTGCGACTAGGGTCGTGTATTTGGTTTGGTTTACTACTGCCATTGGCACTCGATTGGGCTTCTTGCTGTTGCTGTTGCAGTTGTGTTGACGCAATCAACGCTGAGGATGCCGATGACGATGCTCCTCCATCATCAGTTGCCTCCAATTGTTGCACGCTCACCAGCCAGATGACAAAGCACAGATTCACACAGATGATGAGGCAACACAGTGAACGTTTATCCATCGTGTGGTTGTTCTTAGCCCGATTAACTGCTCCCATTTGCAGGCTGTGACAGCTCGTCCACTTCCTTTTTAACTGTTTGCTGTGGGCACCTCAAACGGAAGCGTTTTCTGCGTGCCTTTGCCATTTAATTGACAATCGACCAGTGACTAAAAAGTGATAGAAAAAGTGAATTTAATTAAACCACACACACCACTCATTGAACTTATTAACAAATTATCTACAGAGCTTATCAATAGGCGATTTATCAGGTGCGAAATAAGAATCAACATTAATTTCATTGAGCACGCCACGAACATTGTTAAACGGACAACTCAATTTTGTGAATTGCCCCAGTGAAAGGACACTTGCCACTTGCCACTTGCTCCCCGTAGTGAATACGATTGACAGTGCTGTGACATTTAGCTGCTTTCAAGCTAATTTTAGTCATGCTAAAAGTACATATTTTTAGATTAAAACTTTCAAGTGTTCTTAATAAAAAGGAAAGGTCAACACCTGACGTCATTACAATCGATGCGCTTTTAAAGTTAAACCGAATACACACCTCGCATTACTCGTAATTAATTCACTTGCAAAAAAAAAGAAGAAGAAGGAAGGAAACACCTGATGGATTCCGTCGAGTGTCTTGCGGTCAACTGAACCCCGTGCCCATTAACCAAGCCCAACAAACCCACAATCCACATTCCACAATCCATGTTGGGTCAGGCGTCTATCAGTTAAATGTGTCGATTGTATGCTATCTGTGTATGTGTGTGTGTGTGTGTGTGTATTTATTATCGGTGTGGCCTTATCGCGGCAATTTGACGCAACTATGAAAACTACAACAACAAAATTTGGTCAATTATATTTTTCTTAATCATTTTTTTTTATTATTTTAGGTTTGTCATAAAACTAATTTTGTTGAAAATGAAAATGCGGGTTTTTTGATAAGATTTCCAATGCTTACGCCAGTTATTGGCGTTTATCAATCAATTATAATTTGAAATTGTATTTACAATGACCCCGATTTAAGCAGGCAGAAACAGAAAAAGAAAAAAAGAAAATCGAACCTAAAGAAAATTATCCGATTTAGTGGAAAAATCTTACATATACTACTCTTGTAAGGGTATCCTGGCAGCAGGATAAACTTTTTTTTTTCCAGTTTCATTAAAAAAACTAAATTTAAGCTTTTACTCTATGAATTCTAAAAATTGTACGATGATCGAATCTAATACAGGGTAACTGCTAGGCGAGCGCACTTCATACGAGCGTTGACAAATTAATTCTATTAAGAGTATCAAAAATGGGCGTTTGTCTGGCATATTTCGACAGTCTTTCATTCAATTGATTTGTTTTTTCTCTTTTTTACTTCTTATTCATTCTTCAGGTTCATTCAACCAATTGTCAGTATATCATATTTTATACAAGAGTTGCCTTCATATGCTGCCACATTGTGTCGTGTTTGCCACAAAAGGCAGCTGCGTTGTTGCCCCATTGTGAGTCGATCACGTAGTTGCCACATACGATAAGTGTAATTGAAATTTGCGGCATTTGCAACTGCAACACATGCCAACATGCACATACATATTTACATATATCTTTCATTATATATAAAGAAATGAACAAGCTGTTGAAAGGCTTTTGAACGTGCTCTGATAAGATAATGCCAACTGTCAATCACAATCAGCAATGGCGATAAGATTAGACATTGATAACAGTGTAATCGAAGTCGGATCTATTGCTTAATTAGTACCTTTGAATACTGCAGTTAGTCACAAGGCAAAATCAATATTTTCGTGAAATTACGAGTTGCGTTTTGAAACGCGTTACATGCAAAGTTCACGGCAAAGGTCGTTAAAGAAGCGAAATATTGAGCCACACAAATGGAGTGGCAATAAAATTTTAATATTCATGTAAATTCTAGGGATACCATCATGTACAAGGGTTGTGTTTTCCATTATTATATTGTTGTTGCTGTTGTTATTGTTGCTGGTGGTGCGACGAAGCGTGGCATAGAGCGTCTAGACACGCAATTGCCCTTCTGGCTTTCATGTGTTCTGGCCTGGCCAGGACTCTGCTGGGCTTAACCCTAGTCCAAGTCGGAGTCGAGGAGCTGCAAAAGCCCCAGATGACGTCAGCGAGTCTGCGGCTGCGTCGCAATTTCTCAATGGCCCCAAGATAAGGAAAAACTAATTACAAGTCAGAGAAGCCGACCTGCACAGATTGATTGATACTGAGAGGGCTGTCCAAAAACACATGATTTCTGGTTATAATAATTCAAGTGTTGTTAAATTTAAAGAGTATCTCTAGTCTCTCTCTCTCTACTGTCTCTATTGACCGCATAAATGATTCACGCTTGCACTGCATTTTCAACTTCATTGCTGTTTATTGCCTGTAAAAATACTCGCAAATTTCTTGAATGCATTTGCCAGCAGTGCATAACTTTACGTGCCACTCTCGTTGCTACAAAATAAAACCACATGGACAAAGGGTACAGTCAGACTGCGCCTAGTTGGGTTTAAAATTTTCTGAGGCTCTGAGCCTGGGCCGACTGTCAGGCGCCTGCCAATGCTATTTGTACCCTACACACAGGGTATATCTGACGAGCAAGCAATAAATGAAGGTGAATTCAGTATATATAAAGTTAATATTTATTATTTAATTAGAATTATCAAACAGTTCATAATAAAAATTACAAAATAAGAATTAAATTTAATTTAAAAAAAACTAAGCAATAAACATTTAAAGTATGTATCTTCAGAATAAACTGTGATTACCTTTTTTAAATTAAAAGTTTCCTTTCAAATTTGGTCGTTTTGACTGCTTAAAGGGTATTTATCAATCGAGCAGTCTCGACTTGTTTTTCTCTAGTGATTTGCATTTTGCACTCGATAAAAATGGCAAGGCAAAAAAGTTTTTTTTTTTTTCAAGTCGAAGGTTAGATTTCATCGTGGCATTTTTTTTTGGGAAGCAACAACAACATTTTTGTTGTTATTGTTCGCTGTCGTCTATTGTTTATCGAGCTTTGATTTGCAGCAGACACATTGCAGCACTTGCACCACCCTCACCCCATAACCCACATTGGCTGAGCAAGTTGGCAAAATAAATTTGGCAGTTGGCCAAAAACGCTTTGAATGTTTGTGCACTTTTCCACTTGCAAACAATACGAGGAGCATTTTCATGAGGAGCAAAAACATTTTGATATGTTGTGCAAATGTATGTGTCGGTGTGTGTGTGTAATTGTAATTGTTATAAATTCTGGCTGGAAATGTGTTTAGCACTTCATTGGCGTTCACATGCGCGACTAACAACAAAACAAACAAACACACAAATGTGTGAAATATATACATACATATTTATAGAGCAGATGAAGTATATATTTGCCACTTGGAGAACTCTCGCAATTAGCGTAAGCGAAAACAACTTCAATGTCTACTGCTGCACTTGTAATTGCTAAAAACAACATTTTGGAGTAGATATAAAAGCGAAATTTAGCGGAAAATAGCATTTAAAAAAAATGCTTACATATAACCTGTAACTAAGCTAATTCCACGATTTAGATTGTAAAATATTCAAAGTTATGTAAAAATAAGAAACATTGTTTCAAATGAAAGGGCTGATTAGGCAATTACCCTATAAATAACATAACTAACTATTATAAATACAATCTAAATACAAATATGTATAAAAAAAACTCAGTTTGCTACAAAAATAACAAAATAAATGCGTTTAATTATATTATAATTTTTATTATTATATTATATTAATATATAATAATTCAATAATTATTGAAAGCGTTGAGCAAGCGAATGTGCTTTTAAATCATAACTTATAAATAAATTGGATTAATCAAACATTACAAATTTCGTAGAATTCGAAGCTAACAGAGGCTGAACAAAATTTAGAATTGATTATTTCATTTCTATAAACTTTCCAAAATAATTAATTATTCATTTAGACTTTAAATCAAAGTTGACCAGCTGCATAACTTATTTTTAACAATTATAGAATTACAGCTAATACAAAGAACAACTAATCGAAGTAATATTAGAAACTACTTCCGAGTTTTTGATTCAGAGAATTGTTATTTCCATGTTAATATTTACATTCATTAAGTAACTTCAAAAGTAATATTTTTACAAAAACAAGGTAACTTTGCTTTTCAAAGTTTAGAGCTTCTTGTCACATAGATTCTTAAATTAGTTCCAGCTTGGAGGTCAGACAAGAAACATACAAAATATCAGATGAGGTTATAAGAATATCTCAAAAACAATTCAACATATATCAAATAAAAACTCGAACATGTCGTCCAACTCATCCCAGATTGATCCCCGCGAGATTGACGATCGCAATTCAAGCACACCCATTATAGTGGACGAGATAACTCCTGCACAACCCCCGATTCTTAGCAATGATCGATCAACAGGAACACGTCGACGTGGACGTCGCACTGGAATTCGAGTCCGTCGTCTGGCCGAAATGCAACGTTTGGAAAGTATTGATCCAGGCCTCGCTTATCGGTTGGATCAAGCTCAAGTGAATAATCATTATCGTCCTTACGTTATTCGACGCAGAGGTCGAAGAATTGGGCCGGGAGTAAATCGCAACGTTCAACAGCAAGCCGAGGGCAGTCATATTACTCTTCAGCTCAGATTAGTGGAAGCTGGCGTTAGAAATGTGAACAATGTAATCAACATTGATATCGGAACACCAGAAGGTAGCTCAACTACCTTGGTGGCAACACTCAGTGCTGGCAACGACGAGACCAATAATGAAAATACCAACAACAATGAGAATAACCCCAATAATGAAAATAACCCCAACAGTGAGAATAACCCCATTGGAGACAATTCCCAAGATGCTCCAATAGATCGTGATCCTGTTGACCAAGTCCGTAGCATATGATACAGATATCATCTATATTTATCTTATAAATGTTATTAAACACATAACAAGAACAAACTCGCTGTTTAGACTTTTTATTATAGATAACATATAATTTCAAGCATAATATTCGTGGAATAAATTCATTATCTTCTAAATAATAGATAATCCTAGACTTGAACTTTCTCGTAAATAATTTATATAATTTATTTATATGCTTTATTTGAAGCCGTAGTTCCTAATTTTATTTTAACCTATATGACTTATGTTAAATTTAGGTAAAAATGCAACAGAACATTTCTTATATTCTCACGCTTGTTTTAGGCACAATTCTCTGCCGACTACAGTTATTTGATACCCCTTAGATAATAGGCTTAGTATCTATCTGTCCTGAAAATTTCATAATAATCGGACGACAAACAAAAGAGCTGCTTAAGAGTCAAATGGGGCAATTTTGTTGCATGACTTGGCGTTGCACTTTGTTGTTGTTGTTGTTGTTGCTGTTAACATGCTGCAATTACAACATGCAATGCGATACCAGACTATATATGTATTAATGTGTGTGTGTGTCTGTGCATAAGTGTTTTCTCCCCCTTTGGCTTGTTTGTTGTGTTGCACAGCAACTATTTGCGGCTTGTTGAGGCACAACTTTTGTCGGGTGCCACTTTTTAAATGCTGTGCCACAGACAACAAAATTACAACAAAAAAGCAAAGTAAGTAAAGCCGGATGCGTTGATTCATTCGCAGTGTAGGCGTTGGAATCTATATCAGTGTTTGTGTGTGTTGATATCTGTGTGGGGTTGCAATAAGATGTACGCAGGTCGCAAACATGTTCAAGGCATGCACAGTCGACATCGGAAGTAATCTGCCAACGTACCCCAGTTGCACAGTGGTAATTTTGGGCAGTTTAATTAAATATTTTTATAAAAAATTACACCTTTTACATACAGTTTATTTTAAATATTTGTTTATTTATTCCTACTCGACCATAAAAATAGCAAACGCACTAGAATACACAGAGTTATATATTATTAATCAATAAATCACAAACTATCGAATATATAAAATAAATATATATAAAAAATGGAAAATAATTGAAGGTAAATTGCATAAAAGGACCACTGTGCGTTGGTTAGGCTCAAGCACACACACACAGACACTCACGTAATTAACCTCAGCTGCTCCTTATAGAGCAATAGATTTCCTTTTTGCTGTGGCAGCATCCGTTTCCTGCCTCAGCAGAAACGGAAAAGGAGTTCCAGGTTGCCTTTTAGCCTGACAGAAAAGGCGAGGCGCCTTTGGATACTTGTATGGAGCGGTGAAAGAGGCAGAGAGACAGAGAGAGGGTAAGGTAGACAGAGAAATGAAACGGCGAGAAATGCATTTGAGTTGATTGACGACAGAGAGTCGACCCAAATTGCCAATTAAAATGTGACAACAACTCAAAAGGAAAACATGCAAATATATGAATGTTTGTACTTATATAGTGGATATGTGTAGATGGCAGACTAAAGAATAAAATAGAACTAATAGAAGCCACTGTGGACACACCCAAAAGACAGTTGGTCAAAAAGGTTGGTCTAAATAATTTATGAATAAATATTCTCCTTGTCCTTTAACTTTTGTATACAAATTTAATTACTCGCATTTTGTTTACATTTTCACGGCTGTCGCCGCTCACAAGTCAACTGGGCCAATGACCATTTCTCCTCGCCCCTCTTCTCAAATCCCTCTTCCGCCTCAGTTCGAAACGAGTTTCATGCACGCACAACAATTGATGACGGAAGGGCGGCGGTTTAGGGCGGGCCAATAGTCTTATAAAGAAAGGCAACAACATGAAGTGAATGGCCACAAAGGCAAAAATCATTGACAGACGAGCACAGTGCGATCAAGAAATCACGCTCTGAGCATATGAAATTCAACAACAGTGAGTCAACAATTGCACAGTGGGCAATATAAACAACATACATATAACACTCAACACTTGATAATATCCCTGTAAATATCATTGAATCTCATATTGCTTACGGCGCTTTAAATTGCACAAGCTTAGAGAACTGTTATAAAAAAACTGTAATCATAAACAATTTATTATAATTTGTGTTAATTGTTGATAATATATTTTTTTTTTGGAATTATGTTTACTGCTGATAACTAAATCATTCCGGAACATTCACCAGATGTTTTTTTTTTTTTGCGGAAGGGCAAGATAAACAAACATTTGCTTGTTGCAAGACCGGTTGGTCCCACTGCCCATTAATAAATTCAAGTTTCTTTATCAAGTGTAAACATTGCCATCATTTCCAGCTGTTTCCAACTGTCGACCACATAAAACACAGAGTTTTTGTTTACAAATTACCATTGATTATTTGTATATTTTTGCAACTGAAGTCAGAAAATATGTGCAAGTCGAGCCATATCCAAATATTTGGCTAATTTGGTAGATTAAACTAACTATAAACGGAAGACGTGGCATTTGTTATTACTTAATAGCCGCACTTTAGGCATTAATGTAATTAAAAACTTATATGAGGGGTTGAATTTCGACAGACAACTTAAGAGCAAAAAGTCACGAATGCTGATAACACTTGTCGCACGAGCTAGCCGATAAGGAAGGCTAACAAACTGTCAAAACTGTTTACTTGAACAAATTCAATTACAACAATTGCAGACTTATTTGGCATGTTTTCAAAATAACGCAGTGAGTTTTTTTAGCATGATTCATTGGCACATGAGTAAATGGAGCTTTATGAATTTTTTTTTTGGCCATCAATGGAATTTTCAAAGAATAAAAAGCTTTGCACGTGACGTCGCTGTTGTTAACAAAAACAGGTTATGACACATTGGGTTCAATGTCCGACGAAAGTTGTAGACAAATAAACAAATTTAACAATTACATAAATAGTAATGCGAATAAGATTAATGTTAAACACTTTCTTGCCAATTAAAATGTTTAGAGAGCGACAGACAGAGAGAGCGAGCGATTAACGCGCAACTTCAGTCAAACAAAGAGCGAGCGAGCGACAGAGAGAGAGAGACTGAGGGAGAGCGAGAGCGGAAGCTTATATCGGAAGCTGCTTATGGCATTTGAACACGTGATGGGAAAAACTTTAACGTCATCAACGCATTTAATAATATTAATTGACAACAAATATTTGCTTTATATGCAAGACAAGAATATATTTATATATACATATATAAAAGAAACAACAATAAAAAAGCACATTGAATGCGTGTGTGTTAAGTAAGCACTTATGTATTTTGCTTGTTGGCAGGCGTCGCTGCAGCCAAGGCCAAGGCTTCCTTGTGTCAGCCGGCAGAAGCAGAGCAGGAGCAGCAACAACAGTGCCTGTGCAGCTGAACTTGTTCAAGGTCAGCGACGTCGCGACGTTGGCATGCAAAGAGCTGCCAAAGTTTGAGTGCCAAAAGGGAGCAAAAGAAGCCAAAGCAATTCCACATGAGCAATAACTTGAGCAGCAACAACAACAACACAATTAGCGGCTGCCAAAAAAAAGATGAGCGCATGGAGTGTGGAGAGAGAGAGTGCGTGTTGAGAGAGAGTGAGTGAATGAGAGTGTGGGTTCAAAAAGAACCACAGCAAAATTGTTGCCTGATGATGCTTTCCGTTGCGTTGCGTTGCGTTGTTGTTGTTAAGAGGCAAAGAAGAATAGAAGAAGAGCGTGAAGTGGCAGCGTCGACTGCCAAAATAGAACACAACACCTAAACATATATGCATACATACATGCGTATGTTTTCCACATTTCGGGCTAATTTAATTCATAAATTTGCATGCACAGTTTAATGGCTTATTTGTGAATTTTGTTTACCTTCTTGGGTGTCGCTGCTGTTCCCTCTGCTGCTGCTGCTTTTGTTGTTCTTGTTGTTGCTGTTGCCGTGGCGCGTTTTATTGGCACATTGGCAAACATTGGCTGCCCACACACACACAGGCACACCCTCACACATGCACGCACACACGCACACGGACACTCAGGGAGAGAGTGAACTTCAGAACAAAAGGAAACTTAAAAAGGAATAAAAGCTTGAGGCCTTTTGTTGTTTTTGCTCTTATGGCTGTTCTCAAAATCACATGTCCTTAATTGCTCTGCATTTTTAATTGATTTTGGAGAAAATTATGCATCAAGGCCAAAACGATAAATAAATAAACACGTTTCGATCATAATAATAGCCACATTTCACTTTTGTCGATTCCACTTTCATTTAATTTGCACTAAGTATAAATATTCTGTGGAATTTTTGCGGCATTGAGGGCGGAGCACACACACATGCTCATGCACACATGCTCATGTACACATGTACACACACACACACACACAGGGACCCTCTGAAGGATGCTCCCTTGATGCTGATGCTGAGCGTCGCTTCAAATTGGCTATGCAAATTTTCGCATTTCTTTTCAACGTTTTCAATTACTTTTTCTTTGTGTATTTTATTTAAATCTGTACGAAAACGTTTCTTTGCAATTAAATTAAGACAAACAAACTATCTGCGCGCGATTTTAAGCAAGAAAATGCTACGGGAGGAATGAATTTAACTTTGTGGGCGCACGCGCTGCGCTTTGGTGTTTTTCCGCGATGAAAATGTGGGACTGCCTCTGGGAGCAGCCGGCGCAGCACTGAGAGCAAGTTACTTTGTTACTTTCGTGCGCTCAGCCCACACACACACACACATCCGAATTTATATTTAAAATTTAAACAATTTAACACCAGACAGGGAGAGAGAGAAAGTTAGCGAGAGCACAAGCCGACGCGCATACGCACCACTGTTGCCAACTTAGCTATTTTAGGGCTAGGTCTGACTATTTTGAAAGTTCGTTGGCTAGAAATTTTTGAAAATTGCTATTAGCCGGAAATCTGGCTATTTTAAATATATTTTCAGCTGTGTTTATTGCAAACATTTTTTCTATAACTGTGCCAAAGTGCCACAAAAACAAATTTAGATGCTTTCCAGCCAGAAACATCTATTTTTTTCCTAATAAGTTGGCAGCACTGATGTGGTAGCACTATTTTGGCCCAAGAGGCTGCCACCCAGCTAAATTTTTCTATCTGGCAAGTCGTACCATTTGAGGTAATATTAAAAAAATGGTACTTGCCAAAATATAAGTTTATGAGTTTCTTAATCATAAAGCTAGAATTTTTTAAATTTATGCAGAATTATTTTGCCCTTATTTAACTAAAAAGATTTTACTATGATTTTCAAGGTCTGGTAACGTTCAATAAACTTAAGCTGGCAACGTCTGTCAAAGCGCGGGTGACTTGTTTTTGTTTTGCTTACATATTTATTTTGTTTATAATTACATCTACAATTATAACAAGACTACGGCTACTAATAATTTTAACGATAACAATGAGTTGTACGTGGACGCGATCACAATTGAATTATGGAGGCATGTTTACTTATAAAATAGCATCATTCAGGCGCTTTTCGGTTTGCTGCTGGCGCCTCGCTTCAACAGCAGGCTTGACAAATTGCTGTAGGGCAGCTCGAATGCCAGGGAGAAGAGGATGGACGCCAAATAGACGATGACAGCAAAACCACAGGTGACTACACTCTGAAAGAGTAGAGTATGAGCATTAATATGCAATTATTAATGAGTGTTCATCATATAAATCTCACCAGCATCAAAGGATCTGCGTGTGTGCTGGAGCTGGTCAGGCTATAAATGAAGGCAATGACCAATGGATTGAGCAAGTAGATTGCATAGGATAGTCGACTCAGGTGCTGGAAGCCCTTGGCCTCCAGGAGACGTGACCACCAGACGCCGCGTCCCTTCGCACTGCCCGCAATCATCCAGCATACGCTCAGCGAGAAGAAGAGTCTTCCCAGGACAAACAACGAGATGGCCAGCAGGGAGCCCAGATCCCGCTTGATTGTCGAGTAGATGCAGATGAAGAAGACGCACAGTGCAAAGTGCCAGCAGGAACGCTCTTGCATGTCACTCAGTTCTAGCTGGGAACGCTTCTCCAACAAGAACCAGGCTGTAATGGAGCCTAGGATGTAGGGCAGAATGCGTACAAATGGAGATGTGTAGATCTCGGTGCCAGTGGCAAAGGCGGCATCGAAGGACAGCTGGAACTTGATGGTTAGTCCAATGCCATAGGACCAGGCAGTGCTGCAGATCAGAATCGTGGGTACCAAGATCTTTGTCAGCTTGGGATGCCTGAGAATGAATATAGTTAATCAACTGTATCTTTATATCATGCTCTAGCTTACTTGGCATATAGGAAGAGCAGCACATTGGCCAGTATAAAGAACTGCATCTCACAGGCCAGAGACCAGCTCCAATTGGCGCACATATCGCGATGATCAAACAGATTCTGGATGAAGAAGAGATTGCGCCACCAGTGCTTGGAGCACATCTCATCAAAACGCTCATTGATGTGATAAACTGAGGTGTCTCCGATGTAAGCATAAGCCAGATCCACACAGAGCATGACAACGAGATATAGAGGCCCCAATCTCAGGTAGCGATGAAACAGTAGCTTGCCAAAGAGCTGCAGATTCTGGCGCCAGCTATTCCGACGCACTGCCTCCAATTGAGTCGAGTTGCGCAGAAAGTTGTACGTTTGCAGAAAGCCACTGAAAGGAAGCTGGATTAGTATGGAAGATCACTTTAAGGAACACTCCAAAACTCACCTGATGGTAAAGAAAACATCGACTAGCAGAGGAGCCGAGGAGACATACTGAAAGAACGCCTGTTCCGCATAGGTTATCAAGACGGTTTTGTTGTGCACGGTAAAGTACATGAACCACACAACATGGAAGATCATTATCCAGATGGCACACACAGATCTCAAGCCATTCATCACTGGAATCTCATGGACTTTATTCTCACGCACCGCAAAGATCTTCGACCAATTGCTGGGCACATCATAGCAGCTGACCAGCTTCTGTAATCTTTGCCAGCGGAGCAGCGAGTGCAAGGCGCGCCAGAGCTCCGATTCAGCGGGAGCTAATCCTCCAGACTCCTGCTCCTCTTCCCCAACTGGAGGCAACTTCTTGCTGACCAACAGCTGCTGGGCGCAGAGCATCAAGGCGCCAGTGGCCAAGGCACTGGCCACCAACAAACGGAAGCTGGAACGCTGATAGAAGACATCGCGCAATTGGAGATCCTTCATGTAGACCACCTCCGGGCGTATATCAAAGATGTCGTTCTCGGCGAACATGCCACTTGATACATATTCCCCTGCCAGCTGCTTCACTTCCTCCGAGCTGCAAGCTCTGGGCAGGCACAGTCCAATGTGGATGATCTGCTCGGACATTAGCTTAATCTCCACCTGCCAAGGTGAATTGTGACGTAGATAAACGACCCGATAGTCCATATCGAAGGGTGCCTGCTGAGTGATTAATCCATAGTGCATAACACGATCAAAGTTCTTGGATAACGTGATGCCCACGGGACTCTGGACTCCTTTGCAGGCCTCCCGACTGCCCAGCCAATAGTTTTGGCCATAAACAAAGCCAGACGGCTTTGTTCCAGATGCATCCAGTACTAAAGAAGAGGAAGAGGAAGGGGAAGATCATTTAGTTAAGCTTGAGCTGGATTTGGAGATGCAACGAATGCCACGTGACTCATTGATCAAATTCGAATGTAACTATGCATATAACATTTGCTAACAACAAGTATAAGTATCGGTCGAGTGTAATCAACGGCCAAATACTCGATACTCAGCGACTAACAACAAATAAATTAATACTAATCAGATAAATAATACAAACTAAAAATGGCCAAAATAAATAAGAAATCCAAAAAAAAAGAAAAACAAAAAGTGAATTGTTTTCCGGGTTTTTCATACGGGTTTAAAGGTCTCAAAGTGAATCAGCTCCTACATGGATGATTAACATTCGATTCTATTAATCGATCTATATTAAAATTAAGCAATATAATCAGGGACACTTAAGCTATATTATCAAGGCTGTCATTTTTAAATTGCAAGAGCGATATTTAAAATCAATAATAAACGTCTTAAATATATGTATTTTTTTTTTTTAAACAAGACAATAACTTAAGAGAAAAATACAAAATTATATCTTATGTCTCCTTCGCATTAAAGGTCAAACTCATTTAAAATATTAAATATGCGCAATTAGTGGGCAAATGTTTTAAAGGGTCGAAGACGTCTGTTACAAAAATGGCCATTAAGTTGTTAAACTCTATTACCCTTTGGTTATCGAGTGTAATTATTGTGTCAACAGGTTTGTTGTTTATGTTAATTGACAACTATTGAAATAGTCGCAGTCCACACAAGTGTTTGCGTTATTAATGCGGATGCTTTCTGGTACTACACACGACTACAGTAAATCCTCGGGATATGCACCCACCCACCACCCACCACTTCACACTCACCTTTCATTGCCCACGGCTGTTTGCTGAGTATTCCACGTTGCACTTGACGCAACTGGGATTCGCATTTGGCATTCACATTGCTCTCATTGGCCATTTTTGTTAGCCCAAAGATGACCGAGGTGCGTGTCAAATGTGGTTCATGCAGTCTGCTAAACTCTGCGCCAAGCAGAGCATCAACTGAGGCAAGCTTTTGTTGCACCTGTTCCTTATGTTGCAAGCTGTCATTTAAACGATGTTGATGTTGCTGCTGCCACTGTGTTGCTGTTGTTACTGTTGCTGTTGCTGTTGTTGGGCTGCTCTGGTTTGCAATGCCCTTGGCTACGCCCAGAAATATGAAAATCAGCCAGATCTCCATGTTGTCTGTTGTCCGTTGTTGTTGTCACTTGTTAGTTGCTGCTATCACCTTGCTTTATTTATTGTTGTAATTATGTGCGGTATTGAATCTCTTTCTATGTGTGTGTTTGAACACCGTTTGCTTGCTTGGCCTGGTTGATTTTTGGCTTTTGTTGGCCCGAAGGTCAAATAGCAAGTTTACCAACACCTCTATTTACTTTATAATATCTCTTAATAGTTGTTAAATTATCTATTAAATTATTTTTTCGCATTTATTTCACACACTGCAACGAACTGTAAAAAACAAGAGTAAAAACGCAGAAATTTAATTTAAAACTGGCTTAAATGTCTTTTAATTTTGTTATATTACAAGATCTACAAGGATTCCCTTATAAATTCTAATAACAATTTATCAAATTACCAAAAATTAATTGGCTTCATATTTTTTTTAGCTATCATTTAATGTATTTATTTATATTTGAAATTATCTTCTTTTTAGTTTGACCTAGTTAAGTTTGTCCCCACATTTTTCTTTCTTGTTTCGTTCCTGTCTTCTTCTTTCTCCACTTCACTCCCCATCTTTTTTACTTTATTAAGTTACGCTCATTTAATCGCTGTCAACCACTTTGCTTCACATTTTTTACATTAATTTAAAATGCATTTAGAATATTACGCATACGCCACTTAAGCCGCTTTGATTGGTTTATCACGTTGTCGTTTCAATTAATTTGACTGAAAACTTATGCAATAATTAACACACAATTTCGGTTAATAATTTCATTATTTATCTCGAACAGTAAAAGTTTTTGAAACGCAACAAAAAAAGTAAACAAAACAAAACGAAAAGCAAAACAAAACAAAAACCAAACTCCAACTCAACCCAATTTCCGTTGGCAACCACAAAACGACTAAGGTTCAATTGACCACCGACAACAACGCTGCTGATGATGATGAGTCCGACTCGAACTTGAGTTGATATTTGAGTGAAATCGCTTACAGACTGACCACTGACTGTCTGATTGACTCTGACTCGGCTCTGACTTCAACTGGGAGTCTCTCGAGTCGAATGAATGTTTGCTGGCCTTTCGTTTTCGTTTTGGGCGACACGTAATAATTCCAAGTTTATTGCTTATTATTGCAAGACCCGGGCTTATGTCGAGTCTGCTGTGCTTGTTGCTTGACCGAGAATAAAGTTTTTCTTCTCTCTCTTTGTTTTTTTTATAGCTGCAGGGAAAAGCGTCTGGCATTGACTAAGGTCGTGTGTTTGTGTCTGAGTTATACATATTTTTCTGTTTTATTTGTTTTAAGCTATTTTTTGTTGATGATCCACCTAATTTGCATAGTTAACGCTTTTTGCATTTTTCGCTTTCCTCAGCGTTGTTTAAGCTTTTGCATAATTTGAGGCAAGCTTAATGCGGGTTGGGCTTCTTTCTTGCAGATGTTGTAAGCTCCTCTTTTATCTTTATATAATATTGAGTTATGCATAACAAATTTCAAGCCGATCGAACGCGTGGGGAGAGTTAAGCTCGTTCGTTTCTTCAATTAACAACTATTTATTTGCACTGAGTTCAGAACACTTTAAGCGAACTTACTCTTCTGGGATTTTTACTATCGTTGTTAATCAGTTCAGTTCAGTTGATGAGCGTGTGGTTAATTTTCACTTTGTAGCTAAGTACATTGCCGGCGATACGAAATTGCGATATATTATTTTATTGAGCCATTTACACACACAGAGCGAGAGAGACACGACTTGGCCAGTTGGCTTTGGGCTAATGGGGTATGGCCTGAAGATCCGTGTTTATGCTTTGGACCGACTTTCGTTTTCGTTTCTTGCTGATGCCGTTGATGCTGATAAAGCGCACTGCACAACAACAACAGCAAGCACTGTGATTAGCTGCTCTCTTGGCCCTGAAGCCCTGCAACTCGTTTTATTTCGCTGTTAAAAGCTGTTAACCGACAACCGAAATTTCGTTTTTAACTTGAATTGTTTTCTGTTTTTTGTTTTTTTTTTTTGTTTTTTGCTTCTACTTTATTTTGATGATCGACACGACAGACGGCCGCGCGTGCAACGTTGTCGAAGCAACTGTGCGACGCTTGCATTTTGGCCCAAAGTTTTATAAACTTGGTCAGTAAGTCGCAGCGGCGTCGCAGCGACAACGACAGCGACAGCAACTGAGAGATAAATCAACAATTGGTATAACCCTCTCAAGATCAACATAAAATTGTTGGGGAGCCGAAACTGCCCCGTTGCTGTCTTCCCCCATGGCTCCGCCCTCTTCCCGCCTCGGGAGACACTCGGACGAGTGCTTTTCGTGTTGCCTTTTGGGCGGCGCTTTCGACGCGCTTTTTTCGTAATGAGTCGAACTCAATTCCGGCCGATCGTTACCACGCACATCGATTGGTTTTTTTTTATATTTTTACCTGTGCTGATTTTACGATAATATTTTTTTATATATGCTTTATGGCATATAAGCGTCAAATGACTCAAATAGTCGCCCTAAATTTGTTTCTTTGCAATTGTTTAATGACAAGCTTATGTAAATCCTTAGCAACTCAAACTAATTAACTACTTATTTTTAGGCTTTTTATTTTTATTTGTTTCAATTTGAGATTTAAAATCTTAATTTATTCAAAATCCGACGGATGGAGTCTTTGTTTAAATCGAAGACAAGATCCATAAGGCTAATTTTTTTTTAAGCGAAATGAAATAAATTTGAACGCCTAGTAATTTAAGAGTCCAGTTTATGATCAAAATGACATTCCGCTTGAAAATCGGCCAAGTTTTGACAAAGTTATGAAAGTTTGAAGTTGGCCGAACCTTTGACCTAGATACTTTACAAGTCAAAATTTTTGTCCAATTTATCATGATTTTTTACAGAAAAATGAAAGGTTCCAGAATCAAGTTTAAAGTGTTGTTTTATACTAACTACGATATAAGGAGTTGACTAAAAGTGAAAACTTGAGATTTCAAATTTTCAGTTTTCAAAATATCAAAGGGGGGACCCTTAGCATGAAACCCATGATCTAGGGGAAAATATTTTTTTTTAACAAAATTTATTAAATTTGAATGTAGAACGAATTCAGGCGCTAAACCATGATCAAAATGACATTCTGCTTGAAAATCGGCTCAGTTTTGACAAAGTTATGGGAGTTTGAAGTTGATCAAAAATTTTCAATTTTTACAATATCAAAGGTGGGGATCCTTGGCAACCAATTCAAAATACTTTATCTGGTGAAAAAGATTTTTTTTAATTTAAGATTTTTATCTAATATTATAGATATTTTAAATATTTAAAAATCTAACCGATTATTAACAGTTTATTTATTTTAAAACCAAAATGATCAAGTCCTTAGTTGCTAGACTTTTTAGACAGATGGCGCTTAAGCACCAATCAACAGCTTTCTGCAAGTAAAGTCAATGCTTGAGCTTTTAAGCTCCGCTCGCGCTGTTTGCGCAGCTGAGCCGCTGCTTTCGCTCAGTCGTCTCGCGCAGCTTGTGGCCAACAGTACAAATCGCGGAACGTGCGATACTCAATTTTTTTCGCCCACCCCCACCCCCACAGCGAGGTAGCGAAACGAACCAAAGAGAGGGAGAGATCGCGAGTGAGGAAGAGCAACAATATCAATTTGTGGGTGCTAAACGCGCGCGCGCAACTGAAAAATTTACAAAATTCATGAAAATATTTTAGGCAAGAGCTGCGCTTCTCTCTATCTAAGCAGGTGTGTGTGTGTTTTGGTGTTTGTTTGTGTGTGAATTGTGTTGGTGTTGAAAAAGAAAAAAATAAAATACAAACAAACCAACGAGCAGCAACAAGTGCAAAAGAAAAATCCAAAACAGCTAACAAGTTTTTTCTGCGTAGAATTCAACGACATCGAAATTCCAAGAAAACAACAAGTTGTTGTTGATTTGTGTTTTGTTTTGTTTTGTTTTGTTGTTTTAAAGCGGGTCAAATGCATAAATAAATAAGTGTATTTATAAAATAAAATTAAAAATAAAATAAACAAAAAACGCTTAGGTTTTTAAGCTGAGAAACCTGAAGCTAAAGTAAATCACACGAGTTACTTATCATTGTAAATGCAATAAATACAACAAAAAGAAGCGACAACAAAAAAGTTAAATGAAAATTGTTGCAAAGTTTTTCGGCAATCTCTCGCACGTACTCGCAGTACCAACTAGTACCATATTGCCATCCCACTCCGACACGCGCCCGCTCTCACTAGACTCGCTCGAAAGCTCGACGTAGTATGTAAAGCAACAACAACAGCAGCAGTAACGACAACAGCAACAACAGCAACATCAACAAGCAAAACAGTAAAAACAAAAGATACAAATAAAGTTGGGAGTTCTAATCAAACCCGAAATGCTACTGCACTTGGCGGAATTGTTTTGAACACCTTTTGTGGAATCACCAAATGGCTGTTAAAGTAAGAAAACAATTTATTTACCTATATATTTATAAATTAACTAATTTAATTGACATACATTGCGGGATACCCTGTAGCTGCAAAACAGTTTTTGCATTTCGGTTCTCACGCCGAAACAGGCAAAAAGCTGTAAACCACAAAAAACAACTGTATACCTTTGAACTTTAAAACAGGAGTGCAAAATGCAAACAGTCATCAATGAACCAGTCAGCAATCGAATAGTACGAAAATAACAACCATCGAGTACCCATAAAAAAAGGTTTCAAGAAAAGCCAACTGTAAAGGCGCAGACACTGCACAGTGGCCGGAAAGTCTGGCAATTTATGAGATATTCTGGCAATACTAAAAAAGTAGGTTGGATGTTTAGTTTACTTCCAAAAAACTCCGAGTTACTTTAATGATCTAAAAAGAGTAGATAGTAGATATTCTTTAGCTATAATAAATTGTAAAAATACTTTATTAACAGTAAAATATATGAATATGATAATAATAATAAAATAAGGAATATTCAAATGTGAATTATTTGCTTTTTTGGTTTTTTTATTGTTTCTATTGGTCAAACTAATTTAAAATTATTGAATTTTTAAACATTCAATATGTACATTATTTTAAAATAAAAACAAAGTTTATAAAAGCAAGAAAGTGTACATAATTTTGTAGAGCTATTAAAGGGATATCCTCTTTTAGTATAATCTTCAAAATAGAGATCCAATAGGAAAAGCGCAAAACATACACAAAACAATTTCTGCAAACTTCTAACATATTTTAAATTATTGCAGGGTGCTCAAAACTTATTAATCATACACTGTTTGATTCGTTTTACTAGTTTATAAAATTGATTTTCTGCAAAATCAATAAGAAAACTACTTTGAATTAATTAAGTTGTAATTTATGCTGCACATACACAGTTCTATAATCATTAATCAGTGTGAAATAGTCTTTAACCACTGTGCGCACTGAGTGCATTTTGTGACCATGTGTCCAACCTGCATTGAGCATGGACTAAACTGCACTTGTCGCTGAAACAGGTTTTTGCATTTGTTGCTGGTTTTTTTTATTTTTTTTATTATTATTATTATTGTTGTTGGCTTTGTTTGTATTATGGCCAACAACATTTTAATGGCGTCCGTCTGTAGTTGCTGCATTTTTCATGTTTTTCCGGCTGACCTCCGTTTCGAATCTGCACGGTCCAGTTTTTATATTTTGAAGCCAATTGGATTGGACTTGTCTCTGGGGCATTCTAATTTGCCAATTGCCACTGCATGTTGTTTGTGGACAATTGGAGCATTGTTAATGAGACGCCAAAGGGCAAAGGTCGGGCTCATTAGACTTGGGCGGCTGGCACGCCCACAGGCAAATAGGCGCCCATCACAGACAGCAAGCAGAACTTGCAGCAGCATTGTTGTCAGCTTGTTAAACAATTTAAAAATACATTTATGATAAATCGTGTAAACATCAACAGCAACCACAGCAACAAACGGCAACAAACAGCAACAACAACAACAGTGCAACTGACAGTGAATGCATTAACTGAAAACTGTGTGAACATATTGAAATTGAAAAGTTGTTTGGCCAGCCATTGAGTTGACCATAACCATAACACAGTGGCAATTGGATACGGACCGTAGACAGTTGTCGGAGATCAGAAATCAACAATTGGTTAGCTATTAACTGTAAAGCGGTAAAACTGTTAGCGGTAAACGGATCAGTCGGCAACCGGACACCAGAGCATCGGAGCATCAGAGCGGACAATGTTGTCAATGAGGCTTAATTGCTTTGCAAGTGGTTGGCAGTGGAGCATTAAGTTGCAAGCTCGCGTTATGCAACATCGACTCTGACTCACTTCAAGATGCCACACAATCTCTATTTTTTCTTCTCTCTCTGTGTTATTTTTTTGCTAGAATTCAAACGGTATCAGCTGCTCGACACGTGCAGCTTGAACTAATTAAGCAAATGGCATTACGAGCGCAACTCGAATTTGTTATTGCTTATGACCATATCGAGAGGTTTCAGCTGCGCCCCTGACTCACGGGCGCGTCTAGAAATTCCTCAGAATAAAATCAGTAATGTTTCGACCCACGCAATTCCGACCAACCTCAAAAGCCTTGATGATTGGCCATGTTCTCAGTGATTTAAAAATATCTCTTTCATAATCTCTGCTAATTCTTTTTACTTTGCATTGTCTTCTCAGCTTATTAACTTTTCTCGCTTTTCTCGCCTTTCCTTTGTTGACCGCAAACTGCAAATTTGCCTTAATGACTCGCTGGCACGCTAACTGTCATTTGCTATCAAAATTGGCTGCAAATTAAATTCACAGCGCTTTTTAAACTATTGCACAAGTTGGCAATTTGTTTCAATGCTCACTTTCCAGTCAGCGGTAAAATTGCAATTTGTTAACTGATAAAGTGTGGAAAGTGCCATAATCAATGCAGCAATGCAGATACATTTGTAACTACCTGACAAGCTAGTTGAAAGTATGCAGATTAATCAATTGTAAAAAGTTTTGGTCAAACGGAGAAGTCAGCTTTTAAATAAACTTGCATACCAATTGTATTTTTTTATTGATAACATTTTAATTTTTATGATATTTTTATCTAAAGATCTTTTTTTAAAGTCTGTAAAATTTCAGCTCTATCGATTGAGATTTGTAGCATTTAATTATGAATTTAAGGAAAGTATTGCTGAGTACAGACATAAAAAGTGAGTCGACATTCCATTTGCCTTTCCTATAATTTTATTTTAAAATCTGCACTAGAAATCTAAAATAATTAAGCCTTTTGCTTTATCAAATGAGAGATATAATAAGTAATTAAAATTTTATGGGGTTTGTTTCTGTTTAAAGAGTATCTTCTAGTCGAAAACTGTCAGCTGCAGCTGGGTAATTTGTAGCTGGTATGTTTTCATTAGAATGAAACGTGTAAAAATCCAGTACAAATTATAGTTCTCTCTGTCGGCAACATATAACAATGGAACATTCTTACGTGTGCTGCGACTCGGCGACTGCGATTCGACGACTTGACGACTCGTGAGTCGTTTGATGATGGGGTTCAGGGTCAATTATTGTACGAGTATTGCACGATCGGTCTGAAGTCGGCAGTCGGTAGTCGGTATTGGCATCGGACTCCCTCGACTAAACTATGCATTATTTGTAGAATATTATTAAATCAAATTGTCGGTTGTGTTTTTGGCCCGCAAGTTACTTAATATTTATTCTTCATAATTATTTTATTACGTACAAACAAAAACATTCAAAAGGAAGTTGACGACATTTGCTGCTGTCGATTTTGTCATGCGTGGCTTGGAATTAATGTCGAAAAAAACTGAAATTCACCTTCATGCCTGACAAATTTGTAGATTGTAGTTGATGTGGCAGTCGTTGAGATCCAAGTAGAAAAAAAAAGACGACTATGTGGATGCCTCTAATTGCTGATGTGCTGCTTATGAGCTTAATAACTATATTTTTCTCTCTTTCGCAATTAGCCAAGTTCTGAGAGGCTTTCCGAGAGCTGTTTAATTGAAACTTGTTGGCCATCTAACCTTTTGTCGGCGCCGTCTCCATATCCGAGTCTTTTTTTTTTATTAGATATGCTATTTAGTTGAAGCTATTAACTGATTATAATTAGATACTCAGCTACCTGCTGTTGTTGCTGCTTGGCTTTCTAATAATTATTCTTTTTCATGTTGATTATTATGTGCAACAACAATCAACAATCTTTGGGGCCAATTAAAGTCAAAGACGTGCTTGGAGTTTTCAGCACAGTTACTCCCAGTATGTTTACTTCCTAAGCACATTAGTTGCATATTAAACACAAGTGAGCGAAGATTAGATCATTATTTTAATAGGCGAACTTGTGATATGAAGA
Organism: Drosophila innubila; assembly: GCF_004354385.1. Taxonomy (NCBI): domain Eukaryota; kingdom Metazoa; phylum Arthropoda; class Insecta; order Diptera; family Drosophilidae; genus Drosophila; species Drosophila innubila. Next base: position 7,180,457 of record NW_022995376.1, read on the forward strand.
TATATTGGATTTATTGAAGAAATCTGGAAAGAATATCAAGAATTTTTATGAAAATATATTGGAAACTGCTCAGCAAATTTTAGAATCCACTTTAGCCAGATAACTTATCAAAATCCTCAGTTTCTATAGGAGGTCTACATTTCTCAGCTCATATTACACAATCTGCTTTTAAAAATTCTTCCGGTGTTCTTAACCGCATTCGTTAACTGCTTCCCCTGTTGGCTAATAAATCATATAATTCGCTTCCCATATTTATGATCCGACAAGTTTTATGCTGTCATTATATGAAAATACAAAGTCATATATCGATCGAATTAGGTTTAGAAATTGATCAATCAACATAGAGATAAGATGTTGTTTAGTGTCTGGATCACAAGTTAATTGCTTATAAATGGATTAATTGTTGTTTATTTAAATGTCTTAATGTCTTGTTAGCTAAAAAAGATATAATTTCAGTTTATTTATTGTATGTATTAATTTCTAGTCTCCATTTCTCTGTCGAGTCGTGTAATCGATAGCAGTTGCAATAACTTGGCTATGATCCCAGTGTGTTTATGCGGTGAAATAATTTTCTATTTGCCAATTCGATTGTGAATTGTGGCTAAAAGTGGGAATCCAGTGATTACAACAGCTTGTTTACATTTAAGTGCCAAGATCTTGGCTGATAAAATTGTATTGAAATTAAATAAACAATTTAGTGTTCGTGTCGTGTTTTGTTGTTGTTTTGTCGCATGTTTAATCAGCTGCGAATCCATTGTTCCCAATACAAAGGCATTAAAAACCAAATAGATTTCAGTCTCGCTAGATTGATAATAAAAGCTTAAGTAAATGATGAAAAACTGTGGGCGTTTGATGTTAGAAAATCCAATTCTTTCGCACGCTTTTGTGTGGCCGAGAATTTGTGTATTGGTTAAAATAAGCTTTGCAGTACTTAATCAAGCTAACAATCAGGCAAACAACTCGACACAGAACACAGAACTATGTTACTTCAAACCCAAAGTCATCCAATTGTCAGGCACTTGAGAGTGTTCTCTGCTCTCTGTGTTCCGTTCTCGATGATCTTGACGTTGATTGAGCTCCACTCATAAGTTTCCCAGTCCCGTCCCCAAACATGACACGAAAGCTGCCGCGCCACATGGCCAAAACCTAAGAGCTAACAGCACAAAAAATGCCGAAATGTCTAAGCCGACTTTGGCAGCGTTTCTGTTATTGTAATCTTATTGCGCGTTGTTAAGTTTAGAACGCTGATGTTATAACAAATTCAGAGAAGAAAACAGGCAAAAAGCGGAGAATAAATTCGTGAAACAAGCGCAAGCATGTAAAAAAAAGTCAATGGCTTTCTTATAATTAAACGTTGTTTTTTTAATGAGCAAAAAATTTGTTGAAATTTAATAATTCTCAAATATAGCCAAGGCAAATTATTTGTTAGCCAATATAATTTTGTTTTCTGCTTTTATTTCGGCTGCTTCTGTCATGCAAATCTCTTGGGCTTTTCTTACATTAAGCATTAATGTTGTTGTTGTTAATTAATCATAGAGCTGCCAAACTATGCTCCCTGAAAAACCAATTCGAATTATCTGAAGATTCTTGGCGTGCATTGAACTTTTGCGTTCTGCCTTTTTGGCCATTTTGGCTGTGAAAGACTTTTGATTAATGTAAAAGATTGCCCATAGATTCTTACCAATGCTAATGAAGAAGTGTTTGGCAACTGCTTTGTGTTGGCGATTCTTGGACTTCTTCATTTGGCCAGCTATGTAGCTAGCTCATCTGCATGACAATTGGCCATTTAGCCTAAACAGGCAGCTGTTTTTTTTTTTTTTGTTTGGCAGTTTAATAATTTGGCGTTGCACATTACGCAAACGGAGGCGTTAAAGGTGGCACACCCATAATTTGAGGCACTCGCCCCCCCCGCAAACTCCGCAAACATGGCATACCCCGCACGTGCTTGCATTTCATTAACTGTTTATGCGGCATACCAATATCCAAAAGTCCAAGTGAAATTGCCAACGTAATTTTGCGCAAGAGGCTCGAGTATTTGAGTATTTTTTTTATTTATTTTTGTTTTTGTTTAATTGATTTCTCGACAGGCAATGACACACATTGCCATAAAGCTAACGATTTGTCTATAGACAGCAACTGCCTTGTACAACTGGGCGTATGCGTGTTTCGGATTATTTTATTATTGAACCGACAACGCACAGCGACCTCAGTTATCACTCTTACTTAATGTGACTTATAATGATATGTTCACATACTACAGATGATACGCACCGATGGCCAATAGATCAATTGAGCTGCTGTGGGTTATCTTCAGTCAGTTAAAGCCTTAGCATTGGCCTGTCTATAAAACCATTTAAGGACACAACAATTACAGCTTATTGCAAGAAATTACCCAACTTTGCAGCCAAAAACAGTCAATGAAAATTGTGCAAACTGCGCATAAACGAAAAACGGGATTGTTAGAGAAAAGCAGCAGTTAAATGTATAGACTTAGCTACTAAGTTAGTAGTTGTGCTAAGCATTTCACTAATTCAAAAACTCTCTTTCACATTTCCGACATTTTGCAGCAACAAGAAGGCGTACGATTTCCCAAGGCAGCCGCACAGATAAGTCGACAACAAGACTTGAATTATTGCACGCAACAGCAGCAGCAACAGCAACAGGAGGAAGAGGCAACAACAGCAGCAGCAGCAACTGCCACAGCAACAGCCAAAGTAACTGCAACTGCAACTGCAACCGCAAGACGCACACATTGCAACGCAGCTTCGGCAAACAATTGTGGAAAAGTGTGCAAACGAACAATAGAGACAGAGACTAGATAGAAAATCAGTAAAAGACCACAACAACAGCAGCAGCAACAGCAACAGCAACAACGACTTGCAACCGAAAACAGAGCAAACAGCGGCAACATATATTTTTGGTATATGCTTCGGTAACGATGTCGTTGATGAAAATTCATCGAAGCAATGAATCATTTTGGCGTTGTGGCATGTTGTTGTTGCTAGTGGCATTGTTGTTGGCAGAGGCTGCCAACGCGGCATCGGCGACATCGACGACGACGACGACGACGGCGACGACAGGCAGTGAAACGCAAACGAGTGCAACTAATGGTGCAATTAGACAGCAGCAGCAACAACAACAGCAACAGCAGCAGCAACAACAACAGCAGCAACAAGCAACTGAAGAGCTTGCGGATCATGTGCAACAGCAACAGCAACAGCAACAGCAGCAACTGCAACTGCAACACAATGAAAGCCAAACGTTGGCTGCCAATTCTGCAGAAATTTTAAGCCCCAGCGATGTTGGTAAGTATTTTCATCTCTTACATACACACAGCTACACACATGCTTACACACACATATTGCACACACACATCAACTGCGCCCCTTTGGCAAACTCTCCTAGAAAATGATTTTTTCGCTTTTCGACCCGATGAGAGGGGTAAAATTGGCCTAGTGCGCAAATTGCAAACGAGCCGAAATAAATCTATGCCAATTATTGACCAACTGACAGCGGGCACAAAGCAACAACAATAACTTTCAATGCAATAGCAACAACTTCGACGGCAACAACAACACATAAAAAAAAAAACAACAGGAACGAGTTGCCAACTTGCTCTGTTGGCCAGCTAAAACAATTGACCAGCTAAATGTGCGGCAGAAGAGGCAACAACGAGACGGACAACAACGGCAACAACCACAGACAAAAGTGAATACAAACACTCGCATTGGCTAATCTTTGGCGTTTGAAAGACCGAAAAGCGTCGTCAACATGGTTGCTGCCATTTCACATGAAATACGCTTAAATACTCTGCTTTGATAGGGGTATACAACTTCAAAAATAAGCTTGCAATTTTTGTCTAAAAAATTTAGTTTTCTTACAGAATTAAAAAAATATATAATGGCTTAAAATATTATTTAAAATTATTATTTATGCCATGCTAATAGATTTTATGTTGCGACTTTTAATATAATGAGACTAGCAAGTAGTGAAAGAGAGAGTATTTAAAATCATTATGTCATATAAAAAAGAGGAAAAAATGCATATTTCAATCCTATATATAAGTTCTTAAAGACGATATAAGAAGTACTTAACAATATTTCCAAACTATTTTTAGATTTTATCAATAAAGTACATAATAGTTTCAAAAAAATGTCCAGGTCCTTAAATAATAATTACCAGAGTTTTCGTAAAACAATTTTTTTAGCTAGAAAAATAAGTTTACTAATATTTATAATTTTAATGAGATTTTTAAAACAACTTTCTGGATAGAAAAAAAATTATAGCTTAAATTTATTATTTTAATGAGATTCTTTAAATTTCGGATGAAAATTTAATGATTTCAGGAGTAACATTTTTCTCAGCTTTGTTAAAAAAAATCATATTTAATTCACATATTTTATTTTTTTAGGATTTTCAAAGTTGTACTTAATATCTTCAACTGCATCTGCTGAGTTTGTCAAGCGAATTTACATAAAAACCCAACCGTAACCATCAACTGAGCGAGGTCATGTGATTTCTTTATTTCGTTTTTTTTTTTTAAATTTTTTTGTGATTTTGTAAAAATAATAATCTATTTATTATAGACAAGTATCTAACCTAGGGATGGCCAAGCCAAGCCATGCCAAGTGAAGCACACACGAATTATGCAAAGAGCAAATGTCTTCAAGTGCATATTAAAATGCGAAATAAATAAATATAGTTTGGTAAAGTTGGATCAAGATCTCAGAGATATTTATGAGTCTAATATGAAGATTGTTTTGCAAGCTCTTCATAATGAAAACAAATTGTGTTTGGATGGCTTCGGCATGCCACAAATAGCCTTCCTTTCATGTGTTGCAAGTGAACTTTAGCCAATA